>NC_064413.1:39932500-40248333 GCF_023375975.1 Astyanax mexicanus | reverse complement strand
CACTTACGTTAATTTTTCAGTCTGAATGCTTGTGCGTGAGTGTGTGTATAAAGACGTAATCTTCATGGTCAGTGTAGAGCACAAGGCCGGATATCCGCTCTCCACGTGCCCGCTGTCTCGTTCATCCATGTGCATTACTAAACTTTTATATCAGACAAAAAA
Source organism: Astyanax mexicanus (assembly GCF_023375975.1). Classification (NCBI taxonomy): domain Eukaryota; kingdom Metazoa; phylum Chordata; class Actinopteri; order Characiformes; family Acestrorhamphidae; genus Astyanax; species Astyanax mexicanus. The sequence continues at coordinate 40,248,171 of NC_064413.1, read as the reverse complement.
ACACTACACTGTTATTATTTATTATACTGTTACTATACATTATATAGAATATATATTGAATAGATATTGTGCATAACACGACACACGTGTTACAAAACCTGAATGACAAAATCGTTATTTCGTAACAATTTCCCATTAAAATGGCACTAAAATGTTTGGAATTGAATGTGTTTTCTTGATTTATTTACTGTCCTCTGACCATTTAGTGTGAATACACCAGTAATCAATTTCCTCATACTGACCTGATAGTCCAGAAAAGCTGAAGGCACCCCTCTGAGGACAATAGTCTTAACGAAACCTCAGCCCTCATTGACAGGGCTCAGAATTTAGCTCGTGCCGAGGTGGTGTGAGTCGGATTGGTCGGATTTTACAGGCAGATTGGATGAGATTAGCAAAAGGTTTGGGCCTTATTTTCAGATCATGAGACGCAGTGGATCAGCAGTTCTGAAAGCAGCTCAAGCATCTCCTGCTTGGGGTTAAACACTCTCCAGAACCGAGCCTCTAAATATGACGGAGTGTGAATGTATTTTTTTCTTTTTACAGAATGTTCGAACTTAGACTGACGACCAGGAGCCCAGCATAGAGGTAATACTGCCACACACACACACACACACACACACACACACACACACACACACTAACGTATCTCTGTTTCTCCATTTGAGCTTTAGTATATGGTATACAAATAACATTATGAATATAAACAAAAATATTTAATCGATGAAACAAACCAGACAGTAGATCTACAGTTGATTATATAAACGATAGATTTAGACCCACTAATTAGTCGATACCTGCTGCATTACCAGTATAGATACAACACACGCAGTCTCCTGTAATTTACCCCTTCTCTTCTTACCTCTTTTTCCTGTGGATTTTGTTCATATTTTAGATCGAAATTTACCGCATATAATTAAATTACATATCAGGAAAAATAGTCAATTTTCATGGACTATAAAGCGATGTAAGACCAGCACAAGTGCGCGACCATGGCGGTACAACATCTAATTGTTTAAATAAAGTTAAATATGAATTTGCCAACTCAAACTAAACGATCAAATAATATCCTAAATTCTCGTTTTTTTCTTGAAACATGTATTCTTTATACGTTCATCACTAAAACACCGCTAACCACATACACACACACACACACTTCATCCTCAGATGTTTTTACTGAAATGCCGCTAAAATCAAATCGAAATTGATCCAGTATTAAATGATAATTGCAAATGTTAAAATCCATCAAGCTATCCAACATGATTCACACACACACACACACACACAGACACACACACATTAAATCACTGTTCCTATAGGGGTTTTGATAAATAATTGTAATGTTCTTTTTTAGCGATTAAACACAAAACTTGCTTGCTTTCTACTACTATAATTTCTAAACTGATACGAATAGTTAAAACAACAAATTCTATTATCATTATTGTTATTAGTTTTATTGTTGTTATTATTATTTTATATGATTATTTTTATCTTTATTATTCTTATTCGTAGTATTAGTAATAGTAGTAGTAATATTTGTATTATTATGGCTGAAGTAATAATATAATTGTTGTGGGTAAAATATTTAGAAATAAAAGAAAAAGGACATTTCCGCATTTTATTATTTTCCTCGGTTAAAATTAAAATAGGACATACTGAATCTAAAAGCACGCCAAAAACGATAGTACTAATAATATAAGTAACAGTAATGAAGAAGAAGCACGTTTATTTATGTACATTACCAGTGTGTGTGGTGTGTGTTTTTGTAACGAGTATAATTGCGAGTGGCTAGTTTGTAAAAACGTGTTTGTTCGCCCGGCTGATCCTTGATTCGTTTTATTATGTCAGGAATGCTAGCGGGCTAATCGATAGCAGATAGAGTGAGGACAGTTTGTACTGTAAACAGCATGCTGGCGGCATTGGCGAAATAATTAGGTGATGGGAGATGGATAGAGCATAGTGTAAATGAAAATGTTTGAACTTGACCCAGCGTTGCCATTTTGGCTGGCATGAAAAGCTGTAATGAGTGATTACTTACTCTCTCTCTCTCTCTCTCTCTCTCTCTCTCTCTCTCTCTCTCTCTCTCTCTCTCTCTCTCTCTCTCTCTCTCTGTCTGATTACAAAACCTCAGAGAGGGAACGGGAAAGGCTCCTCACACAAAGGCTTTTAATTGGACCAACTCTTTCATTTGCATATGTACGTGTTTCAGCCAGAGAGAGAGAGAGAGAGAGAGAAAGAGATTGCCCTGTGATAAACAAACACCTCTACTCCTGGTGGTGAATTTGTGGGAAATTAAAACAAACAGCATTTCTCTGTGGCCTTTCTTCAGCTCAGCTAGCAGCTTCCTTTCATTTAGAAATAAATCTCAGACTTTGCAGGGAGTAACTGAAGCCATCTCTCTCCCAGGGAGAGAAGTCTGTCAGGAGAGACAGTGAGCATGTTAGTGTGGCCTGTATGAATCTTAAGCCAGATTTGACTGTGACAAGTTCTTTTTTTTTCTTCTGATGAGCACAGCTTGTATGTCAGTCCTGAGAAGATTTTCGAGAGAGTCTGCTAAATAGTTATGCCACATTAGCTGAGACAATACGGTGTAATATTCCAGCATATATAAAGAACATAACAAGAACTTCCACTACTGCTTTACCTCTAAGTATACGGCAGATCAATTATGTACCTCTCATCCATGTTAACACAATTAGATTTTTTATAACCAATTATACAGTGATTAAATTACACTGAATTAATGCTTTGTTGAAGCTGATCTAAAACACAGCGGACTCAGCGGCAGTCCTAATTGCAGAGTTAATCAAAGCCTCCTCTATTTTTAGGGCTGAATCGGAGCCTGTCAGTTCCCTCTGTGGTTGGAAAAGATGGTTGGCCGGAGGGGTTGGCTGTTATCTTTGGTTATCTAGCTGTATGAGTGATGTACATTCTTCATAAAGCTAGATAACCGAAAGTAACAAGAATCCCATTACACACCTGAAAGGCACTGCCCACTCAGCACTCCATGCCTTGCCCCTTGCTCTCTTCATCTTCATACAGAAGACAAGTCACTAAATGGCCTATAGAAGGAAAAGAAGAAAAAAGGTAAGAAGCTTTCTTAAAACCATGTATTTAACCATTTATCTTATTAGAGACACACTGTTACAGATGTATTACAGTAGGAGAGTCTGTTAGTGTTGGGAATGACTCCTGGGTCAATGTGTTGTGAGTGTAGTAAGCCTGCATGTACTGTGGCCTGGTTGGTCAAACATGATCATTTTTAATCTGTAATCTCCTAATCCTAGAACATAGAGCAGTGCAGACAAGAGCATTATGTAGCAGTCACATGGCCACTCGCTGTAGCTCATAAGTGCCTCTGTTGAAAAAAATCCACATTAGCATAAATAAAGTGGCATATTATTGTACATTATATCATTAAAGTTCATTGTCTTGTTCACTTAGTTCTCGAACTTGAATCATTTTGAATGATTAAAAGAATGTGGTTGTCTGAAGCTAATGGTCCTGCTAATGCTAGAATTAGCACAAACAGTTTAATTGAACTTTGGGCCAGCACAAGTAGACAGGCACCAATTGTTCAAGGTCGATTTTGTGTGCCTCTTGTAGAGAGGTGGCTGATTAGAGCTGACACTTGTTCATGTTGTGAATGGGCTGGAATGAATCCAGCACCGTAGAAGAGTAAGAGAAGAGAAGCTTGTTGAGGTGGCAGTGAATACGGCTGTGTTCCTCACTGTGAACCAGTGGGCAGAGCCACTGAACCAGAACCGCAGAGCTCACAGTAGCCATTAGGAGGACAATCCCACAGTTCGGAGCTCCGTATAAGCCTAAGCCAACAGGAGGCATCCAACCAATCAGATCATCAAACCTTTACACTTGATCTCATTCAGTGTTGTCTTGTTGGCTCTGTGCATGCTCTGCTATGATGTGAAAGAGTGTATCATCACTCTGATTATTAAATAACAGTTGGGCATCATTTAGCTAGTTTTACACTTTTTAAAATGTAGAACACATGTATTTGTGTGGCACCACAGAAGAACCATTATTAGTTCCATAAAGAAACTGAGTGTGAGGAACTTTTACAAAACATTCTTTACACAATCATTTCTTTTACAAAAATGTTTTTTAATGGAAAAAAGGTTCTTATATTGCAAAAATTCTTATATCAATCAAAAATTATTTGAAGACTATTTGGGTTTTTAAGAGAGCATAGGAAATGAAGCTTCTTAATTATTCCTCTTTTCCTCAAAATGCTTGCAAAATGAAAATATCATTGCAAATCATAAAGAGTAAAAGACGACATCAGCATTTACAAAGCCAGAGCAGCATGACAATTAGCTTAATTAGAGAAAGTATAACTTGTATGGCAAGACATGTACAAAGCAAAGCAAGGCTTCTCTGCCATGGACAGAGTTTAAAAGCTGTTTAGATGAAGCAGTCATGTGTGACTTCTCACAAAAACAATCCCTGCCCTCGGCCATGTAGTATGGGATGGCATCAGCTGAGTGGCCACAATCAGGGAGCCTGCTGCAATGCAGCTGCCGCGTCACACACCAAGGCGGCTTTGACAGGGAGTGAATGAATGGAGGACTCGTTTAGCACAGCTCTTCTCTGCACATTAACAGTGTTCTGATTGGGAGCCTTTGCTCACCTGCATGTTAGCCGTCTGACCTGGAGTAACGTCATGGTCTCAGTCCTCAGCGGGGTTTGGCGCTTTCTGTCTCACCGTTTAGCAGAGTATACGTGCCAGGGCAGTTCTTACATCCATTGAGCAGCATATGCCGCAACCGTGCCAGGAACATATGCCATCTACATAGCTTGGCCTGGTTGTTGTGAAAAGCTGACTCACAGAGGACAATTACAGAGCTTTTGTCAAAGTGGAGGCTAACTGTTGGTTGCTTGCATCTTTCTAGGCACTTATTCCTCCCACATATCCATCCGTGATGTATCTGTCGTGCTTCACATTAAAGAAAGACATCTCTATTGTTCGTATTGTGCAATCTTTTCCGCAGAGGTTAGGACTGAGGTGTAGACAGGCCTTGCTCATGAAGTGATCAGTAGGACTGCCTGGGATGGCCTTTTCCCTTTTTCAGCATGGGAGTTTTTTGTAAAGCCTTCACCAAGCCGACTTAAGCTTCAAGTGTCAACTTGAAACAGGACTTTTGGCCTTGCCTCTTTTGCTTCCATTCCCATTTCTCCCTCAGCTTCCCTCTCCAGCCGTCTGTACTGTCAATAGAGTTAGTTCACTTGTCACATAGGGACAATGGATTCCTTTAGCATCCTTTCACAACTGCTCAGTCACAACTACCGAGCTGTTGCTGGAGTGGAGCTAGTTGATTCTCGCCCCCGTTGCTGCCTTTCTTTCGAGAGACGGAACACACCAACTGAGCCCCAAAATGGCAGCACTGTGGGATAGGAAACCGAAGACTAAATGCTCTTCTCTTTAGGCCCCCCCAGCCCCCCGCCTTTCTGTCGTGCCCAAAGAAACGTGAATGTACTTTTAAAGCTTTTGGAAAAGTCAATGGGCCCACACACAATGGAGATTAGGTTTTGGAAGCTGTATTAACAGGTGAAGGTCAATATAATATGGACCACACGAGAGGTGTGTTTTACATTTTTATTATACTCCAAATGTGTTTTTTCTAAACTTTGATTATTGAGAATTCATAAAAAAGTTCATTAAGATTAAGAATGGCCAAAAGCATACAAGCTCACATAAGAATGCAGTGGAAGACTTCAAACACTTTGGAGGAACTTTTACTTTAGCTTTAAACTAGTTTAGGTTTAAACTATTGATAAAAAATATTGGGGAAAAAAAATATGTTTTTAATTCCTCAGACTGCATGGCTAATAATACAAGCCAGTTTGAAATGTTTCAGTAAATAAATCTATTCATTTTTGAGAACCTCACATCCACATGCCTGTGTGCGCCTTAAGGGGCCATTTTGTCAAAGCTCGACGTGCCTAACCAGTGCTTGAGCTGCCAAAATGCCCTTTCTCTCCTCCCCACCAAAACTCATACGTCACTTGGATGGCTGTTCACATATTGGCCAATTGTCCTGCTCTCTCTCTAACACACCTACAGGTCCACTGAAAGCACACAATTCCATTGTTACCTCAGCTGTTAATGTCAAAGGCTTTACAATAGTCCCTATTCACTTTATTTGCATAAGGCACTTTTCTAACAAGGGCCTGGAGAGGGCTTAAGAGTGAGCCCACTTTAGAGGGCTGCTGCAAAAAAATGTCAAGTGCCAATTAGGGAAGGTTTGCTGCCATTCAGAAGGACCCCACCCCTCTAATTCCTTCCACTCCTTACTTTCTCTCATCCAACTCTCACACTCAGTCCTCATCGGGATTGGTCTACCCTGAACTTCTACTAGCATCACCATAAAACAAAGACCATGTCTCGATGCAGCATGTATAAGACATGCCTGAAACTCTGGGGACACTTAGGGGACACTTAGTTCTGTAGGGAGCAAGCTCTGTCTTCAATGTGTAGATAAAAAAAGTGAAACCAGTGGGAAACTCTATGGCCAGGCTTGTCTTTGGATGTTGTTGAATTGCACATGTATGTAGATCTGCCTTGGGTTGTCGTTTTAGAATATTAAGCTCGATTTTTAAATTCTGTTTCCAGATAAGGCTGAACAATTATTTGATATCAATATATATTGCGATAGATAGATCATATAACTATATCTATCACTGAATAAGTGCTATAAAAGATGCACATTGGCAAATTCATTGTTCATCCGTTTGTAGGCTGTTCTGTATTGCTCAAATTAATATCTATATTACATTGTATTAACCATATCGCCCAGCCCTAATTTTACAGACTGCCAAAAGTGATTAAAAAAGGCAAAAAGTTCTGTGAGGTACACACAGGATTTCTATTTTTCCATGGCATGTACTGGGCATGCTCATTAAGACAAAGAACTAAACATCTTTTGGCAGGGAATGTGGGCGCTGCAGTTGTGGCACATTTAAACGTTAAATTCAACAAATATTCTAAAAATATCCTAAAACATAAGGCTAAAAATAATTTTCAAGCTAATTACAAATTACACAATGTACTGTACAATTGAGTGCTAATTTAAAAACCAACATATTTAAAGGAAGGAATCTGAGGGTTAAGAGTGGGCATGGTACCAATCCCACATTAGGATGGGAAGTCGTTTTGCTTGCCCCCCCCCAGGCTGCTGTTGTTCCTTTACACAACGTTTACCTCCGTTAGCAGTCTCCTACCATCCGAAAGGATTTATCCCTTGCTCTCTTTCTTTTTCATTCAATCTCTCGGTGTAGATTTTTCCCAGCCTTGATTCTCAGATGGTTGGGTCTGATTTGCATGCATTTGCATAATGAAAGTCATTTGCATGCTTAGGGGCAGACTGTACCATGTGAACAGACATAAAAAGGTGTGTGTGTGCGTGCATGTGTGTGTGAGAGTGTGTGCGCATGCCTGAGTGAGTACCCTCTCACACCCTTCCATCATAGCAAACATGATTATGTTTACGTTTTTTCGCTCTTTATCCATTTTCTCTCTTTTCACACAGATTACCTCCCTCAGTCTGTCTCTGAAAGATGCCAGGGAAAGGGAAGGAAAACGTGGAGGATGCTCTAAGGAGGAGGGGTGTGTTGATGTGAAAGCTGCCTGCTCACCCTCCATGCGCCCCAACCATGCGTCTGCGCTCTCCACCCCTCCTCTCGCTGCCTGCCCCTTTCCTCCTATCACGAGCGGCAGCCCATGCCTCGCCACCATCTTAGAGCACGCTGGCATGAAATGGAAGAGGGAGGAGAAAGGAGCAGGTATGACCCGCCATCCCTCTCCTCCATCTCATCATACCCTCCCCCTCATACACACACACACACACACACACACACACACACATGCATACATATTGAGAGCCCCCTCTCCCTTTCAGCACTGAGACTTTTTTTTTAATTACAGCAGATGTGTTTGTTAATTGTGAAAATCACACGTCGCCGGTGCTAAAGTGGGCGGAGAGGCGTTTTGTACTCACTTGCATTAAATCATTCTTCACCACAATGGGGTGGGGTGGGGGGTTGTCAGAGCGGGCATTTGTGGGCACAACTGAATAGAGCACCATCAGGGATTCGGCTGCCCGTCTCGCCGCCATGCCAGGCACTGAGATGGCGCGCTGCCATTTTGAAGAAAAATAGCCTTCGTCTCACATCTTTAGGCGCGGCACTGAAGAACATGCAAAAACTGTTGAATAGATCACAGACATTCATATAACATCAAATCAAATCTTATTGCTCAGATATGTTTATTGATAAAGCCATGGAACTGGTACATATAAGAAATTAAATTCATAAAATAAATTTTAGTGCACTCTTAAAAATGAAAGGGAGCACAAAGAGTTCTTGGAACGATGCCATAGATGAACCATTTTTGGATTTTATATAGGGAAAATATGTGTGGAAAAAACTTTTCAATATTGATTCCAGTCAAGTAAGAGTTTTTTTTCCCTCCTGTACAAAAAAGTGTATTTTCTGTGGAATCACACAAAGAACCCATTGTAATACCTTAATTTTAAAAGTGTAGCACAATTGCCCTGCTCAGTGTTATATAACTGCCACTTGATCATTTTTAAAATATCATTGTATATCTGAAGATGCTTACAAAGATCAAAAAAGAATAAGCAGGCAAAAGGGAATGAGGGAGCAATAGACGAGTTTGAATATAAGCTGGCCCTCTTTGTGTCTTGGTTAGTTTTCAGGAGCTGCTGCCCAGACAAGTCGAGTATTGTTCTCGCTGGTGAACATGTTGTGGCTCTCCGTTATTGAGGCCAGGGAGCTATAAGTTTAAAACCTGCTTAACCAAAACACCAATTAGAGACGGCTGGGCCCGATTAACTAAAGGAGCGAGGGGTAAACAATGCTACCCATTGTCCCGCACTCTCTTAGAGAACGGCCTTTGTTTGGGTCTCCTTGCTGGAGGTCCAGACAATGCCGTGGCCCAGCTGATATGGTGCAGGATAAGTGGCAGTGCTCCCAGCGCAGTGCAGAGGAGATGTTCTCAGCTTGAGAGTGAGCAAGAAAGTACAGGAGACAGCCAATCACAGCTCACTGCCAACAAAATACCTGTACCACCAGAGTAGAGGTTTTCAGTGGGCTTGTGGAAGATCAGTGAATAACCTGTTAGAGGATGTTCATATACTCTTAAAAATGTCTTAAAAAGTTATTTAAACATAAAAGACTCTAAGCTTGGATGTATAGCATCATTCAAGAAAATTATTTTATGTATGTTATTTAAAACTGTTAGCTTACATTTATTTGGAGGTTCTTTATTCCTCCACAAAAACTTCCTCAAGAAACTAAAAGTGGGTACTTTGCGGCATAGGACCAAAAAACCTAAATATTTCTAAAAAAAATTGTGAAGTGGAACTGGGTTGTATTGTTCTTTTTATGTAAGATTATTTCCCATCTTAACATTTTGACTTTTGGACGCTAAATACAAACATTGAAACTTCCTTAGTATCTATACACTTTGTGAGTGTGAGTTGTGAGTCTATGCAGCAGAAGCTTTAGTGTGTAATCGGGATGTCTGTCAGTAAACAGGTGGTAATATAGGGATGAGGCTGGCTTAGAGGGGACTGAGGAAATTATGCACGGCAAAAACAATGCAAACAGCAAACAGGGCCTCAGAGGCTCGCTTTAGTAAGGAGATGATGAGGGCCGATGAGGGTATAGCGGCAGCTTGCGTCTGGGAGCGTGTGGTAGTGTGTGCGTGCATGTGTGTGTATAGCTGGGAGGCGACTGGGGCATGGGCAAGGGGGGCAGACAGTGTCATGTCTGCACACTCACTTGCACACACATACACTCACACCCCCCCTCATCCTCTTCCCCCCCACCCATCCCTTTTGGGACAACCAAGCAGCTGGTCTCCTGCTCTCCATGCAGGCACCAGTCTTGGGAACCACCATGGCGAGGGCTCCCCAAAAAAAACGGGCATCAGGGGCCCCCCAATGTCTGAGACTGTCTGGGCTACCCTCCTCCCGCCACTTCTCCGCCTCACTCTCCAGCTCACCCCCCCCCCCCCACCTTTCCCCCTCTTGCCAGTGACGCCGGGGGCCTGGGAAGGACTTGAAGTTCACGGCCAGACCGCCTATTGAGCTGACAGGCCGACTGTTTGCTCAATTCAGCCCCCCATTCAGACCTGAGGCAGGGAGGGAGGGGAGCGGTTACACAGTAGCACTGCCATAACTATTCATTCAGTGAAGATAAGCGGAGGGAGAGAGGGAAATCAAAAAAGAAAGAAAGAAAGAAAGCAAGAAAGAAAGACGGAGCGAGTGAAAAGAAGAGGCGCATAAATAAAAGTGAGGATTCTGTGTGCTGCATTTGGCTCAGAGACGGTTGTGCCCACCAACATACCCAGAATCTAAACAGTCCCTCTTTCTGTGAAGCACCCCCCCTCTACCCCCAGCACGCACACCCTCGGCCTCCTCCCCTCTTCCCTTCCAGTCCTGCTGCCCAGATTTAACGGGGCGCGTGCTGTGGGTGTAAATTCACCTCATTCAGCTCGGCCTACAATGACAACAGTGTGTCGTCTATTTCCTACGCTCGCCACAGCATACCCTCACCCTTATTCTCAACACTCATCTGTACTTCCTCTCACCCCTCCATTCACAGACACAGTCTTTCTTTTTTCCCCTTGTTTTCCATCACCTGCAGTTACTGCCTCCGCCTCTGTCAGAAACTGCTTTCAGTGCTGATCCTGGGGCAGTTTCCCATTAGCTAGTCTGAGTGAAACCGAAGCTAATCACAGATAACTGTGAAGGGCCAACTACTTATGAGCACATCAGCCGCTAAAATGATGATACTGTACACTACTTAGTGTTGATGCAGAATCTTCAACAATCATTGTGCTAACAGGTATGGTAGTAAGCTAGAAATAAGCGACTTCAATGAATCACCATATATTGGCCATTTTTCCCTTTTTTGTAGGAACCTCAATAAGTATCAATAAGACACATGATATTTTTATGATAGTTTCATAAAACGTTTCATATTCATTAGAAGGGCTCAAATTTCTAAAGTCAGTGATAATGTCAGTGATAATGATAATGTCAGTGTTGTAGGTCCAGCGTTTCCATGCTCTATGTTTCACCTTATATTCGCTATTGAGTCAACACTAGCAAGGATGATGGTGACCAACTGGACCAGGCCAGACCGCTTGCCCACGTCCCCACTGACCCTAATATCTTAAGTTGCTTGTCTAGCCTGTGCAGGAGAGACTGTGCTACTCTGTAGTTCGCCTCAGCACCTCAGGCTTAGAAGCAGTCACATGTTTCCTCTTTGCTTTAGCCTCAAAGTGCGCGTACCATGCGCCGAGGTGCCTTCAACTTCGCCCCCAATCCTCCACCTGGCATTCTCTACAGTGCATGAGCTACGAGAACATAAGAACGTGCGCACGCTGCATTCAAGGCTTACTGACCTAACATATTCAGATACTTCATGTTCAACATCAATTCAAATTTATATCACTTTACAGGCCAGCCGCTTTTTGTGCCTCATGTTTCGTAATTAAGATTTGAAAATGAGTTCATCTACTGTAGAGTAGATTTGAGTTGATATCCAGCAATCTTAGAAACTTACTAGTGTTTCTATCCTATTTCTGATGTTGTTCTCTTCTCTTTTCAGGTGTTGGAGGAATTAAACAGAGGATTGATCAAATGAATGATATGCAAACATGGACGACAAATTAGCATCTGCTGATGAAGCACTTCGGCTTGACACAGATCTCTGCACCCTTTTACTCTGTGCCCCAACGTTTTATCATTGTAGCACTTTACAAGGGCATTTTTCTGTTCATCTGTTAAGTTAGTGTTTATTTAACGTTTTATTTTCCTTTCTTTTTTATATTTTTTAATCTTTACAATCAAACATAATAATGGGGGTGGGTGTTATGGTAAACATATTATAACCCTGATATTTGAAGACATTTTCACAATACACATGCAGACAGACTACACCAGTAGTGTAGCAGATTCTTAAAAACATGGTACAAATGTTTGTACAGTTACAGCATGTTTATACTTACAGTAAAAATTCATTTTTTTTATTTAAAATGGGCTGCACTTTAGCCAGTTAAAGAGGGCTAATTACACATTAAATTTCACAATGAAATGTGCAGTTGGTCAGTGTTCATGAAGCCGTAATGATATCAATAATACGATTAGAAAAGTCTACTTTATATCTCAATAAAAATAATTGATTATATCTTAATAAAACATTATCATATTGCCTACCTCTATTCTAAATCACAGACCATAAAATAAAAGGAAAAAAAATAAGAAGGAAAAATCTCTTAATCATTTTTTTTATATAGGAATTTAGTTTATAAAAATTACTTTACTGATCTGGGTTGAAAATAAAATCATGTATTGCACTAAGCATAGGCAACTTTAAGTATTATTATTATCATCAGTACTGGTAGTATCGTACAGTAGATTGACTGAGAAGGTGCACAAATATAGAACTTTCCAGGAATCTATTGTCAATTCATCTCACACCATTTTAGAAATGGGTTACCTATAGAGGTCAAACATTCAAGTGTGTATTAGAGAAAAAAAGTATCTTTTAAAATGTATTTAACCCAGGTCAAGACAATCAGCTAGCCTAATCTGCCCGTACTCTTATGGGCAAATTCAATCTCTAGCATAGAGCACTTTACACATTCATATAATCATTTTCTCTTCTTTCTATTCTCCTTTGTTACATTTGATGTTATAAGTAAAGCACTAGTGCCTCCACAATGATATACGGTAAATGTTATCATTAAATGTAAAATATTTTCACTATCAGACAATAACCTTGTACCTCCATTTTTGCCGTTTTTCACATTTTGACATGGACAAATAGAAATGCTCCTAAATATTTTAGAATAGAATCTCTTACACTTTAACTTCCATTAGAAGTTAAGAAGGATTTTTTTTCATCCTGCAAATTTGCAATTTTGGAGATACAAGCTTTTTGTCAGACAGCGATAGTATAAAACATCCTTGTATCCCTCTGTTATAGCTGTTCCCACAAAACACAGTCTATTCTACTGATGGTTTAGAGCTCATAAACTGAGTGTATGAATGTGAGACCCACGGCCGGCAGCAGTGAAGGGTACTGCACTGTGATTGAACAGCTCTGTGTGTTGACAGATACACACCTGGAGTAGAGAGAGCTGTTGTCTTTATTCTCTATGCAATTGCGTTGGACTTGCAATCAACTAGCAGCAGTTCTGAACTAGGATCTGTTCTGAAAAGCTAGAATCTCCTCTATTTCAATTACAAAAGCAAGTTAAAAATAATGCAGCATTAATAGCTGTCTGAATTGTCATTACAAGGTTAAAATGCAGTTTTACCTTCTGAGTGTTTTTATTGTTATTTTTTTTCTATTTAGCTAAGTTGCATTTATTTAGAAAAAGGAAGTAATCCCACATTTTTATATTTTAATAGGTTTATAAGCTCTTGTAGATAGTAAGGTCCTCACCATTACATGTTAATTTAGATTTTCTGTTGAGACTAATGTCTGTGTATTAATTCCATTCTTTTTTATTTTTCTAAATGTCATATAAGCACTGTTAAGTAGTATTTTCCTTACTTACATTTATAATCATGCTTGGGCAGAGGCAAATATATATATATACTTATTTTTTTATTTTGTATTGTCTATGCAAATTATATTTTGATGAGAATTGTGCAATTTGTTTTTGAGACCCAGTTTTGAAGGCAATCGGGCAATCATAGACCCTGTATATTTTATTAAAATAAATGAAGATCATTGACTATGCAATTTATGTAAATTTAGGAGTAACATTTGGACTATTTGCACTACTTTTAGTAATAGGTGTAAATGTGTGTGAATGATTTGTAATCCTTTTGATGGTGTGAATGTTTTTGAATGTGTGCGTAATCTAAAATGATGTAACATTTCTTTTCATTAAGACTAATGTGATTAACCTGCTCCTATAGGCTGCCATATGTGCCTTACACTGTTTAGTCCTGTTATGGATACTAATAAAAGTTTACATTGAAAACAAATGACAAAAATGTGTCAATGTGTTTTTTACCTTTTAAATATGTGACAGACTGACATATATTATTTACAAAGGCATAGATTATATTATATTCAATATACTATATAGCATATTGCACCATAAAGCGTAAAATAGTTAGGCTCAGGGCTATGCAATAGGAACACTGTGTGTCTTCAAATATGAACAAATTAAAACATCCACTTTTACAATTTGTGGATACTGTGGATACAATATTGTGTTCAATATTCATAATATAACACATTTTATATATTCCTGAACATGCCAAATATTAGCATCAACAAGAGATGTCCCTAATGTAAATACCTATAAATGGATTCTTATTATATCTGTAAACACAGCGAGTGGTTTTACAAGCATTGCCATGCTTGTTTACAGCCAGGATGCCTGCAATAAAACAACTAACTGGCAAAATTAATATGCACAGCAAATGTTACACTGCCCTCACAGCCAGCGCCAGTTCTCTCGTCTCTGCTGTATTGCACTTGTGTCCCTCACACTGAACAGATCTATTCTCTAATAGAGCTCTAGAAGTTTAACCCCACTGTATACACTGGTGTCCAGACTCTATAACCCTTTGTTTACAATGAGCTGTGCTGTCTAAAGTTCTGTTTAATCCAATTATTCTATGTACAATTGGCCTAGAATAACTCCAGCTGAGCTGAGTCCATAAAGTGGCATGGATGCTGACATCTCCCCTCCGCCTGTGTTTTCTTGGCTGCTCTGAGAAACCCATAATCTAATGGCTGAGCTGTCAGGGTGCCAGGAGACAGGGTGCATGTGTGTACAGTACAGTGTAATGAAGCTGATATTAAACACATTTGGGTGAGGCAGAACCACTGGGCAACATGAGGCACAGAGCAGGATTAGATCTGGCAGCTGTGCCGCATGCTTCGCTCAGATCTGGGTCATCTATAGGGCAAGAGCCAATGACTTGTTTTACAAGCGGCTATTTCTTCTCTAACAGACAAAAGTTACATGCTGTAAATGATTGTATATGCCTCTTTTACTGGTGTACACTTTTTAACAGAGTTCTTTAGGAAGAATCATGACAACTCCATTATTGGGGTTAAGAACCACTTTTCAGTATTGTATAAAACCATTTCGCCTTTACAAAAATTTTTTCAATAGTTCTTTAATCAAATCAACATTAATGTAGGAATAGCAGAAATGTTCCCAGATTAAACTAACCTACTTTTCAACAAGCCAAATGTAGATCAAAAGAATCTATCATAATTACTATTTTATCTTAATTAATAGATTTACAGATCATAGTTTATCTACACCAATTCTCAATTGGCCAATACACTGGATCAAATTGGCCACAACATTATGTGTAATAGAAACATATATGATATAAACAATAATTTAGTCATTTTTCAATTACATGGCCAATCCACTAATTCAAAATAGCTAAGGTTACGATTCCATGACAATGACATTAATTTGATTTAGACCTACTGTATAACAACTTCACTGCTTTCCTATGTTCTGTTTGTTAAATTATTGAAACCGTTGGCTTTCTGGAGTATATAAACATAAACCTTTTGCCCATGCCCAATGCCTAATGGTCTAGCCCATGCCTAATGCCAGTTGTGGGCTAGAGGAGCAGTGTAACTGTGTTCCCTGGAATGATGGTGCTCCATCTAATACTTTTGTGAAGCTGAGGATGAGGTGGAGTAGTGCTCATCCAAAATCAAACACAAAAAACTTTCCCTGAACAGTTACTAGTCAATTATTAAAGTAAAAGCAGATTCAACTTTTTAATACCCTTTGATTTCTGAAAAAAATAAATAAATGAGCAGGTGTCCCTATACTTTTGTCCACATGGGCTACATACAGCAATCCAATTCTTTAATAGGACAATGTTTCTAACCTGTGTCTTTTAGTTTTCTCACTGTTGGTTCAAAGCTGTTGGAATAATATTCACATACAGCTCTGGGAAAAATTAAGAGACCACTTCAGTTTCTGAATCAGTTTCTCTGATGCTGTTATTTATAGGTATATGTTTGAGTAAAATTAACAAAGTTGTTTTATTCTACAAACTATGGACAACATTTCCTAAATTTCAAATAAAAATATAGGCATTTAGAGCATTCAATTGCAGAAAATGAGAAATGGCTGAAATAACAAATAAAGGTGCAGAGCTTTCAGACCTCAAATAATGCAAAGAAAACAAGTTCATATATTTATAAAGTTTAAGAGTTCAGAAATCAATATTTGGTGGAATAACCCTGGTTTTTAATCACAGTTTTCATGCATCTTGGCATGTTCTCCTCCACCAGTTTTACACACTGCTTTTGGATAACTTTATGCCACTCCTGGTGCAAAATTTTAAGCAGTTCAGCTTTGTGTGATTGTTTGTGATCATCCATCTTACTCTTGATTATATTCAAGAGGTTTTTAATTTGGTAAAATCAAAGAAACTCGTCATTTTTCAGTGGTCTCTTATTTTTTTTTCCAAAGCTGTATGCGTTAACATGTTAACTTATGTATTTCAAAAATCTTTTGTGGCATCACTTCATTTGAAACGAGAGAGGAGAAATGCTCTTCTCTAAAACTTCTAGACATCTAATGTAGTGTTTATTAATAGAAGGGAACAGTATGGCATAGAAATTCTAAAGATTTGTTGTTGTCTCTAGTTCTGTGCTTCAGTTTAATTTGTTTTGCCCAGTGTCTTCCATGTTCAGTACATCCTATTTTGTGTATCATAAGCATTTTGTTTTTTGTAAATTAAGCAGTTTATATATTTAGCATCATATATTAAATACATTATGTGCAGACCATATTCGCATATGTGCAATGTAAATGTGTTAATAGATGTTGGTTATCTCTCGCTGACAGAATCTTAGTCCTGCTGGAGAGTGTTTGTTGAGGTGGTCGCTCGTCTGAGTGCTGTACTCGCCTCCCTCGCAGCATGATTAGCATGCTAAAGCGTCAGCGTTCAGGAGTCCATTATGTGAACTGTGGAGGGAAGCTCTCTCTCTATCCTCTTGTTTACCAGTTGCCAGGACACCGAAAGAGCATCCATGGGCTGAGCAGTGGCCTGTGCCAAGACTGAACAGTTGATTTGCTCTTTTAATTACTGAATAAGTCCCTTGATTGTTAATACAGTGGTTATCACCTGCTGTTCATAGGAGAAAGCCATTGTTGGTGCCCGTCAAAATGGCGAACCAAGAAGCGATGAGGGAACTGGCAGATGAAACTAGTCAGGTTTAGGCAATAATGTGGCCTTAATTCCATGCTAACATAAAGATGTTTGATATTTTGACAGAATGCATCAATATTATAGTTGAAAATGACTGACTGGAGAACGCAAAATATCTATATCAATAACTATCAGAGAAAGAGTTATTACAGCATTGACAAAAAAAGAACATTTAAGTACAAATGTCCTAAAAATCCGAGCAGGCTAGCTATAAAAGGACAAGCAAGTAATTTATTTGATGTGTACAGGTTTTACAAGACTAAAGCTGTGTCCAAAACTGTACCCTATTCCCTTTTGAGTTCCGTTTGTAGTGGTGTCTAGAATTTTCAGTGCACTATAGGAATGTCACAATGCACCATACCAAATAGCATACAAATGATATACCCTGACAGAAATGGAATAACCCAAATTATCGAATAGCAGTGAATCGAAATCGTTCCCTACCTTCCTGAATTATTTTCCCTTTAAAAGTGATTTGGATTATTGCATGTAAAAGATAGTGAAAAAGGGCTAAGATAAAGACACAGTTTTAGATTAGCCAACATTAAAAAAAATACATAAAAGCCCAATTCTAAAACAATTACAGATGTACCCTCATAAAAAAGCACTTAACTTTATCATTATCTATGTGTTTTATGAACTGCGCAACATAAAACTGAGTATTGTTACGATGGTTCTATGTAAAAAAGAGGGAAATATTGTGTTTCCATTGTGGAGCTGCATGTCCTTGAACCACTGTGGCTCTAACATCCTACTGAAAAACAGCAGTGTTGAGGAGAACAGTGAGTTATGGACAGGAACTCCGCATAAACAACCCCTGGGTCTGAAGAAACCCCAGTGTTATTTGTCTGCAAAAGAAGCAAATGAATGACTTGATGAATGAATGACTGTATGCAACTGAGAGCAGGAGCAAGTGTGTGAGAGAAAGGGAGAGAGAGACGTTAGTGTATGAATGTGTGCACTCTTATTTGTTAGTCGAGTGGTTGATTCCATTACATGGAGTACCATTACATTTGCCCGGCCGACCGTCAGCAGCCAGGGGACCTGAGAAACATTTCCAGACAGAAGCCCCTTCTAAAGACAGCCATCATCCATCACTCTGCTGGCCTAGCCCTCTCCCACTGCACTTTCTTTCACTTCATTGTGTGCTCTTCTCTCCACTAAGTGCCTAATTCAATCAATCAATCAGCCCCACCACATTTCACTTCTTACAGCGTGGATTGACTGAGCACATCTACAGTGACTGTTTACTGCAATAATGTGCTTACTTTGGGTAGAGGTTCAACAGTAAGCTTTGTTTAATGACAACTTATGTCAAAGACGGCAAACTCGAGACGAACTCCAGTGTAATCTGGTGGATTATCCTAATTCTTGAAAATGAAGCTTCCTATGGGTTTTGATCAATCAAATGATTCTACAAAAAACTTTTATTTAATATAAAACAACCATTAACAACTATTTAAAAGTTCACATAAAAATAACTAATTTACAGTTTTTTTCATCTAAAAACATTGTATAACATTGTTTATTTAAAAAGTTGTTTCTAAATGGCATAACTTTAAAGAATTCTTTTTGGATTTTCTTTCGTTGCAACAAGTAAGGATTGATGCTAATTAGAAACATATTAAAAAATATGTGTATTTTTCTGTAGAAAAAGATACATTCTAATACTGATTCAATACCATCACATAAAACCTGATCTTGGGTAAACTGGTGGATATTACACTGCAGGCTATTGTGAATCTCAGACTGTGAGGTAGATTCACATGAGAGAATATGGTGCAATGTTTACTTTTCTCTCAGTATGAAAGAGGGCACAGCAGCAAGTTAATAAATTTGCATCCCACAACGCTCCTGATATTCATTTTTATTACTCAGTCTAACTGAACTCGTACAGTAAATACATTTGTGAAAAGGCTGCAAAGTACTGCAATGGATACCTATCCATTTAATATAAATTATAATAAACCCTCAAACAGTGAAGAAAAGTAATGATGATTTGATGTTTAGGATCCCATTCATTCCTCATCCCCATTATAGTCTTATGAATCACGTAATGATTGCCTTTGTGACAGTCGCACTCCAGTCGTGAGAAGTGTCTGAGTCACTGTCTACATGGCTTGCAAATTCCTCCATCAGTGTACGGCGACTGAAGTCAAT
The DNA here is from genome assembly GCF_023375975.1 of Astyanax mexicanus. Classification (NCBI taxonomy): domain Eukaryota; kingdom Metazoa; phylum Chordata; class Actinopteri; order Characiformes; family Acestrorhamphidae; genus Astyanax; species Astyanax mexicanus. Next base: position 40,228,741 of record NC_064413.1, on the reverse strand, counting down.
CCCATAAAACAAAAGAGCAGGAAGCCTAAGACGGAGGGTGTGGGAATGGAATTTACTCTGTGCATTTGGATTATGGGAAAACAAACCGTCCCATGGGGCACTTGCACGACGTCGGGGTCGCCCAGGCCCACCAAGCCAGCATGAATGACGAAGGCCCTGCTGCTATGAGAGAAGACCATGCAGAGGGTGTGAAGAGTTAATGCCGACAGCCGAACAATGGAAGTTTCGGGGCGACAGGGAGGAGCATGAGGAATAGGCCTGAGGTCAAGGGGACCTAAGGGGGTTCAAGTTCAAGGCCATTGTCGCTGTCTGGCATTTGAAATAAGACCCGCCACATGTACACACCCCTCATTCAGACTTTTCCCAACATTAAACTCAGACCATATACTTTCCTTTTGTTTTTCCTCATGGAACTCATAATGAGTCTCAATGCTAATGCATGCGGGGTGAGATGCAGTTTACGTATCTGAATACGTGAGAAAGCAGGAGGAAGTGCTGCTGATTAAGTGTTTAACTCAGAACTCAAAAATGAATGGTAGTTAGTCAATAATATGCATGAAAGTCAACAAGAAACCTTATTTTTCCATGTCCATATTTAAGATTTTGCTTGTTCTGCCCTTGTTTTCCCATTTCCAGATGCCTTGTGGTTGCATCCTATCGACACATTTTTTTAAATATTTTTTTTTAACATCAGGTTTTTCAGCAAACACAAAAACAAATGAAAGTTATGTCTAATAAATTAACCTAATAATGAATAGCAATGGTTTTAGAGGATAGTTTTTCATACAGATGAGCAGTAGAATCAACCAGAAACCTTAATCCTCATTCAAAATTTAGAAAATATTAATTGAAAAAATATTATTTTAACATTTTAACAGCCACAAATTGTAGAGCATTTCTAGCTGGCTTTATGAAGTTAAAATGCAAACTAAAAACACAAACAACTCAATAATAAGACTAGAAAACTATGCAATAGTTATAGACTATACCATTTTAATAAGTATATATTAAAGTTAAAATCTCATTACTTACCGAATGGAGACAACCCTGGAATAATGGAATTTATTTCAGTGAATGGAGCTGGCATGGAGCTGAGGGTGTAGTAGAATTTACCACAGGCGTCCATGCAGTGTCATGAGGAGAGGGATTTAGGCTAAAAAGTAAAAAAAATGCCAAAAAATGAATTGCAAAGCGAATAGTTTAGAAAGGTGACCGTTTTCAACATGAATGCAGTCTGCAGTAGTTACTGCTGTGAATACTTGTCATAACGTAGCTAGCTACTCTAACCAAGCATACCAACACGTAGTTTATCATTATGTCGATCTATTTACAACATAGCTAGCTCTTAGGCTAAGGTCTTACCTGACAGCCTCACAATAATCACCAACGCATCCGCTTCACCGGAGCTTCATTACCGAGCCATTTCTCTGGGTTCGGGTGTTCTGGTGTTGGTCTGTCCTCCACAAACTGCTGTGTTTTAAATTCAGTTCTTTCCTCACAAAAAAGGCTGCTGCTGTGTGCTGCAGTTAATCTCTAAACACACATATCAGAGCTCTGGTGGATATTAAACACTTTCCAACTCGCAAAAAAAACAAAACAAAAAACACACCTTTTTAATTCTGACTGGAATCAGATTCCATTTGACCGTTTGACTCCAGCTGTTGTGAATGTATGTGATAATGTGACAACGTGAACCAAGCATACTAAACTCAATTAACCTCTGGTGATTTTTAAGTTGTTCCAATTTGAGATTTTTAACTTTAAATAGATGTGTAAATTTTTTTTTACACTTTTTTAAGTCCCTACTGAGAAGCTGGTAAACAAAAAAAACTTTTTTGGTTGTAGTCTATGGCTCTGTTCCAATTATAAACTAGTAACCTAAGGCATATACCATATGCAGTATATATCCTAGCGTGAATTTGTATTAACCCACTAACCAGGAGAAAAATTGCATTGTTATCTGTCTTTGTTCTGATATTGTTCAAGATATGAGTAACTCATCCCTTTACAATTCACAATGCATTGTGGAATAATAGTGTCCAACTTAACCATATTAAAACATAACTGGTTATGAGTATATATCTTGCATTTAAGTTTATTTAACTTTGATACTTTTATCTAAACCACATTATATCTATTTAGAAACTACTTATAGGCCTGTTATGATAACAGATTTTTGACTGGCCAATATATTTTCCCAGAAATACTTGTGATAAACAATAAAATATTAATGTAAGACTGTTTATTGCCATTGATATAATGGTAATATAATAGCATAACATAATTTAATTACACTATTTTTAAGGACAACAAACTCCTTTTTCGTTTACCTACTGCAGTGTAATCTGTGTGTACGGAAAGACCATTTTTGGATGCATTGGTCATTGTCCGACCGGCTAAAATATTGGTGCACTTTATTTCTATATAAACATGCATGCAAGGAAATGTGATGGATGATATTAAGGATGGCAAAAAATATTGCAATAATGTATATATATTGTACGAGACAGTAATTGGCTCTGTATGAGAAATTGTAATGTCATATATACAAATATATTCCAAAAGTGCTGAATAAGGTTATTATTCTTATTGTGACACACATATTCACACACATATTCACACAGCCAAACATACATTTGAACATGCACATATAAACATACAAACACATGCAGCTTGAGAAAATGGAGGCATCGAGCACTGAGTGGTGTTGTAGCGCTGCTGGCAGTGGGCCCTGTGCCATGCAGCACCTCTCCATCACTCCTTCTCTCTTTTTAGCTTTCATGCTGCCTCCTGGTTGCCGTGGCAACTGTGATGGCACTGACTCAGACAGGAGAGAGGTCTGCAGCAGTGAGCAGCACTTTCACAAACATACACACTGACATATACACACACACTCTCTCTCAGCCTCTCTCTCTCTTTAAGCCTAAATTCAATAATTTGTGCAGAAAAACATTATCAGGATATAGCCGATAATTAATCCTCACACTGAGGGCGTAATTTCTGACCTAAATAAGAGGCTTTATTGTAGCCTAAGACCAACGTGGGATCCTGCATTTAAAATATATGGATCTGATTTCCCTAAATTTGTTGGTAAATGTGAGCTGATGTCTTTGCACACAAAATGCCATGTTAAGCTTATCTAACATATCCAATAGAATAAGGAGCATTAAAAGGCTGAGGCCTATGTAGGAATGATTTTGCAGTACATTCATACCTGAAAGACTCCTCTAGGCCTGTTACAAAAATTATGTAATCATTTCATACGGCCATAAAATTGATCACTTTTGCTGATCTTGATACTGTCAGTGATGAGTCCTTTTATTTAGAATATTTGGAAATATATGTATTTCAATTAAAATGTCTTAATATTTTAAGGATTCAAAATGTATTGCTTTTTAAAATGGTGTAAGTGCATTATTATGTTATTATATTATCATTATATCAGTGGCTTAAAACGGCCATCGAATGACAATAATATAATTTTTCTATATTTACTTTATATTTACTTTATTCATCTATATTGCCAGCAGTAGGAACCAGTGATGCTTCATTAGTTACTATACATCCATTCCTATAATTCAGACCTGCAATGCATTTCAAAACAAGATGGGAAGGTACGACCTTGAAGCGGGTTTTGAAACTGATAAAGTGTTTCAGGTGTTATATGGGCCCATTTCTGTGTTTCTGCAAACACCTTCTTAAGGTGTGCAAGAGAAAGGAAACATAGACTTTACATTACATTTTCAATGTGCATATAAGCTATATATTCTCTATTAGAGACAGGTCAGGACTGCAGACAGGCCAGTCCAGCATCCATACTGTCTTCTTCTACAGCAAAACCATTGTAATTTGTGCAGCATGTGGTTTTGCAATGTCTGGTTGAGAAATGCATCTACAAGATGCTGGAAATGCAACATATAAGATTTATTTATATTGTCTTGCATTTAAATAGAAGAAACACACTAAACACATTGTAAAAAATACTGTGATTCTTATTTATACATTATACATACACACTGTCCCAACGTTTTCAAACTTGGGGTTGTGCAAAGAACAGTTTTGGTAAATTCGGCAATAGAAATGTTGTGATAATCAATAGACTAGTACATAGTGGTGGGAATTATTTGATCAGGTGATCAGAATTCAGGTGATTTAGAGGAAGGCAGCCGGAAGCAGGTGCACTAACTGCAGAGAGCAAGACACAGACAGGTTAATGCCCAGATAAGTGGCACTTGATTTCTGGTTTGAGTGTGTGGGAGAGAGTGTGTGTGTGTTCAGATGGGTGGACCAACCTTTAAAATTAGAACGTTTGGCAGCGTGGTTAGTCACTTGACCTCTTGGTGTGCTCTCGTAAGATGGGGGCCGAACAAAAAGCAAAGCCTGAATTGGCCCTTCAGCTGTCAGCCAAACCTGGAACAATATCCAATCACAGGAAGAGCCAGTCATTGACAAGACACTCAACACATATACAGCCTGACACCTTGTAGCACCTGATCCACCCATGCTGGGAACCAAGTGTTTGCAGCCTACCAAGGGACCACGGGCCCTAGAACTCTCCCACGTTTGTACAGCCCGGGGCATGCGAGGGGCGGGTGGTGAGGGTGGTGGGGGCTGGGGGCGTTAAGGAAACAGAGGGTTAAGGGTTTTCAATTTGGACCACTTGGGCTAAATCTATTGTGGGATGTCACAGATTGGCAGCAAGTGGCAGGCAGAAGTCAGAGGCTTGCATGTTGTTGATTGATGGATTGGGAAATACAGCTCTGGAAAAAATTAAGAGACCACTTCAGTCTCTAAATCAGTTTCTATTTATGGGTACATGTTTGATTAAATGAAGATTGTTCTTTTATTCTATAAACTACAGACTATTTTCCCCCAAATTCCAAATAAAAATATTGTCATTTAGAGCATTTATTTGCAGAAAATGAGAAATGGCTGAAATAACAGATGCAAAAAAAGATGCAGAGCTTTCAGACCTCAAATAATGCAACAAAAGCAAGTTCAGAAATCAGTATTTCGTGGATTTTAGTGTAATTTTTGTGGTTTTAATCACAGCTTCATGTATCTTGGCATGTTCTTCTCCAACAGTCTTGAATAACTTTATGCCACTCATTGTGCCAAAATTCAAGCAGTTCAGCTTTGTTCGATGGCTTGTGATCATCCAGCTTTCTCTTGATTCCAGAGGTTTTCAATTTTGTAAAATCAAAGAAACTTATTATTTTTAAGTGGTCTCATCTGTATGTTGGGTAAACATATTAGATTTCTGCTTAACTGATTTTTTTTTGCTTTTATTGTAAAGCCACAATCATCTTTTTTTATTTTATTTTTTTACGCACACAGCTAAATTCCAGATTTGACGCATTGTTTTGCCTTTTTTATCCTAACAAATGGCAAAGGATCAACATATTTAAAATGGAATCATGCTGTATAGATAATGTATAATAATAAGAATACATAGAATAAGTCTATGTAGTTCTGGAACTAGTATAGTGTCCCATGACATTTGCGATGTCTCATCGAAGCTTGCATAATGTTTGTGTGGTGTGCTGTGATGTGATTTTCACTAGAGTCACTTGTCTGTTGCATGGACAATTTTAACCAGATGCTGCCAGTCACGATCATTGACACACACTGCACTGTCTACGGTGAGTGGTAATGCCTTCTTTGTCATATTACTATTCATAGTACATACGTGCACTGTGCAACCGAGTGGCATCGAGGAATGTTAAATGCACACGCAACTTCAGAAACAGAATGACCCACCTGCTATCAGGCCTTAACTGAACTCAGCTAATTCATAATGCCTTGCCATGAGCACACTGGACAGTGATCAGCCTCACTCAGAAGGTAAGAGCTTGCCAAGCTGCCCCCTGAGGTAACACTTTATGAATTTAGATAGTGCTTTGCCATGTCTCAGTGTATTTTAAGATGCTGGAAATTGATTTAGATTGGACAAAGTCCAGTCAGGAAGTCATGAATTCCAATTGGATAAGGTTGTCCTAATAGAAATCTGAATTCTATATCACAAAACTTGTCCATGTACGAAAGGTCAAAGCCTCAACCAACTTTAAAAAAATAATAATTAAAGATAATTCAACTTCAGAGCAGGATAATTAATGTCCAGAGATAAAAAAAAAGCCAATCATAATTTATTCAAGAAAAATGTATCCCCTCATTTTTCTGTGCTGTAATCTCAGTAGACGACATTCAGTTAGCATATGGTGACATCTGACAAAAACACGCTCTCTCTCTCTCTCTCTATGGAGCCCATGAAAATTCTGGATGCCATTCAAGTCTGGAACTGCCTGAAACTGGTGTCTAAGGGCAGCTCTAATGTATCACATATGGCTTCAGGATTAACTGGATGAGACCTCAGACTCAGACAGGAATGAGACCTGTGGTCCTGCGTGTGGAGAAGCCCTCCACAGTGACACTTTTAGAGATTTGAAGCTCTTAATTAAAGTGCAGACATGAAAAGGGGTGCAGACAGAGCAGAGAGCTAAAGAAAGGCAAATGAGATGGGGTCCTCCAGACTGTCTGGGCTAAAGTGTGGGAGTGTGTCGCTCTGCATGTGTGCATGTGTGTGCGTGCGTGTGTGTGCGTGCATGCTTTCAGAACGGGGGTGTCTGGGAATTGGCTTGAGCATTAAACAAACCGATTGAGATTTCTCGCCCACCCCTCTTCTGGCTAAACACATGCATGTGCACACACACACACACAGACACACACACACACACACACACATCCATACTGTCTAGGAAAGACCACAGTGGTAGAGGATATGGGACCCGCCATCGCCTCCACAGCTATGTTCTTTAGCATAGTCACAAAGAATAGGAGTCAGAAGTCAAATAAGTGTGCAGCAATGGGAGGCTTTCTCATGCTAATGCTCATACTCATGCACCCTGAGTTTGATAGCAGGGAGGTTTTGGGGGGTCTCTAACAGCCCAGTGGAATGCTGAAGTTTAAGTTGTGAAGTATGTGACAGTAAGTTTGATATCAGGGAGTAGGGAAAATCATGGTAAAAGATAATTATTTTTTAATAAAATATATTTCATGGATTATTGTTTTTTTAAATGTGTGTGTGTGAGTGCTTCAGCGTAAAGATTTCTTAAGCTGCCATCAAGGAGATTAAGTATTCACAGTCGCCATACAGTAGCTAATTTATCCAATTAATCCTTCGTTAATGTAAATCAGGTGAGCTGCTGGTGGTACTGAAAATAAGTTCTTTATGACTCTTTTTCTTTTCATTTTTTTACATTATTGACAATAAGTAAAAGTCAACTACCAGTATAAATAATAAAAAATACATAAATATAAAAACAAATATATTTTGTGGCGGCTCATATAAAAGACTTTTGATAGAGCTCCAAAACCAGGAATCAAATCCTTATTGCAATGGCTTCAGGTTCTTGAATATAGGGAGAACAAACTCCTTATTAATACACTTGATCAGAAGACATGCTGAATAAGCAGCTGCCACAAACTCTTGGAAGTTATATAGCAGTACTATATATAAACACACTTCATGTTGTTCAGAACAGATTTTTTATTACTGTAAAGACCCCAATCTATTTAAATTCAGAAGCAAACGCAACCAGCCTTTCCCTTCATAAAACACTAAAAAAAGGATTATGCCTATTACATGCCATTTTTCAACCTGGGAAGCACACTCTGCTCTGCGTCTTCCCATTCACGTACATTTACACACACACACACACACACACACACACACACACACACACACACACACACACACACACACACACACACACACAAACACACACACACACACACACACACACACACACACACACACACACACACACACACACACACACACACACACACACACAGGTTGACACCAGGGTATGTTCAATACTCTCGACATGCTGTCTTGCCAAAGAATAGGTAAGTGTGGCTGCCTGGAGACACTAGGCAGGTGCTGTATGAATTTGTAAACATCAAACAGAGCTTTAGATTGAAGGAAACAATCACCATCAATATAAACTGAGAAAATGTTAAAAAGATAAAATAAACTTTTTTAAGGTTATTCGCTCTCAAACATTACCGCATGATTTGTTACAAAGTGGTCATTCTGTGGTTTTGTTTAAAGAACATTCTGAAGCTTTATTTTTTAGAAATGTACATTTTTCTAATTATTTTTCTCAAACACTAAAATTGCAAAATATGCATCTTCACATTGTGCTTAAACCTCTGCCTCACATCTTGACTCTGTCAGACTCACAGAGAGAGGAACCGGAATGCCATCAGAGACCTTGTGTAAACAGTTTGCTGACTGAAATGTTCGAGTAGCAGCTCCCCTATGAAACTCACTTCACATGCCTCCCATTTTAACTAAAGATAAGAAAGTAGGATATAGAAAAGATACAGTAAGCCTTGTGGAATTATTTTTAAAAAGTTTTTGCAGACTTATAGGTAGCAAGTTATAGACACACCTTTATACGTTATACATCATGTCCACCGGGGTCTGGTGAGATAAAAGGAAAAAAGCTGAAGTTGCAGCTCTGAGAGAGAGTTAGTTATTTCTCAGAGTCAGGAATGGGGCGTTGAGGTCATTTTCACAGTTTAATGACTCTCAAATGCTATTCTTAATTACAGATCATATTAATTGCAGAGCTATGGTTAAGCATATTGTGTATTATTAATTACAGTGTTGGGAATTCATAAATAATGATTAACAGAAAAGTGCTTGAATTCAGATATATTTAACCACCAAATATTAACCACCTTTGCCCTCAGCGCCAACACTAAATCTATTTTTATGATTTTCATTAATGTGATCCTTTTATGAGATTGTAGAATGAGAGAAAAGTCAAAGGCAAGAAATCTAACAAATTGTGAAAGCTGAAGTTGAAGGTGAAAGGAATGACTTTGGAAGTTAACTGATATAAGCTGCTATTCTACATACATTCTACACCAGTTGTCACTCAAATGTTGGGGGTGTTTTTTCTAACAGAAAGATGCAAAAAGACAATCTACCACTTGACAGGCAATAGTCTTGACATTACTGACATGGAGAATGAGGAATGCAGTCAGATCAAGAATGATAGTGAGAAACATTCGACTTAAATGTATGAAGTTAACAATATAATTATTTATACTTTAAGGAGAATCTTACATTTTAGTTTTTTCTGCTATGGTTATACAAATTTTAAATAGTTTGACCCTTTAAAATGCTTTTTGTCTCGTATACGGGCTGCAGGTGAAGGTGATACAATACCCTTTTTTTCTGCAGTAAAACAACTTATTTACATTCTGAAAATTTTATGGCTTTGAAATCTCATACAGGACACTTAGAGAATCTGCCTATTCACTTCACTTAATAATTTCAGATCAGTAACAGGAATCAACCCAAATTCTGCAGGTTTGAAAAAAGATGTAAAAACTAGACAAAGTTAACAAAACAAAAAAATTGGAGGGCATTAACTTTTAGATTTGTATCCAGGAAAATATTAATTTTAAAATGAAGATCAGAAAAGAGCCAATTTTATGATTTTATAATTTTATTCATTATGTTTTGACATATTTAGCAGATTTACTTAAATATATATAGTTTTATATTTTATATCTATTTCAATTACAATTATGATTTTTAGTAATGTTCCTCATCAAACATGAAAGCTTTTTATGTAATGGTTGAATAGAAATCCTCAAGATTTAATGTTGTAATGTCAGGAAAAAATTGATCGAAATCCTGGCCTGTTAAGGGGTTAAAATACTAAAAAAAAAAGAAATCCACAAATATTGACCTTACCCAGCTGGCACACAAATGTCCTATATTGTTGAAATGTGGTTGATATATGATTAAAGTACAACAAACATTTGTTGTTGTTTCAATGTTAAAACAACATTGAATCAACATTTATAGTTAAATGGTTGTGCAAATATTGAAATTTTAACGTTGAATCAACCTAATGTGCTCAACCTTCTGACTTTTGAATTAGCATTTTACATTTTATCACCATAGAAATTTTAAAAATGGTTGGATGGAGTGAGCTATTTAGTGAGCTATGGTTTACTAAAGGTTGAATGTATGACGTTGAAACAACGTTGCTATGTCAACGTTGATTCACTTTTCAAAATCAACACCAAATCCAACTTGATTTAACCATAACATTAACATTGATCAATGCTGATTCAATGTTGAAATGCCATCTGGGAATATTGACCTTATCATACAAACGTATTATTCCTAATGTGTAATAAAGCAATCTGACCCAAAAATAAGACACCTTTTTTATATATAAAGTTACAACAAATAAGAGGCAGGTACCTATCTTTGCCTGTATAGAGGCTATTAGGCTGCTAGGTCGTTTTTGTGGTTAATTCTGGATGCGAGTTCAGACGCAGGATCATGCAGTGAGGTTGCTTTATTAGAAAAAGGCCTCCTCATTAAGCTGCTGTTGACTATTCAGTTTAACTTGAATTATGTGACGTCATTTTCAGTGAACCACAAGCGGGGTCCACACAGAATAAAAAATATGTCCGCTAGAGCTCATAGTGCTCCTATCATCAAAGAGAGCGTTTCTTTCTCTCCTGCATGGGAACTCGAGACTCACGGCCCAATTAAAAGGCGGGGAAAATAAAAGACCACAGTGAGATCAACCGCCGCGTGCGCCAACCAATCACAGCTCCATGATGGTCTTCTCTGTCACTGAATTTATTATTATAAAGGGGGGGGGGTTCTAGGTTCGGTTTCCTTTTCTTAAATATATTCGACTTCCACAAACCACACATTATGATTTACGCTATACATTCAACATAAAAGCAATAAGTTTGAGATTTTTGGGTACATTAACAATGGGGAAACAGAATTAAACGAAACAGGCAGCTTATGGATTTATTTCTGTCATTTCACTGAATTAAATGTGTAATACTGTAGTATGGCACATCACAGGCACCGCATCAAATCTAACTTAATCTAACCTAATTTTGTTGGTGCTCAAGCTTGTGAGCCATTTAAGCGCAACTAAGTATAGCCTACTAGATATAAAAAAAATTGGTCGGTTATATTTTTCAATTTTAAAAATACTTGGAAGGAAGACAAAAAGCAATTACACTATCTACCTTTGTTCTTATTAACACCCCACATGATAATTTTGCACAACCAATGTGTGGAAATTCATGTAGAAAAATGATGAAGATATTTTTTGCTAACAGGTTAAACAGCAAATCAGCTTTTGAAAACGAGTATCTATATTTTTACTAGAGAAAAAACTTTGAAAAAACTTGGTTATTACTTCTCCAGTCTAATATAACGGAGAATTGGGGTACACAATGGAAGATTAATTCACACAGCGTCTGCCTTTTTTATACTATTCATAGTAAGCTTTTGGGAAAAAATATTATTTAGTTTGTTTAGTTTTCACAAGGTTCCTCTGACCCTTAAACAAAATAGCTCAGGTTAACTCTTTCAGATCTGAATTACAGTGATAGAAAAATATATGAAAGGACACAAAATAAGACACTATCAAAATATAAAATCTATATATTTAAATACATCCAATTAACATTTTTGTAATGCTAAACATGATAAAACCACACATATTTAGTAATATAGAGCTTGTATTACCCTGCCTTATTGGTTCTGTAGTGCTTTTTTGAATAGTTTTTTTGTCCAGTGCAGTGGGCAGAGCTAAGATACTGTTTATTGGCTGGATTATTATCTATTCTGATGAACAATTAGTGTTCTGTAAGTGGACGGATCTGGTGCAACTTCACTGCACAAGGTTCCTGGCAATAAATTCACTGATCAAAAACAGTAAAAACCAGCAGCACTTGTTGACTAGAGAATTTCCGATTTATTCCGATTTCCGAAATAAAACATCCAATGAGAACACTCCAAACACTGAAGGTCACATAATCAGCCAATGAGAGGCTGACAGCTCAGTTCCACAGGGGAACCACTTGCACCTAAAACTTCTTAAATGTCCTTCTGAATTTCACCTCTCATTGGCTGATTATGTGACCTTCAGTACTTGGCTTGGAGTGTTATCGCTGGTTGTTTTGTAATCATGTGTGTCTTAAAAACTAGAATGTCATTAAATGTCTTTCATTATGCGCTGTTTATTATTATTATTTTTTTTTTGTATCTATAATAAATCGGAAATTCTCCAGTCAACATGTGCTGCGGTTTTTTTTTTTTACTATTTTCAAATAGAGTTCTGTGCAAAAAAACATTAGAAAAAAATCCATTGTAATTGACTCAGAGTCTGAAAGGGTTAAGGTGGTATTCAAGAGTAAGAGAGCACCAGTGTAAGAGCGGTCATTAACATTAGCGGTCATTAATTCCCGCCAACTGGCTGACTGGAGCAGCTCGAGTTTGGCGCGCGGAAGAGAAAGCTGCTGGCGGATATTGGAAGTTTTTCCGCTTCCGGGCGTGGGCTGTTGGTGAAGGCGGTATTCTGAGGCTCTTGTCTGCTGAAGGGTAGCTAATGAGAGACGACAAGCCACTGGCGGAGTGACGATAGGTAATTGGCATGGAATCGTGGGAAACTATAAACAAACAGCTGCCACTGGCATTTTGTTGCTTCTCAACTCCTTCTCATGAATAAAATCCTAAGCGGAGCAGCGAATTGGCACCTGGGCCGCTCCGCAGGCCTGAATAGCAGGCTTAAGGATTAGTAGGCCTGCTGCCTTTAGGTTATCCCTCAAATATCACTGAGATTCCTTCCTAAAGAAACAAATGTGGCTTCCTATAGAAACACTCATTTTTATGGGGTGCGCTCATGCTTTCTTTCAGGGCTTCTCTTCATTGATCCTGAGAAAAAAAAGTGTGTTCTGATTTTTATTTGAATTAAGGCAGTGATATGTGATGATGTGTTTTCTAAATGTATTCAACAGAGGATTGTCAGGGATGTGGGTTTTGCACAATCAATAGTGATGTTAAAACGCTGATCATTTAATATTGCATTACATAAGAAAACTGGAGCACATAAAAATATTACATAAGGAGATAGCGCTCTTCTTTCGAGGCCTACTTCATCACTATTGAATAATTGAATGATTTAATTATTTAATTACAATTTCTAATCATGGGCAATGATACTAGATCATTTTTTCTGATTTACATTGCAAACAAATATCGTTAACTGTGTGTTGTATGGTAAAGCAAAACATTTATATTTACTACCCTAAAGCAATAAGTCTTTCAACAGATCAACAGATATTTACATAAAAAATACCAAATCACTGTATTTTTCTACAATTCCCATATCAGGGCATCCTTTGAATCCTTTTCATGGTATATCCTTATAATTATCACATTGCAAATCATTCAGATTCATAAATGTACTCAGACAGCTCAATAATGGTTATTGAAAGATGTACAAATAATAGTAGACGATGGACTTGACCATAATTGGACATAAGGTGGACATTGGAGTCCCCTGGGGTATACCCTCAGGGCAGACCCCTCCCACTCCACACCCCAATATCCTTGTGACCTGCTTGTCATTGCCTAACAAGGTCAAGCCTTCAATTAGTCCTGGTTCAGGGGCCAGTGAGCTCACTAACATATGGCTCAATAGGCTTGGCAACAGGTCCATTGCAGTAGATTTTCATTGTTGCATGAATGAAAACTGCCATTTTAATAAATACATATATGATCATAATTCTTTATGTTCCAGAAGAATAGAATCAATCAGAAGTTGCTTTTTGTATCTTGAAATGACTAGATTATGTGCATTTTTGTTTGTTTTTGTCTGGAAAACTATGTTCCAGTGGAATGGCATCCTTAAAGCTTAATGCATCTTTCAGTCTGTTTTACTGGCTTGTGGTAACAAACATGATAATTTTATTTAAAGTATTAAATGTAACCTAGAACAGGACTGTGCGGAACGTGGCTCGATTTGTCCTCTGATGTCTTTATCCGCTCCTACCAGCTCCCAAATTCTGCATGGATATATTAACAACCCTTTGTTCTGCAGTGCCCCAAAATTACATAATTTGTGCTTCATTTTAGCAATTTGTGGTTTTTGAGCTCAGAGTGCTAAGGGAAACAATTGAGCCAATGAAGCATATTCCCTGCATTCACTTCTCATTGAACGTCGACTGCCTGGACTTTCTTCCTTTGATTTCTTTCATTCCCTGCAGTATTTCTCAGATGGTAATAATAGACTTGTCCATCAACTGTCCCCACCCCTGGAGTTAATTGGTGCTGCGTTTTTTCGGGCCACGCTCTGAAGTTTGGGGCGTCATTAGATCAGTGGTAGTTACCTCCCCACCTGCCCTCTCTCTGGCCCCCCCTGCCAGGTCAGTACTGCCCCTCAATACCCTGCTCACCCCCTACAGACTCTTTGAGAAGACCGACTTATACCTTTTCTCACCAGGGCTTTATCGGGCCACTCTGAATTGGACTATTTTTCACCATCTTTGAGGGTTGTATTCAGTTGCTAATATAAACTATATACTGTTCCGTACAATACTATAGTGTACTATATAATAATTTTTTAATAATGATTTAACACGTCAAAATATAAACATATATATAAAAGCTAAAGAAATACAAGAAAGACAGCTCTAAATACTAATAAGAAAAAAATAAAGAAAATGTGTGAATAGTAGTGTTATTTATACTTACATATATATAATAATACTGATTATTACTGGCTGGAAGGAATCTATTTAATGTATCTTACTATAATGTTATGTGATACATTTTAATGAAATACATTTTTCAAATTAAATAAAAAATCCATTGCAATTATTACTTTATTATTATTATACCTAATTACTAATAAATAAATCACACAATATTTATTTCATACATATCTTTGCATTACAACAAAATATTTAAATGTTGTACACTGCAATACACAGTAGAAAGAAGTAGCACTTTAGAGATTAATTGTTTTCACGTTTAATATGTGTGAAAATTTTCAGTTTAGTTATGTAATTCAATCCTTAATCCTTGTTTTATATTTTAAACACAGTGTATCTAAAAAGAAGGGCACTGAACTGTGACATTGGCACCCAGAGGAGAAGGATTTTCCCTTTTGAGTCTTGGCTTCTCTTAAACATCCTGGGCAGTGTTTCTTTTTCGCCACTGTTGCTCTTGGCTTGCTCACTAAAGGAGCTTTGTGACAGCGTTGCAGGTTAAATAAAATTGAACGGAATTGTGTAAACTAAAAGTTGGTTGTGATGTAACCTGACTCTGTGCTCTGCTGTAGTGATCTTTATTGATCTCTGCTAATACGGGGTCTGATGCTCCTTTTATGGCTGTTGAGGTGAAGGCCGCCACACATGAGAATGAGCAGAAAGGCACAAAGATCCAGGCTAA
This sequence comes from Astyanax mexicanus, assembly GCF_023375975.1. Taxonomy (NCBI): domain Eukaryota; kingdom Metazoa; phylum Chordata; class Actinopteri; order Characiformes; family Acestrorhamphidae; genus Astyanax; species Astyanax mexicanus. The sequence goes on along the minus strand of NC_064413.1, from coordinate 40,213,440 downwards.
TGAGGCTTCAGTGGAACTGGCACAAACAAAATACTTGGCATCTTTGGGCAAACCTCTCTCTCTTTCACTTTCTCTATCTTTCGCTCTCTCTCTCTCTCTCTCTCTCATTCGTTTCTGCCCTCCTCTCTGCTGGCCCCTTCCTCCGGGCCCATGGCTTCCTGGCATCGGTGTCAGTCTCTGTGTGCCATCTCGGGAAGCGTCACATCCCCCTGCTGCTGATGGAGCCTTTGAGTCTGGAGAATGGGGGCATTGTGAGGAATTATGGGTCGTCGCTGGAGTGGGCGTCCATTTGCTCATATGCAGGCCCCTCACACACACGCAGAGTGTGCTTAGAACTGAATGCCAACGACGGTTATCAAACTTCACAGCTTTAAAATAAATGCCTCAGAGGAAGTGGCTGTGTGTGTAAGTTAGAAGGAGCAAGAGGAACAGAAAGAGCACTAAATGGCATGGCTGGAGAGGGCAGGGGCATATGGATACAACAGAGGGTTAGTTGTGTAATATATAAGGAAGTGAAGATTGAGGGTATATATTGCATGTATATACATATATGCAGGGATATGTGTAACCAGGCATGGACTAGAGGGGTATAAAGCATCCAGTATTAAGCTGCAGTGTGGTGAATCTTTGTTCTCTAGAATGATGGTTCTCCATCAGGTAATTCTGGGATAAGTGGGGGAATTGTGGATGAGGTGGGGTGGTGATCATGTTGTTGAATGCAGTCAGATCCTTAAAGCAAAGTCACAATGTCTCTGAGAATGTATTATCTAGACATTAAATACAGTTACTCCAACAAAAGCAAGATAGATGTTATCTAAAATAAATATAATTAAGATAGATACATCCAATTTATAAGCACGTGTCCCAGTGTGTCTTTAAATTAGAATAAGAAATGATCTCCATCTATGCTGTTAAATTTTCAGTTTTTGATGTAGTTTGAGTATGAAAGTTGTTGTTTGATTGTGATTTAATTCTATAATGATTGGAGCAATAGAAATACTCAGAAAATACTTGGAACTAAACAGTTTACATTGACTTCTATTAAAAGTTAAAAATCTAACCATTTTTGTTAGCATAATGTGTGTGTATATATAAATATAACTAATACTGGTGTAACTAATACGGTATGTGGGGAAAAAACCCTTATTAACTCTACATTAAAATGAATGTACAAATATTTTTAACTAAATATTTGGTCCATATTTTATAAAATGTTGATACAGTGTAAACTGTCAGATTTAAATAATGTTAAAAACGTTTCTTAAATGGAGAGACGAGATTTTTGTGTGAAAGCAATGATATGCAGAGCATTGGGCCTATGGCATTGTTGTAGTCTGTGTGGGTGTGTGTGACAGTACTGGTTCCATGGCATCATTGGAGATTTTTTTTTCATGCATGTGTTCGAGGATTCAGTACATATTAATACATGTATATGCTTGCAACATAATAAATGAGTATCTCAAATGATAGAAGTTCAATCCAAAACCTAGAAAAGTCAGCTATATTGAATGATTGTGGATATTTTTGAATGAAATTAGAATTTCAGATGTCAATAGCACCTAATGATAGAGTACTGTTGGAGGAGGAGAAAGGACTGACTAGGCCTTTGGACTCCATCAGCTCTGTGATTCCACCTAGTGGTCACAGCCTGCTGTACACACTCCCACATATTAAGCAGCCAATGTCACATTCACATGCATGCTTCCGCTCATTTTGCCTGTTTATTCTCAGGGGTGCTGGTGCTAATTTCTTGACTGATGGCAGCTGTGTGCAGCCGGAAGTCCTAGTGAACGTGCAGTATCCTTCCGCCACTGTGGGAGAGGTGAGAGAAAGTAGAGCCCATGCCTTTCTGGCTATGTCATCTGTTCATGCACCCGCTTCACGGACTCGGCGGCTCATCAACATGCAGTGGCCCCACTCTGTTCTCTTACTGTGTTGCCCTAAGACAAAAGAGTATTGTGCAGACTCCTCCTGCTTTAATTACGATGAGGAGATCTGGGGTGTGTGAATTACTGCTTGTGTGTGTGTGCTAGAATTAAAAGTGTGTGACTGTGTGTGTGTGTGTGTCATGTGTGCATTTTTAGTGTGAACATGTTCGTCATCATCTGGGATTTATTGTGAATTCTGCTGGATGTACTATATCATGCAGCCAGTGGGCATGTGTTGTGTGAATTCAGCCTTAAGGCAAAGATATGTTTTGTATGTGTGTGTGTGTGTGTGTGTGTTTGGAACGGGGTGCAGCTGCGAATGCGTTGTTGCTTGTTGCCTTCATGGAAATTGGCATCCGATAAAGCAAACGCCACAAAGGCTGTTTGTGTTCTAGGAGAGAAGAGGAGTGGTGGAGAGAATGGGAGAGGTTGGGAGGGGTTATGGGGACTGGACAGGAGCAGAATTCCCATCGGAGCGCTGGTGCCATCACAGCATTCCTGTCTCTCTCCCTCCCTCTCGCCCATTTCCCACCCACTAACTCCTTCACACCCCTGGATGAAACTCCTCCAGATTAGTAATGCTTATACTATCTAGTGATGTTTAACTAGTAGTCAGTAGGGTATAACAGGTGTAACAGTGTCTATTTATCTATAGAGCAATCAAGCTATATATCTATTAACACATTGTTCAGTTAGTTAATAATCGGATCAAGTTGTAAACACGTAGATGATTATTTTCGAAACAATTTTATTATGTTCTTTAAGCAATTAATAAATCAAATGCTCTGGCAATAAAATAAAGAAAATAAATTAGTGTCTGTGGAGGCAACAAGACTCTGAAAACCTGGCCCAATTATTTAAATTGGAATGATTTCAGTTGGAGCTTTCACACCAAATGTAATGAAAGAACAGCCTTCTTCCTGGATATCTACCTGTATAACTGAGCTAGCTTTACAAAGGTGCCAGATTTTGTATAAAGCAACAAAATTACTTATTTCAGCTTCAAATGGCAGCATTAGCCTAAAAACCCCACTGGGCTTCCAGAAAAAAACATAACCTATGCTGGTTATTAATGATTAAAATGAGATCAATGACTAGCGGGTCTTGAGCTGTTTTTTTGCAGGGTACAGATGTATTATAAAAAGAAATTATGAAAAATGTGCTTTTAAACTGTAAGATAGTAGTATTATTTCATACTTATGTATCATAGTGTGTTATATTCCAACAAATTTAGTTGTGTGTAAACGTTTGGACAATACTGGCCAAATGTTTTGTTTATTTTCTAAGTGAAAATAAGTTCCCCTACAGGTAACAAACTTATATATGTAATTTCTGCAGTTTATCAATGACCTTTTTATTTGTTTGCTTAAATTAACTTATTGGAAAAATAAATAATAATAAAGATCTAGCCATATTTTTTTAACATGCAACATGTTTTTTGTTTCATTTTCAGTTGTTTTATCCTGTTTTAACTAACAATGTCCTGCTGTGGATGTGTACTTTTTATTAAGTTAGGTACAAATAATTTCCCCAGGGGTGCCTAAACCTGTGTATTTATTAATCATATTTATCAATGGTAATCTTGATTTATTAATTAAAGTGTAATTACTTAATAATAAAGCATGACCCGGTAATACTGTCACTGTCATATACATTTTTATATTCTAAGCTCAGTAGCTACCCTTTATGCTGTGGAAATAATGAGAAAAAAAAAAACTTTTTTGTTTCCCTAAAGAAATATGTTAAAAAGAGATATGTGAGTTTTCAGAACCTTTCAGAGGTCTAAAGATTTTTAAAAAGTCTCTTTGCACTTGTATATCTCATTTACAAAAGTTTTTTTTTTTTCAAGAACAATCCATTTAAAGTTTTGTAAGAAACCCAACGTGGCTCTGTGGTATTATAAAAATACATTTTTTGGGACCCATATTAAAAAAAAACTGTATACATTAAAAATACAATATTGTAGTTTATAAAAAGCTCTGAAAGTTCGGTGGATAAGGCGATAAGTTGGGAAGGGAGGGGGTGGGGGTGGTGAACTGGAGGAACTTTTCTAGTATCCTAATCTTGCTTTTCCACACACCTCTTAAGTGAAGTGTATGTCTCGAGCCTGAGAAAAAAACAACACACACATACCCTGCTCTGGACAGCTGTATGAGGGCTGCATGTTCCCCTGCACCCTCACACACTCCTTCAACAGCACACACTCAATTAAGACTGCATGAAGACTCACCCCACTTGACCCACCCTGACCCCCGACCTCAGGGTCATGCTCCCCACAATGCCAGGCGTGCGCATGGATGCGGCGGGGTTGAGGGGGGGGTCAGCCAGTGCCTTTGTCCTCCTCATGTCCAGCCTGTCTAAGCTATAATGCTTTTAGTGGTTTTCCTGTTTAATAATGGTCCCAGCGAGACTTCCCATTAGAGATGGATTTATCCAGCGGAACTGAATAAACCGCTAAATATTACTGCTGGAGAACTGTGCAATCCGAGGCCTGGATGATAATCAATAATATTATCATAATTTTATAATAATTTAACCTGTAGAAATGACATTGATCATTATTTTATTAATGAGTTACACTTTAGAAAGTCATGTGTTAATGAGAGCGCACAAACATTTACAAAAAGGTCACAACTCTTCTCTCAATTGTTCTTTTCTGCAGTTTTCTGAATAAAACACTTGAAATTCATTCCTCTCAGTGGAAGCAGGTGTAAAGTGGGCTGTCTAGCACAAAAGCTCTATACATTGTTTGAGATTGCATTCAAGGCCATATAACAGCGCAGAAAATGCCAACTACAAGCTCTTATTCACACTTCTGTTGACAGAAGTGCTCTGCTAATTATCACAAGGCCATTTCCGTGCTTGTTGTCTCACGTGGTATGTTCTGGTTATTCTTATATGGTGAGAATATTCCATGCTTATACGTATATGTGTATTTAAACCAGTCTCATGCCCGAGGCCCTCCCAGTCACAGTGTCTCTCAGCAGGCTGGTGTGGAGCATGTGAACATTGCCCGGAGGAAAAAGAGGGACTAAAAGGGCTGGTGGCCCCTGAGCACAGCCTGCCTGTAATCCTGTTAAAATGAGCTAAAGTGAGGCACTCTCCTCACGCAGAGAGGCTTTCAGGGGCCACAGAGGGCAGCAGCATTTACCCACTCTACACACTCCTACTGACCCATTCACAAGGTGCTTTATGTCCTGCAGAAGGCCAGTGTGCCTACCTTGGCTTGGCATTTACAAAAACACGCATCTGCATTCATATTCCTATTTTAACCGTTTTTAGCTTAAAGAATTAGTTCTGAACAGGTGCACGATAAAGGGCATTCATAAAAAAACACCAATACCATTGGGTTTGTAATATTATTTTTTTACCACAATCACACAATATATGAACTTTTTTTAATAGGGGCAAGATTAAGCCATATCAAAAAATGTGGAAAGGGCCTATTTCCCGTTCCTAAAAATATGATGCATACATGATTTAAAACATTGTATCCATAATATAAATGAACAAAAATGTACAGAACAATTTATATTTTATTAGTAAATGAATTTGCAATTCAATCAAAGGCTCTATATTTTAGGTTTTTTATAAGACATTGGTGATAAAGATGATGAATGAACGAACAAGCTCCCGGGTCTGACTGTATATACCCCTGGTTTAGAGACATTTTTTACATAGTCCATAGTACATTTTCTCCCTGGTTCCCTCCACTTTTTTCCTGGTCAGGGTAGCAGTCAGGAAAGAACCTACACATAAAACATTTGGTACAAGCAAGGACCCCTTGCAGAAGATGTACAGTTCACTGTAGGGTGCCACACATACCCTGAGGCAGTTTCACATAGACAGTTTTTCTAATATGTGTGTTTCTAGGAGAAAAACAGAACCCCTGGAGATAAGCCGTGCAGAAATGGGAAGAACCCACCAAACTCACCAAATCTCACAGACAGTGACAGGACAAAATATCAAACCTAGATCTCTAGCCTCCTGGAGTTGTGAGGTACACAGATTTCCTGCTGTGCCACTGTTGGCCCCGTTGGCCAAACTAACAATTATACATAAAGGGTTGCTTTTGAAGTCTAAAACTCATGGAAACCAACAAGTGCTGAGTGTTCTCCCTTTAGAGCTTTTGCTGCGACTACTTTCAGGATTATTCTAACATTGTGGTACAACCTAATCTTATTGTTGAGATGTGAAGAAATTGAGAGATTTTTATACATAACCCCTTTTTGATTTTCTTGGCTTGACCTCTAAGTCTTGTACCACACTGATAATTTGACTCAATATTTCTTTGCTGTGTCTCTGATTAGTTTTCCTCTTAAGACTAATATGGCGTGCTTTACTTGTGTTGTCATCTTTTTGCATGACTTATTTAGACTGCAAATAAACATTTAACCAATTAAAATATGATTAAAATAGGACTATGTTAAAATAGCTACACTTATTAAACTACTAGTGCAATATTTTGTTAAATCAAAGCTTAATAAATCACATCGCCTTTGCTTTATTTTAATTTTTTTGCAATGGTCTCTACAGAAGCAAAATCCCAAATGTGCATAACTTCCCAAATTCCAAACACTGACCGGACTGTATATAGTCCTCAAGTCACATTTTTATATTTTATCAGATCATTTATGTACCACTAAATTTATTTCAATCCTAAAACTGGACAAGCTTCAAACTCCATGCGAACCAGCTAATTATGTAAAATCGTTTTCCATTAGCCGGCCTGGTTCTTTTCTAAATCATTGCAATTATGATGAGATGATTAAGCACTTCAGCCTTCACCCATTCTTCAGCACCCAGCTGCTCACCTGTGTAAAGCCTGGGAAAAAATCAGGCTCCATCTCACACTCAGACAGAAGTGAAGGAGGGGTGGAGCTTTCCTAACATGGCCCCCACTGAGCTCCAGGCACTGCTAACAAACGTGCTAGCAAAACAAGGCCGGGCATTTCTCTCCACCGTTTGATCCCAGAAAGTGAAACTGTGCTAATTACTGCGACGGAGACCATCTGGACCCAGCCTTAACCCTTTCCTCGTTAATTGTAAGCGTAATTAAGTATTCAGGCGTATAAAAACACTTTCATCTAGAGTGCTACGATGTGAGAATACTGTTTACCCTCACACAAATTTCTGCAAGAATTCTTTAGGAAACAATACATTTTCCATACTGCATTTTTTTACTTTTGTTTCCCCAACAGGTTATTAATGTATAATTCCAATTTTAAAAAGAAATTATTGACACTACTGGTTCAAAACATGGAAGGCTTGCTTTGGATTGTCTTTAGGATTTCCCATTAGTCCATAGGAGCCCAGAACCATTACTAAATATTGATGCCAAATTCAAAATTAATTAATCAGATAAATTCATGTTTGTTTCTTATTGTGGGAACATGACTGCAAATATTTAAAGGTTAAAATCCTGATGTAACACAGATAACACACCAAAAATTTCCTAACTATTATTAAAAAAAAATGTTCTAGAAATCATATCAAATTTAGTTATATGGAATGTAAAACATTGAATTAAAGTGTTTAAATTATTAAAATGGTTGGAACAGATGTGGAACAAGCAAAAAGTACACTTTCAAAAGGAGCTACTTTTAGTTCAATGAGTAACCCAGCACTCCTACATTCTATAAATAAGGTCACGTGAATGAACACATATTCAACCACTGTGCAGTGATGATGCTCTCAGAATGTTTAATATGTGCCATTTAGGGACATTTTGTTAAAATGTCAGAATATTAACATGATTTTGAGGATGTAGTTTATAGTATAGACAAATGTGTAAAAAAGTTGAGTACACTGAAATCCATGATGAATCCCCAACATGATTTAAAACAGAAAGAATTGCAGTGTGTTAACATTATTATTAACATTAATATTTTGTGTAATAATCTGCTAAATCCATAAAATTAAGGTAAGTTATATCTACACAATATATACATATATAGTATAGTAGGGTAGTATAGTATGGTGTGTAGTACTTTGGCACGTAGTAATTGGGATGCAGCCTTTGCCAGATTTAGCCTACAGATGAAGGTGTTCTTGCACACACACACACACACACACACACACACACACACACACACACACTTTGTCTCTCTAAATTGTAAAGAAACAATAGAAATCTTTGCCAAATAGACTTTATTGAACTTAAAGGACAATAATGGAATAAAAGTTCATTTTTACTGTGATGAACAAAAACAACATGAAAGATCATTAATTTTAGGGAACAGAACTAAAAACCTTTTTTTACTTTCCAAAAAGCAAAAATAAAGAATTATACAAAGAATTGCAGTTTAAAACGAAGTAAAAGCACTAATTGTGCTAATTGTACTAGGTCTGTTTTGTTTAAAACATCAGCATTGACCGACAACTGGTCTGCATTGATGCATTTTTAAAGGAATATTTCTTGCACGGGCATGCATATTTCCAAAAAATAAAAAATAAAAATAGAATAAAACATCTTATTATTCCTATAGATTTTAAAATATTTTCAATGCCCCTTAAAAATGTGATGAAGAAAAAAGCACAGTATAATGGGCAGGACATTTCTAATCAACAATTAGTCTTTAGAGCTGTGCAGCAGAATAAAGCAGTACTGTAGCACCATCTGCTGTTGGAGAGAGCACAGGTTCATTCCAATTTGGCATCATGACAACCCATTCATATCTAATAGTGATGATAAAGAGAACACAGCATAACTCGTTCCAATTGGTTTAATGGAACGAGTTTCTTATTCTGAATGGACATTATTTAAAAGTATACATTACATATTAGCATATTTTTTTTACTATATAATTTGTACATGACAAAAACAAAAAAGTCATAAAATGTCACTTTTGTGGGTATATAGTTTTAAATATAATTTTAAATCATGTTTTCTAAGAGCAAATTTAGAGAACACATTGAAAGTATATGTTTTGATGGATTGCGACTTGTTCATAAATCAAAGGTAGTAGGTCTTTGTTGCTCGTTTCATGTGGGTCAGATTTTTGTATTGTCGTAAAAGTGATTGTGTGTTAAACACTGTATAATCTCTATAGAAGTCTCTAGAGAAGTTCCATGTTTACACACGTGTATAGAAAAGTCATACCTCTACTATACTCACACTCAGTATGGAGTGTATACCCTTTTGAGTGTGGTGAGGCAGGTAAATCAGTACACACATACAGGCACACACATGCTCACACACTAACTGTCACTCATTCATTCTCTCTCTCTCTCTCTCTCTCTCTCTCTGGTGTTCATAGGTAGATGTGTCATTTATCCATTGAGTTTCTCTACTTCCTCCGGTGCTGTTGTCACGTGAGTCAGCTCGTTACAGTGCTCCTCTTCTCCTGGCACCTGAGACAACAATAATTGACAACAATATTATGAATTTATTATTAAAATTTTTACATGCCATTTCTTTGTCTATCCATAAATCCTTTCTGAAAAAATAAGTGCAGTTGTGTGACATCTTCAAAGAAAACCTTATACAGGGTATTTGCAAGTTAGCTTACTAATATAACAGCAGACTGAACAACGCAGGATTAATAATGGCATTACGTTCTTTGAACTGTAGTCATGGGGTTTGGATAACCCCACTTTTGCACTGGACATTATTTTTTAGTGTCTAGCAGTTTTAAAACTGTTCATTTATGGGGTTTTTTTTAACCCTTGTGTGGTGTTCGGGTCTGTGGGACGCGTTTTTTTATTTTTCATCAAATGATACAAAAAAAATATTTTTTCTAACTCAAACTCATTGGCATTGGCTCATTTTTTGTGAAAAACATATATTAAAACACACTTTCGATAAACACACACTGTAACCCCCCCCCCCCCCCCCCCCCCCCCCTACACATTTATATTACATACAGTCTGTTTGGCCAGGGGCTAATAAACATTCATTTGTAAATTTGAAACTAAACAAATTTTCTACTCATATCTGGAGTTTAATTCATTTTCTTTTACATTTTATTAAAAAACTAATAAAAAAGAGTAGCACTTTTTGAAAGAAATGTAACATAAAGGTAAAGGGCAAATATTAACCATGTAAGCTGTTTATATTGCTTGTAATTTAGGTGAAGCAAGCATGTGTAAAGCATTTTAATGTAAAATTGCTGAATTAAATACAAGTAACAAAGTAAATGAGTAACAAAAATATGAACACCACACAAGGGTTAAATAATGGTTTGTCAGAAAATAAATGGATCACATGCTTACTGTAAACTATTAAGAAAGTAGTCTTAATTTACTCTCTTAATGGTATTAAAAAGGAATTTAAATGCAGACACTCTTCTTAAAATAGGTAAGCACATTTACCTCCCAGTAGATTGAATCCTCAAAGCACTGGGTGTCTGGTGGAGCTCCGTAAATAGGCAGCTTCAGAATGAACCCTGAGAATAAACACGTTTTATATTTCATTATGAACCTGAGAACACACTTCACAGTGTCTCCACTGCACCACAAACATTATAACAAGCTGACATTAACTTTGTGAGGCAGTGCAGGCCGTTTGCATCTTTTTCGAATACGTACCAACGATGAGACCACCCAACAGGGCCATGCCCAGCGTCACACCCAGAGAGACAGCTTGCATCCCAGCCTGACTGTAAGCATTTGATGATTTATCGGCGATACTAGGGAACACATCTTCCATTCTGCAAAAAAGAAATAGATCATATATGTTGAGATCATATATTATCCTCTTATTCAAGACTGACACTACAGACTTTCAGACTGGTATTGCAAGCTTTAATGTATAAGTTTATGTATGTTTATTTTACTCATCAGTTTCAAATCAGTTGTTTTACCCTTAACAGGCCAGGTTTTTTGCATTACACCACTAAAATTTAAGGATTTCTACTCAGGCATTACATAAAAAAGCTTTCATGTTTTATAAGGAACATTACTGAAAAGCATAATTGTAACTGTAATAGAAAATGAAAAGAATATAATGAATAAAACCGTAAAATTGGCTCTTTCCTGAACTTCATTTTAAATCAACATTTCCTGAATACAAATCAAACAGTTCAAGTCCATGACCTTTAGTTTCATTATATTTCCAAATATGCAGAATTTGGGTTGAATCCTGTTACTGATCTAAAATTATTAAGTGGAGTAGAGAGTGGATAGGCAACTTCTCCAAGTGTCCTGTAGGAGATTTAAAAGCCCTCAAGAAGCTTTACTTAAGAAAGTAAATAAGTTATTTTATTGCAGGAAAAACAGCGTATTGTATCACCTACACCTGTAGCCTGTATACAGGACAAGGCATGTTAAAGGGATAAAACACAAAGCAATATTGCAATGCCCTTAACACTTTCCTCAAGCGTAAGACTGTTTATATAAGAGTGGACTGGGTGAACAGACTTGAAAGATGGAGCCAAAATGTCTCTTGTGCCCTCTGGTGGCTGGCTGAAGCACAACTTTTAACCCTGTCTGATTGCATGTAGGTTAAATGGGCATACTGGGACCTTTAAGTCAAATTCTACATACAGTATTTTTGTCAATTCTGCAAGCTCACCCCACTTTAATATCCCTAAAAGTCTTTTCTTCCCAATTAATTGGTTTAATAGTAGTTATTTGGTGTACAAAGAGGTGTAGCAGAAAGGCGTGTTCATAGATGGCTACTTCTGACCACCTGATATTGTGAATGCAGACATATTTCAAGACATATTTATGGCATATTTACTACAGAGTTTGAAGTGCAGTAGTTTGAGCCATCAATATGTGATCATTGTGTTTTTTTCATTTTTATAAAATGAATGAAAGTTCAGTTGCTGTTTTCACACTTGGTATAGGAACAGGTAGAAGGCTTGTCACTAAGAACTGTGGGCAGGGTTTGGACAATCACATGTTTTTTCCTCCTGTCTCTACTATGCATGCTTTGGATAAGAACAGTCACAAAGGGAGTGAATGGGGTTATACTGTTATTTCTTTTATAGAGTCTATGGTTTAATTAATTACTTATTAATTACTTAATTAAGTACTAATGCATGTGGCACTACACTGACACATTAGGCTTCAATAAAATGCAATAAATAACCTATCAGAGGAAAAAAAATAACCTTAATGTATTTTAACTGCATAGCAAGCATTAAAAAGTGTTCTCACCCATTGCCGTACGCTTCAGTGCTTGCTACCGCAGCTGTGACGATCCCAACAACAGCACCCAGGACTCCAGGCATGCCGTGCAGATTATGGACACCACATGTGTCCTGTATCTTCAGCTTTGACTCTAGAACAGGCTTACAGAGACAAAAAGAAATTATATAAGGATAACAGATCATATAAAAAGGTGTCTACATAGACAACATGCCCATATTATGCTCACATGGGAAGAATGTGTGCTAAATGGGTTTCAGGTAGATTTTTTTAATTGACTTGACTTGACTTGACATGGGCTCTGATTGGGTTTGATAGGGCTCCTTAAATGAGCCCCATCATTACAGTCCACTCTAATCTCACATGGGTCCCTTTGTGCCCCCACCCCTAGTGCAGTGTGCAACCTGCAAAATGGGGCCCAATGTTTATCCCCTCCTGGTCCAATCAATGAGATCCATATGTGGGGTCTACATGGACAACATTTTGATTCCCATTTGGGCTAAACAGGCCCCTCAAAAGCATGTTATTTGTGTAAAGGTGGTTTCTGGAGCAAAGCAACAGAGGAACCACTTTTGTTTTAATAGAAACTTTGTTTAATAGAACCGTTCAGTTCATAGTTAGTATGTTTGGACCATGTCTTTAACACATGATTTGGTAAGAGACTGTAGGAGAGGTTTGAAAAATCTGTGAACTTTAGGCTGGAGTTCAGGTGGCTTCTGATTTGTGGTAGGTAGACAACCTCCACTCTAACTAGAGTCAGGAATGAGAAATATGTCCAAATTACAGAAAATACAAAGAGTGGTAGAGGAGTGCAAAGACTTTGTACTTTATTAAAGACATGTGAACAGGGTTGATGTGTTTTTTTATTTAAATACTGGAATGGGAGGCTTCTGGTATTTTCATCCTCCCAAATTTGTTTCATTTTCTAACACCACTTCTTTAAAAAAAATATTTATTTTTCTGATATAATATACAGCTCTGGAAAACAATAAGAGGCCACTTCAGTTTCTGAATCATTTTCTGTGATTTTGCTGTTTATAGGTATATGTTTGAGTAAAATGCATATTATTGTTTTATTCTATAAACTACAGACAACATTTCTCTTCAATTCCAAATAAAAATATTTTCATTTAGAGCATTCTTTTGCAGAAAATGAGAAATGGCTCCACCATTCTTACACACTGCTTTTGGATAACTTTATGCCACTCCTGGTGCAAAAATATAAGCAGTTCAGCATAGTGATCATCCATCTTCCTCTTAATTATATTCCTGAGGTTTTCAATTCCTGAGGTTCAAAATTCATATTAGGTGGTCTCTTATTTTTTTCCCAGAGCTGTATATACTTGAATTATGATGTTGTGTGAGTGCACTACTCACCGACAGGTACTTATAGCCCAGCACTGAGATTGTTCCAGCCAAGAATCCCACAATCATGGAGCCAAATGGAGTCAGCATCATCTCACCAGCAGTTCCTACAGCAACTCCACCTGCGAGTGCTGCATTCTGAATGTGAACCTAAAAAGATCCGTAAGATAAGACGAGCAAATCATCCATCATGCAAACCCCACCCAATGAGATTGCCTGCTTGAATGTGGACAAAGCTAGCTTGGTGTTAGCCAGGTGTAATGCTGAAGGCAACAGTGCACACTATTGTGGGTACATCCAGTATAAGAATCCAGTACAATTCAAACATCCATACAATGTTTTTCCACATTCTATCCACAAGAGGGCACTCACCATGTCCAGTTTTCCCTCATGGCTGACCAGAGCAGAGAAGGCATATGTGGCCAGAGTGCAGGCAGCCAGAGAGTAGTATGTGTTCAGGGCAGTGCGATGCTGGTCATCTCCATGAGCGGTGACGGCGGAGTTGAAGCTGGGCCAGAACATCCACAGATAGATGGTACCTAAATGGAATCCACCATAATGAACATTTCAGTTAAACTTGAGTTTTAGTTTTAGTACGTCAAGGACAAAAACATGTTTCTGTGGATAAAGCTATTCTCATGCTTTGAGTAAATAATGTGACCAACCAATCATGGCAAAGAGGTCAGAGTGATACACGGAGCAGTTCTTGCTCTTGCTCTTCTCCAGGTTTTGCCTGTACAGCACACGGGTCACCGTCAGGCCGAAGTACGCTCCAAAAGTATGGATGGTCATAGAACCTCCAGCATCTCTTGCCTGTGAATACCAACACATTCTACATATCAAAACCATGTTATTGTTTTACTATTTTACTCATATTGGACAAAAAACTCTATCTTTATCTAAAGTATCTTTTAGTGTTTAAGTTAAAGATGGTCTTTACTGGTTTGACGATTTATGAGTCATGTTTGTGTATAGATGTTTTTGAGAAGCTCAGCCTAGCCCTCCCTTTAAAGTACATGAATTCCACCAATCAGTGGTGCATGTCTTTCAATAAACTATAGCACACAACTATAAGAAATACACACTGTTTTCCAAAAGCCTTCTTAATCTACAAAATTATGGATGTTTTATTTAGTTGTTTGCCTTCCTCTGCAGTGAAAAGGTACCACCAGTCAAAAACGGTAATATTCTCATTATTATACCACAACAGTATCCTTAGGAAAATAATTAGAGAGACTCATAAATAATAAGTGTTTCAATTGCTGGTAGAACACTGTATAAAAAATACACAATTAACCTTTTTAGAAAATTTAATTGTTCCCAAGACAAGCTTAGCCAAATTCTCTTTTCTAAGACTTTTATAAGCTGTTCCCTTTGAGTTAGAAAGGAACATGAACTGAGTTTAGGTATTATGTTAGTTTAGAAGAGTTTTGGGAAATGCTTGTCATTTTAAAAATGTCTCGAATGCCTAAAGGTAGAAAATACTGCATTATTGAATGTTTTAGGAACCCTAGACAGCACCAACTCGTTCTCATAATTCATAATCTATTTCTGCATTAGCTATAGCTCCCCATCACCTCTTTGCACTGTTCTTTTTGTTCTGTTATATGCTTGTGCTGTCCAGGTGGAAACGAAGGAAGGGGGTTCTCCTCTTACTGTATGAGGGATCCCCTTGCCACTGTTGCCGTTTTTTTTACCACAAAACTGGCCTCCAAAAGATTGATACACTGGGGGATTTTACTGACTGTATTATAAGTATTATATAGCAACCTAAACTAAAATATGCCATTTACTTTATACTGTACAGCACAGTTAGATGTACATGTACTTTAAATGCTTAAAGCAAATCATGTTGTGTCTACTCACGCCAAAAAGAGACAGCAGGATGAACTCGTTCACAGCAAACAGTGTGACTTCAAACACCGCCATCACCAGCAGCTGGACTGGGCTAGTCTTCCCTAGGACTGCCCCGAAAGAGATCAGCACAGATCCAGTGCAGAAATCTGCATTTATCATGCTGTAGGAGAGAGTCACAGATGTGTTACAAGTTTTAATATGTTTAAACACACAGGCACAGACAGGAACAAAGAGCAAGCTAGACTTATCACCTCTCCACTCCGACATGGATCTTGCCGTGATGCATGCCATGGAAAAAGCCCTGCATGAGTGTGGCCCACTGGAGAGCAAATGCTGCGATGAGGAAGTTGAATCCAACACTGCTGAAGCCATAACGCTGCAGGAATGTCATCAGAAACCCGAAGCCGATGAAGATCATCACGTGTACATCCTGGAAGCCTGATGAAAACAATCAGCAATTAACAAAATGAACAAAAGGAACCTACAAATCAAGGGTGGCACCAAACCATGATTCCAGTAATGCAATTTTTATTGTCTACTGATACTAATCTGACACAGATCGTTCCCCTTTCTGAAAGGACCATTACAGATTATATTTTCTGTAGTAACTCATAACATGATCAGGATGTTTCATCAGATACTAAGGAAACATGCTGAGTTAAAGCACCCAGAGCCTCAGCCAATGCCAATATGTTATTACATGAACTGTGCAGTATGTCACAGAAATCTGAGTAGGTTGTGGTCTATGAATTCTGCTGAACAGGTAATCACTGAGCTTTAGTAAGGTTGCTTACCATAGCTTTATCACCACCACTAGTGTAGAATAGATGGACATTTTGAACACTGAAACATATATATTCACTGACAAGCTTCAGAGTAAAACAGTCGATGACTCCTGATGATGTATTGGGTGCTTGAAGGGTTGTCCCAATTCTTAGTGGGAGGATTTAACCCTTTTCCCTTGTAACTATATTTTAAAGGGAAGGGTTACATTCGAAAAGAGGCGGGTAGTGGTAAGGGGTAGGGCCAAGGGGTGAAATGGGATTGGGCCTAAGAATAGTCATTGCTTGCCACCGTGGGTCAATCTGGCAATCTAAGCTTTGCATCTGGGGAGGAGCGAGAGGGTCAGACAACTCTGTCCAGGGTTTTGGGATTGGACTACTGTAGCAGTATTACATTTTTTACTGATTATTTTTTTAAACTATGTGCTTTGCTATATTTACTAAAATTAGCCATCTAAATTACATCCTGCTCAAGTGTTAAGCAAATATTCTAAATATTCTACTTCCCTAAAGGAACATATATGTGTATAAATGTTCATTTAAAGTGGGTGAGAAGAAAATCTATTCCTAATTTTACACCAGCATCCCATGTGAACTGCCACTGATGCAGCATCACTGGTTAATCAGCACACTCAGAGGAAAGCGCAGCTCTCCAGCACTGATACATCAGCTAATAGTTGCCTGTGCTAACCAGCATCACACTGGGAATCCGGCTGCTGATGGAATTCATTATTTATCATTTCTGTAATTTACATTGCTCCTGTGTTCACTGAGATTATTGGCATGTACTGGCATACTGTTACAAATCACTCAGTGTTTGGTATGACAACATTTTCATTTTCTGAAATATGTTTCGTAGCAACTCGCTCACAATCCATATATCAGTATGCAGTGTGCAGGACCCATATAAACACAGCTGACAGGTTTTGATGATCGGATGATCAGATTTGAGAATCTAATGTCATCCCAAGTGCACTGAACTTGGCATTGACTTCATGCGGGTGTTCCCACTGATGCCCCTCATTAGACACATTCTTTGCGCCTATCTGCCCCACACTACCAACACAATGATGCTCTATGCTGTTGCCAGGCAACCAACTGCTGTCACTGGCATCAATGAAGGTGGCAGAGTCCCTGAGGGCAAACTGTCCCACATACCCTGAACCTTCACTCATTGCTCCTCTCTCAGCAAATTACTGTACAAACTCACATAAAAACACACAGATTTTAAACAGACTATTCCCTGTCCTACTACAGTATACCGACATTATGACATTATGACATTATGACATATTATGACTGCCTAATAAACATTTTATGTGCTTGTTTGATTACATTTCTGAGCACATAGCACATACAACCAACCTGTTTGGAGCTTAAACAAGAAAAAAAATCAGCTTTCAACCGTTATTAAAAAAAAGTAAGTGATAAAGTCAACACCATTTAGTGTACAGGGTTACTCATATAAATCCCCTCAGTTCACTTTAATAATCATAAAAAAGCTTTTGTTTAATGGTTTGTAATTTGTCTGTATCAGTGAATACCTGAAATGGTTTAAGGTTATCTTAGAAAAGAAGGGCATTCCTAAAATCCACTGATACCAAACTATGACTGTGGACATAATAAATAAAAAAAAACACAATAATTTTCTTTATTCTATGTTTAGTCTTGTATTTAATTTTTTTTCCTATAACTGTGGGGGATCTTATAGTCTGTGTGTCTAACAGTCTTTTTCCTGTGGAGGATTCACTGTGGGTTGTCTAACAGATGTGAGAGGGCAAGTTATGCAAGAACTTCAGTGTAGAAAGAAAACAGCAGAACAGACAGAGCAGCAACAGGGTGTCTAACAGCTCTGTCTGAGCAGCACATACTTAAAAATGAAATTAACAGGACTACAGGATGGGTCAATGTCATTTACAGTACTGATTGACACCAGTGGAGCTTGTAGATCCCTTTGTTTGTTCCCCCTTTCCCTCCACATTACTCCTCAAACTGTTTTTTCACTGAAGCTGGATC
This sequence comes from Astyanax mexicanus, assembly GCF_023375975.1. Taxonomy (NCBI): domain Eukaryota; kingdom Metazoa; phylum Chordata; class Actinopteri; order Characiformes; family Acestrorhamphidae; genus Astyanax; species Astyanax mexicanus. The sequence continues at coordinate 40,195,397 of NC_064413.1, read as the reverse complement.
TGGCCCTGCTAACACTGGTGTCTTGAGCAGTCAAATAAACATGTTATGTGCTTACTTGATTACATTTATGTGCACATAAACCAATCGTTTAGGAGCTGCAGCGAGGAAAACTTTCCAACCTGCTACGATTATTAAAAATGCAAGTGACATAGTCAACATTTTTAGTGTAGAGTGTTATTCAGGCAAATCACTTCAGAAATTACCTTAAACAATCACAACCCAAATCTGATTTAGTTTAATGGTTTGTAATATGTATATATCAGTGAAAGAAATCCCCTGTGCATGCCTGAAAGCGTTAACGGTTAACTCAGTGTAAGGGGCCACCCGCAAAGTGGTCTTCCCACCACTAGAGGGAGGCCACGCTCTAAGCCAGGTGGTAATCAGCGCGATTAACAACAGCTGGTGTCACTACCTTATAAGGGCTTCCTTCCGGTTCCTCGGCGCAGAGTCTTGAGTATTCCCTTCAGAAAGCAAGACCACGCCGGGTTTTCTAGCAATCTTTTCTGAGTTGCCAAGTGGCTCTCTATCTTTAACCTTTATGGGAACAGTGTATACTGGGCTCAGTTCAGAGAGGTTCTCTTTAATTCTTCTAGAGCTACCTGTGTCGCTCTAACCCCTTCACCTCGCTGGTCGTGTCACCACGAGGCTGTCTGTCTCTCTTTCTCTTTGCACTTTCGTCAAAAAAAAAAAAAAACTTTCTTTCGTTTCTAGCGACCAGAGGGGGATACTTCTTCCCTTCTAACTTCGCTTACTTCTTCTCTCTAGCCCTTATTGTTTTTTCCACAGTTTCCAAATCACTATTCCTGCTTGGATTATTTTTATTTCGCTGACGTCATCGGCTCGTCCTCGGTGGCGCAGCGTGTAGGTTGCATTCACTGCGCCTCAGAGCCTGTGCTCGCCGGTGTTCAAACCCCGCTCCGAGCGATTTTTATTGTATTATTATTTTTTTTAAATATCTTTCCATTGCTCTATATCTGTATTCCTTTCATTTCTCAGCAGTAAAGTGGTTCTTTCTACACTTCCACACTCAATTGTGTGTATTTCTTTCAGTGTTCTAAACCCTGCCCCCAGTGTTAAAACACCTACAGTCACCAACCACTCACACTCCCCAATAGTGTTGTGGTCTATTCATTGGCCTTTCACTCCAACACTCTTGGTTCGAACCCAGCTCACTGCAATTCCCCTATATCAGCTTTTGAGTTCGTCCTGGTGCTTTATTCCACTAGGATAAATAAAAATTCTGAGACAGCTCTCTGGATCTTCCCTTTGGGGCAGCTGTCTCATTACACTCAGATATAGTAAAATGGGCATTCCTGAAAACCACTGAAACTAAACAGGAGTACTGATGACTGACACCAGTGGAAATGGTAGATCCCTGATGGCAAATTTCCAAATACTTTAAACCATTGTGTGTTCCCTCTCTCTCAGATCACTGTACAAATTCGCACAAAGCACTGACACACTTGAGGATTGTCAGAACAAATATATCTTGTGCAGAATGGTTCTTGGCTTGGAAGCGTGTTTCTTGGAACAAGAAAAGGAAAAAGTATGCACACCTGAATGATGTGAATCTAGTTTATACAAATGGTTCCTAATATGGTTCTTAGTTAGCTAAATTAGTTGATTCTCAAACTGGACCTCAGAAATACAATTTCCAAACTGTAGTTGATGTGCTTGCTTTACTTGTTTGCATTGTGAACATAAATGTTCTCATTCTGCTTATGTGCTGTGTGTGTGTGTGTGTGTGAAGGTACGTGTCCACTAGCACTTAAGCCTCAACATATCCTATTCATTTTAATGGAGAGAGCTGCTGCATGCTGCAATGCATGTTGGGTTGTGTTGCGTTGAACGCAGCCTCAGCGGCCGGCAAAAAGTTTAGCAAAGCTCAACTTTATCCAGATGAATCTGGCCGCTGCACTTCGTCCATCCAATCTGAGAAAAGCAGGCTGCGACTTCACACACATACAAGCCTTACACAAAACAGGTGCTTTTTAAACATGTAACGAAAACTGAAAATGGCAGAATAGATTTATGGACAAATTTAAAATCTTAAACGTATGATTGCCTACTTTTTATTTTTATTTTATTCAAAACGTCATTGACACACCCACAAGGCAAACCCAGAGATCTGGCACAGTGTTAAATGTGTTAAAGAACAGTGCTAATGGACATATACTATTACTAGAGGCTTGCACAAGAAGTGCATGTGCAGCCAGGATAGGGCGGTTCCTCGAAAGGGCTGTACTATTTTCTACTGGATTTGTTCCTAGTATCCAATTGATCCCACAAATGGAACTGCCTAATAAGGCTCCTTGGTGACACCACCAGAAAGGTCCCGCTTTATGCGATTTTGGTATGAAACTTTGGTACAAAACTGTTTTCGACACTTTTTGTGGCACTTTTTCATCTTCAACTTGTATATTTGCAAAGAACTGTGGTTTACAAAGGACCTTTAAGGAGCCAACACACTAAACTAGCGCAAAAAAAATAGATGCTGCCATCATGCGAATTTAAATGCATTGCTACAATGAACTCTAATAAACAGGTAGGCAAACCTGCCATTAGGAGTCTTGCCCAAAGCAATCATACACATGGAATGATTCATGATGAATGATGTTACAGAATACATCAAAGCCCAAAGTTTACCAAAAACATATTCTATGTAAAAAGCAAACAAACTGTGTCTATAGTTCAGTCAGTCATCTCAGATGTCTGGTCCTTCAGCTTTCAACCTCCAGCTTTTCTTTAGTTATAGTGTTATGCAGGCATGACCTGTGTCCTTCAAGTATGAAGTGACAGGTGCAGACTAGCACAGGTGACCTTTCTATCACCCCTCACAGCCCCTATTCACAGTCTTCAGACGTTCCTCTATTCCAAAGAATGCTTTATTAAGATCACCACACTGTATAACAACAGTGAAAGAAAGCTTCAGGGCTGCGAAACATTCACATCAGTTTAAATAAGTTTGTAGGTTTAATGCAACAGTTGTTCCAACCACAAAAATGACACATGAAGGCACTGAGAAGTTATATAGAAGAAATATTGCGAGAATTTTCATTATTTACATTTCTCACTTCTTATTTTTCCACTTCAGTGGCTTGCTGTTTATCATCTGTGTAAATGTTACACCCAAGTAAGAAGGAAAGGCCTTAAAACTGCTTGAGCGCACATGCCCTTATTAAAGTGAACTCAAAATTTATACTGTAGACAAAAAGAAATTTTAGAAACTATTACATTTACATGTTTGGGTTGTCTAACCTGTTTTGGTTTAAAGAGCGTTCTGCACCTTTCTTAACTGCTTTGCAAGAACTTCACTGAAGAGAGCGAACAATGTCCGGGAACAGAGCAGCATTCTGTTCTGATTCAAACAAAACAGTAATACCACCCAACTTTAAATACAGAACGGGTGGAAAAAAGGAGTGGAATAAAGAAGGATTTGGCAAAATGGTGAACCCATTATTCCAATGAATAACCATTGGCTATGGTCTTTAAATGGTACAAACACAGAGTAAAAAAAAAAAAAAAACACTGGTGGAGTACCACTGGAATAATTCCAATGCTTTGGAGGACTACTGAAGTCTGGCAATCACAATGATTCTACTGTGTGTGGGGTAACAAAACCCTAAATTGCACAGACCAGTTTGTTTGGAAATGTATTCTAAAATAAAGTTCTTTATTAGTCTATTAAATATGAAAATACAGCTAAGTGTGCAGTACAGGTGAGCTCTAGAACTGTGAGTGGGTAAAAAAATGGGAGTTTTAGACATCTTTCCTAGCATAGCCAGTTTGAAATATATACTGTAGTTGGTGTAAAAAAAAAAACACCTCATATCTCCATTTTTTAGTTTTTGACTTTTTGACATAATGTGAATCTGAAAGTTATTCGTTAGACTGTGCTAAAATTTAATGATGAATGGGCTAATAAAACTGCTTCCAATATATTTGGAATAAATGCATTATATTCACTCTTCTTCCATCTCCTGTAAAATTGACAACAACAATGTGAGGAATTCCAGAGGACAGGGAGACCAAATGCGCAGTGTGTGGTATCCAGGAATAGCTAGGATTCCAGTATGGTTTGCGTTTGCATGAATTACTGCTTGCACATAATTACAAATGTTACACCACTGCTGAACATAATAATGTCGTTAAGTGTACTTCTTTTGAAACACATGTTTTGACATTTTTGAATAATGACAATTTAAAGCCAATTTTTGTGTATTCACTTTTTTGAATAGTTTCCTCTATATTTTATTGCATTGTGGTCAATTTTTGATATTGTGATGCACCATATGTTTTATGAGCATATTTTGAATATCATTAGTGCCTTAAAAAGCACTTAAAACTGCTTATTTCATTACAATGCATGGTTTAGTTCTGCTTAAATAATTGGAGTGTATCAATATCAAGTACAAATAACTGTGGCAAGTATAAATCAGTATTTTAAAAGCATGTACTTAAATATTGTGATAAGATTTTTACTATATTACCCAGCCCTAATATTTACTTAAATTGGCCAAAAATAAATTTCTTATCCTTAAACAATGTTTAGATGTAATCCACTTTAGTCTTACAAACTGGGAGCAAATTACTTAATTCAATTTAAATTCAAATTCAAATTACTTATTTGCGAAAAAATTCCTCTCTCTCTCTTTTATACTTACTGGGGTAGCGAAAGTAGAATTCATTCTCATAGTCCGGATCTTTTGGTTTTGTTTTGTTATCATGCCAGCCATGGGCACTGGTATGGTCATCGTACTCCACAAGTGTTCCAAACAGGATAATGAGGATGACCTCCAGCACAATGCATACGATTGGCAGTCTGATCCTCAGGTTGGTGTTCTCAGCCATGGTGTTCCCTCTCTCTCTCTCTCGCTCTCTCTCTCTCAGTGGTGGAGCTGCTCACACTGCCCCGGGACAGCAGGTGCTTGTTGTGACAGTGAAGTCTGAATAAGGCATGTCTTTATTGTTGGATTCACCCGCTTGCTGCTCTTGTCTACGCCCACATGTCACCTAAACTCTGCTGATTGGTGGGGGACTGTTTCTCTGACTCCCACCCACTTTCACCTTGCTGGTTTATAGGAAGGTTATAATAGGGCAGAGCTGCAGTCTTAAAGAAAAAGTGTAAAGAAAAAACAGAAAAGAGCCTCTTATTCAGGAAAAGGGTTTGCTTTACTGAAAACCAAACTTAAAAACTACATATGACGTAATCTATTGTTAAAGCAGCAGTCCTTAAGATTTTTTATTTTAAATTGGAAGCAGTAGTATTCTGAGCTGGCAGGGGATGGAATATTCTAATTAATGGTATCAGTGTCCTGGCACAAACATTCCTGCAATGTCTTAAGGCCGTATTTAAGAAGTTTTCATGAAATCCTGACATAATTAGTGCACCTCCTATTTTTTTATTTCAGTTGCCACTGCCTGAAAACTGTAGAATACCCACAACACCTGTGCTGACCAAACAGGAAGCATTATAACTGTACGTTCACGGTTGTTTGAACACAGATGTTGTTTAACAGGTTTAAGTTTAACAGGATGAAGTATTGTACTCGTGTTTTTTGTTAATATTGTAAAAAAAATGCATATTTTAGATATTACATTTTATTTTAGATAGAATAGGTTAACAGATGTTCATTCAATTCAGTAACGAGACCACTATAAGTTATGTGAAAAAAATAAGACATCTAATCAAAAACTGCATTTTTAATTTATAAACATTTTACATTTGAAATTTCCCCACTCCTCCATGCAGAATTCTTTCACAAATTCCACCACACTATTTAGGATAGATATAAGCTTTAACTTGACCATTCCAGAACTCTCAATTTCTTTCTTTTAATACATTCCTTGGTGGATATACTGAAATGTACTGGTTGCAGAGGTGGACAATGCAAGATGATACATGATCCACCTCCACTTCAGCTTCAGTTTTCAGACAGATGGTCACACATCTTCTTCAAGCAGTCCACATAGTAGATTTTAGGATGTAGAGCCTCATAGGCCTTTTTTGACATTTGACTAGAGAGTGTGCTGTTCTGCAAACACAGTATAGAAACAAAAAAATACAGTATGTGAAACTGTAGACATTTGACAATGGCAAGTTTTGCATTATTATTGTTATGAGACACTGATTTAGCTAAAGAGTAAATGAAAAATGCAACTGTACTTTTTCTAACTGGTCCACACCGGCCCTGCAGTAAAAAAGAGGCCAAAGTATTTCCTAACAAACTTGTCATGCCATCCGTGCACCTCCCATGAAAATCCCAGTTCCTTTCTGATAGCAGATTCTGTACTTTGACATCACTGGCTAGAAGCTACCTGAAGGTCCTGTGATGACATTTTAGGATTGTTAGGGACTTCTTTACTCATCTTGCTGTCTGCTCATGGGCTAAACTTGCTAGGGTGGCCTGACTTTACCCTGTTGGCCAGTTAAAATGTTTTGCCAGCCAGTGGAATAGCTGAATTCTTTCTAACTGTTCTGAGATCTTTTAAAACCCTTTTTAAAGTCATGGTGACCTCACCCACAGCACTCGAGACCCATCCAAACTAAATGTCAAAGGTTTAAATCAGACATGCTCCTCCAAAATAGTCTCTAACCATGTTCCGATTAAAATTTTTGCTATAATGAACGATGCGGGGAGGGGAACTGTGATGCTCAAGCCAGGCCCCCCCCGCAGCTAGGTGAGTGATTAAGATGAGGGTGGTGATGGGGTGGAGGCGGGTGCGAGGTCGAAAATCACGAAGGTGAGGAGCACCTGTGAGGCAGTGGCAATTGCTCTAAGACTGCAAGGGAAGCTCAGCTTCCCCTAAAATGTAAAAAAATAAGTGATTAAATATATACTGTTGTGTGTACATGTCACTGATTAAATATGCGCTACAACGCGCTGAACTTAGTTCAGAATCAGCTTCTTATCACTGGTAACGCCGCGGCTTTCCTCTCACTCATTCCCACAGCTTCACAGCGCTGCTTTAAACAGTGCGGACGCTGAGCGTCCACAGACTTCAATAGCAGAACAAAGCGCGCGGGCGAAACGAGACGAGTCATTGGATAAATGCTGGGCTTTGTCCCGCCCATCGTACGCTCAGCGTCTCTGGGGGCCTCGGCCGGCCCGGACACTCATGATGATTGGATGATCTGTCTGAGGCGGAGTCCCTTTTTGATTGACAGCAAAATGAGCGAATCAGCGTCCTTTTAGTGTAAAAATTGGTGATGATTCTGTTCTGAGTTGAACCTGAGACTTGGGAACATGAGGTGTGGTTCATATCCCAAAATTTTGGTAATTCTTAACAAAATGCATTTTAAGCAGTAATAAATGTAATAAATTTGCATTTCTATTCTTTATATTTATAAATTAATTATAAAAGCTATTTATTTAGTGTTTAGAGTTTAGTCATATTACCCCCATCACTCAATATTGCTTTAGTAAAGCTCAAACATCCATATGTTTAATGTATTAAAATGAATTAAAAAGATAAAAGTTTTAATGGGGTGCCTTTGTAACTTTTTCACATGACTGTGTGGGTGTGTGCGGGGTATTTATATGTAGGTGTGTGTGTGTGTGTGTGAGATTGAGGAACTGATAAGGGACAGGTTGCAGCCTGTCAGTACTGAGAGTCAGAAATATCTTTCTCCATCTCTCCTGTCTGCTGTGCACCTTTAAATCTGCCTTTGGTTTTGGGGAATGTCAGGTATTAATACCGTCGTGACCAATAGTGTTAGATAGCATCTGATCCGTCTGGGTCTGAAATTCAAAGAAGTTAATAAATGTGCAGAGAGAGAGAGACTAAGTGAAGGAGACATGCTTTATAAACTGCACACATTAGCTTTTAGGATTTATTTCTCTGCTGACACTTCAGAACATTCTCCAAATGAAAATTCCTCCACTGGTCTGCTCACTGTGTTTTATGTATCCACACACTGACTCAAAGTTCTCAGAAGGCACGTTAGCATGTTCCATTTCGCAAGTTAGCATGCTAATTCACTAACTGTATAAGAACGTGAGACACTTCAGAACATTCTTCACATAAATGTATTCCTGCTGCTCTGTTCACTGAGTTATGTGTGTCCACACACTGACTCGACTTTCTAAGAACTCATGTTTCAATGGCTTCCTCAGCCTTGTCACCATTATTGCTTACAGTAACAACAGTGTGATGAAATTTCATGTGAGTTGTTACTTACTTGTAGATCACTAAGACTCTGAGAAAGTTTCTAAAGTTGTTAAAACCACATTTGTCCTTACATTTAAATTAACAGTGTTTTTTTATAGTATAGCAAAAATAATAGCAGTTAAGGGTTAATGCTGAAAATAGATTTTTGTTTTTGTTTGCTTTGCCAGTTTTCAAGTTAAAGGTCAATTCTGGATTCTTCTGAGCTCAGAGGAGTTGATGCTCCTACAGAACATGGTTATTGTAAGATTTTTAAGCTCTCTGACTATCTTTGTGAGGATTTAATTAGCTTATTTGACCTATGGTTTATTCACGCTTATCTTTAAGAAAGACAATATAATGCAGAATATTCTGTACTAAGTGTTTAAATTTGCAACATAAGCATGGAAAATACATGTTGACAGCAACCTTTTACCTTCCCTTTGCTTTTTACAGTAATTAGCAACTAATTAACTGCAGACGTGCATGACATTAGCGATGTGACATGGAAATAAAGTGATTGTGGACATCTGTGGACATACACCAAGTTTATTTTGAGTTTATACTGTCTTAAATTGCTTGTGGTGCTCTCAAACAATGTGTTATTTACACAATATGTATGCACCAAGAGATAGCATGGATAATGAGTCAAATATACTGTCAAATCTATGCATATTGATAAAGCATTACACACTAACCCTTATACAGTTTGAAGTTCATTTTAAACAGAAGGTTTTTACTTTCTAGGGTTTAAAAAATTCACAGAAAACTACAGAAGTGATTGTAATGCATCTTACGGGTGATTTATGCTTCTGCATTGAGATATTAATCACAGGGCTATAGATTTAATACTTGGATCAATGGGACCCCAAGCATGGCTCTTAACCCTTATTACTCCACAGGTTCTACAATGATGGCTGCCCACTGCTCCAGCCATGTGTGCTCACTAGTGTACATGTTTGTGTATTCACTGCACAGAGAGGTTGAGGGCGGAGGTCAAATACCATCTGTATGTCCAATGCAACTATAGTGAATATGCCTGTCCTCCATTCTCTAAAAATCTGCTAGGTAAAACACTTCTTTCAGTAACACTATCACCTTTCAGTCATCGGCACATTGTAGATGAACTGATAAGTGCATGTCAGTATGAAGATGCACTGATGTACTAACTTGTGACACTCACAGGGTTAAAAATGCATGCACACAGATGTAGATCTCTTGTCTTTCTTCACCTAATCAAATCTTCATCAGTTTCACTATGCGTCACTCTTGTAGAACCCTTTGCAGGGTTCTGGAGGTCAACTCATGCTTTCTTTAGTAAAAGCAATAGTTACATAAACAACCATTAAATAAATTATAGAACAATCTTGATGTTTTAATGGTTCTTTGCATTTCATCATGCAAAATGTACAGACTAATCAATTAATGTTGGACCTGTTGCATATACACAGATGAGCCAATACAACAATCAACATGGCTACACTATGTACTTGTGCTAAGATGGAATGACAATAAAAGTCTTTTGACCGGACATGAGAGAAAATTAATAGCTTCTTAATGATTTTCTATAAAATGGCAAGATCTAGATCTGCGATATAAAACATGGTAAAGGAACAGTCTGTTCTTGTAGTTGACATGCTGGATGCAGAAGGACTGGGCGGTCATTAAGCGCCAAATCATTATGGACATACATCTTCCAATCAGCAAAGGATGTGGAGTTATATCGTTCATCAGTGGTGAGTACCTGGCCAAAGAACTGTGATACCTGTCATAACTGATAACAATGCAACCTGCCACACTGCCAACCTGCCACACATGTAGTTTGGGAGTGGTTTGTGGTGAGTTTTAGGTTTTGCCCAGTCCATCAAATTCCCAAAATCCCATTGAGTCCCACTGAGCATGTGCGGGATTCACTAGAAAAACTTCAGTACTTAAACTTCCATAATATGTAATAAATAATGCATCATTTATTTGAATAATTTATAATGGATACAGAATTTTTCAAAGTGAATACTGTTCAAACCAGAGTGCATACTAAGTAATTCACAGTGGATATTGAACAAATTTCAATACTTGTATACTGCTTCATTGTAGAGCCCTAATAATTAATAGTAGATACTAAAGACTTTTAGTAGATACTAAATAATTTTGCTTAATTCATAACAAATTCTAATTCACAGTGGATACTGAGTAATTGATTGGGGATACTGAACAAATCAAAGTGGATACTAAATCATTAAAAATGGATAATAAATAATCCATAGTGGAGACTGATTAATTATTAACTGAACAAATCTTATAGGATTTTACACAAATCATAGTGCAAACTGAATTATTCATAGTGGACACTGAAAAAAAAATCATAGTGGATACTGAAAAATTCATAGTGAATATACTAATACACAGTGGGTACTGAGTAACTAGCAGAGCATACTAAGTAAGTCATAGGGTGTACTGATCAATTCCATATACATTTGAGTAGATATTAATTCACTGCAGATACATGCATAGTCAAGCATAGGAGATTCTAAATAATTCATAGTAGATAATAATTCACAGTGGATGCGAAGTAATTCATACAGGATGCTGGATAGTCGGTCTTAAAACTGAAAGGGTTCAAAAGGTCATAAGACATTGAATCTTTCTTTATATAATCCCTAGTGTAAAGTTCAGCTAGCCTCCTGATCTGCACAGGTCTCGCGTTATGTCCGGTCATGCAAAAATACCAGCCTTTCAAACATGCATGTAAAGTTTTGGTGTGAAGTGTGTGTCTGACACATTATCACTACAGTGGCTCCTGCACACTCAGATAAGATAATCAGCTAATCAGTTAGTATCTAGGAGCATGTGAGTGTTTGTGTGTGATGTGAGAGTTCGGGGGAATGCTTGCCTAGAAACCAGCTACCAGAGACGCCAGCCAAGATCACGAGAGATAAGCTCAAGACAAAACTTGTCTATTATGCAATTCACTACTACTGTCCTTGTGATTGATTGTAAAACAGTTAATATACTCTACGGGTATATACACCCTTTAAGAAGCCAATAACATTCATCAAAGATCAATAACTATGAAGAATTAATACATTACTAAAAAACGGAAAGTGTTAAAGTTCAAGAGGTTAGGTTTCTAGTTTTGTGTAGAGTTGAGCAACACACTAAAATGTCACATGTGCACCTGCATGACTACACTGTACTCGTATGACTGCATGGTGATGCAAGGGCCCTACTGATCCGCGGTTAAGAGTGCAGAGCTGGAGGCCTGAGGGAATCAGTGTGTGAAAGTATGCAACACGTGTTTGAAACTATTTCCAAACACTGGACAGAGATTTCTGCCTCACCTGCTCCTCCACAGATGCAAAGTTCATGTAGGTTGCCAGATTCATACACAGTTTTTATGGCTAAATTGGACCAGCATGGTGGCCAATCTTCATTAATTGCACATTGCACCAGTAAGAGCAGAGTGTGAAGGTTCAGTTAGCAGGGTAAGAGCACAGTTTCGCTCAAAATATTGCAATGCACACAACATTATGGGTGACATACCAAAAGAGAACAAATTGTTGGTGCAAGTATTGCTGGCGCATCTGTGACCAAGACAGCAAGTCTTTGTGATGTATCAAGAGAAACAGTATCTAGGGTAATGTAAGCATACCACCAAGAAGGATGAACCACATCCAACAGGATTAACTGTGGATGCAAGAGGAAGCTGTCTGAAAGGGATGTTTGGGTGCGAACCCAGATTATATCCAAAAAACATAAAACCACGGCTGCTCAAATCCCGACAGAATTCAATATGCACTTCAACTCTCCTCTTTCCACCAGAACTATCTGTCGGGACAATAAATTATTGTGGTCTAAAACCAGGTGTTTCAGTTTCATTGTCCAACCCCTGTATATTTAAGTTTCAATATCGAAAAATTCATGTTTTTACTATGCTAACGGTGGTGATAAATTACCCAGCTATAGGTAACCTTAATGAAGCTAAGTGATTACCTGTTCAGCAGAAACATTAGCCAGCTTGAACGCTGTCATGGCTGCAGCACACTCTTTGCCTGCTGCTGTCTATACCTGGCAACCTGGGGTGTGGAAATGGGACTGGGGGCAGATTTGAAGGCTGCAACCCACATGAATTTTCATGACGTACTGCGTAGTTCAAAAAAGAAAATACTTTCTAAAGCCCTGCCATGGTTTAAACTCGGCATACTTTCCATAGTATCTCATGATACATCCTGATTATGTTATGAGTTACTACAGAAAATATTAAATCCTTAATTGTCTATTAACTATGATTTTTTTCTTTTCTTTCTTTTGCTCTCTCCATTTTTCTTTCTCCTTAGATGCATACTGTGGGCCACTAAATTGGTTAGGTTAAGTGTTGTTGCGGGAAGGGGTGTGAGACGTTGATTGTACATTCCTTATACTAGCGATTACAATCTACCCGTAGGTGTGTGTGAAGAGAGAGAGGGAGGGAGGGAGGAAGAGTGAGAGAGAGAGAGAGAGAGAGAACTGTAGTATGCAAAAATTTCCCTCATTTTACAAAAGAGAAGTCCACTATTAGCACAGTGTGAATCAAGCCAACTTCTGTATAGATTCTCAGTGCAATACATTCAGATTTACCACTGAACATACTAATGTATTTCCATGTCCAACTATCTGTATTTTTCTGTGTACAACATTTCTACACAATAAATCAACACAGTCACTGCAAAATGTAATCTAAATGATAACTGTAAGTCAAATTGTAATCAATGTTGATTTTAATTGGTCACTAATATAGAAATTATTTGTAAACTTCAAATCAAGTAAATACAAGGTATTGCATTTTTAGTATATGTAAAAAAATACTTAGTCAAATACTTTACTATTGTAAATAAGTATTGTTTTGTATGGTAAACAAATTAAAATAAAATATCTGCAATTTTAATTAAATATATGATCCAGCGTAAAAAAAAAACTTCTTTCTACTTACCTTTTCTTCATTTCGACCTTCCTATTTTATTTTTTAAGGTGCATTTTATAGATGTGAGGTGAAGTCACTATGATCTGAGAATCACTGGTTCAAATCCTGGATCATGCTGGATCCAGCCTCTAAAAGTCTAACCAGTAAAAGCTGGTAAAATAAAATGAATTCAAATGTAGACATGTACCTTTGTACTTGACATATTTCCGTGCAATATTTGTCTATAGTGTAAGTTATTATGTGTATTGTTATTGAGCGTACTGTGCATATTATTTATACTGTAAATGTATCTAAGTCTTATTTTATAATATATTTTATTTTTTTCTTCTTCTTGTAAATATTGTTCTCTGCACATTGGTGGGAATAAAAATGTTGAGTCTTAAATCTTTAGTTCGCAGAAATCATTAGCCTTTTTTCTGTATGCACAGAAGGCTGAGGGTGCCTCAGGCAAAATGTGTTTAAACACAGATACTTCATACCTGACTTTACTTTCGTTCAACTATTTTTTACCAAGCAAGCCTGTGACAGATTACCCAAACATTTACTGAAAATTACAGCTTCCTTGAAATGCAGTTTCTCTGTACTCTTACTATTTACTCCTGCTCAGACAGTGATGTTATAGTTACTTTGAAAAAGTAATCCGATTACTGATTACTCCTTTAAAAAGTAACTTAGTTACTTTATGGATTACTTGATTTTAAAAGTAACTAAGTTACTTTACAAGTTACTTTATTAGTTACTTTCAGCAGCTGCAGACACCACCTCCCGCCGCCTTAACATAAAAATTATAACCAGTTTTGCCAATACTCCCTTTATTGGAAAATGCATTTTTAACAGCAACAAGGTCTATCTCTAGACATTTAATGTTGAACTATTTCCTGATTTTTTTTTTTTTATAAAAATAAAAGACCATTTCTCTTTAACTTAACATAAATATTTTTTTTTATAAAAAATGAAATATAGTCTTTCTTGATTTCACTTAACATAAATACTTGTTTTTATAAAAAAATATTAAATAAAGAAAGTCTTTCTTGACCTGACAGCAAGGAGTGGTTTTATAAAACAAAACCGTGTATATGGTCTAGGCCAGGGATCACATATATGCGGACTGTGGTCCAGGTCCGGACCCAGACGTTGTCCAATGCGGACCCAAACCGATAAACTACTGAGAAGGATTTAATTCTGACAGCGTTCATTTAAAGCCTCAGAACTTTTCTTGTCTTTACGGTATACGCGCTCTGCGGTGCAGTAAGCTCACAGACCAATCACGTGTGGTGTAAAATCTTACAGGGGAGACAGGGGAGAAATGTAAAGGTAATGGGGAAGGGAGCGGTGTGTGTGTGTGTGTGTGAGTGTGAGGTGGAGAGAGAGAGAGAGTAACGCACAGTGACTTGGATAAGTAACTTTAATCTGATTACTGGATTGGAAATAGTAACGCGTTAGAGTAACGCGTTACTAAGTAACGTGTTACTGACATCACTGTGCTCAGAGCAGTGGTGTATAATGCCTTTGATCAGGAGGTATCCTGAACCAGACTCAGGGATGATGAGGGACCAGACAGGTACAATCGCAGGATCTGGAACAACCAGAAACAGACCATGAAGATACGATCAGACTGACAAATAGAAACAACGGTTCCTCCAGGAATGTGTGGATCTACTGTATTTTATCAGTCAGCCTTCCATCAGAGAGTTTTCTACTGGTTATATAGAAATTTAACACTGACATGAAAGCAATAGCATAAGACAAGGCCTGCATTCTGGTGTGGATGGGGGTGGAATAATACCCTGAGACAGAATTTGAGGGGTCATTTTGCACACACACACACACACACTGTACAGCAAAAAAAAGTCAAAAGGTGTAGTCAAAGCCATTATTTATTATCTTTTTACAGATAGTATTGTTTTCTTAAATTTCTCAGCATTAGAATGGAAGGTAAAACATATTTATAATACCCACTGACAAAAATACACCATTTTGTTGGAATTTCTTAAACTTTAAAGTTTTCCCAGACAAGCAGGCCAAGGACATGTTACAACTTAGTGCAGATATATCTAGGAAACACTTTCTGCTTGTGGGTGAGCATTATCTTGCTGAAAAACACCAGTCAAAGCAAAAGCATAACTAAAGGTAGAAGCTACCATCCTGTCACATTTACTCAACAGTAGCTTCTGATAGATCTTTTATAGACCAAGTGTCTAATAATTTAAGAAAAAACTGCATGAGGCAGATTTAATAGTACTATGACTTTTCAAAAGTTAATCCAAATACATTCAATAATGTTAAGGTCTGAGACTCTTGGACTACACCAATAGTAATTTCAGTAACAGCCCATTTTTAGTTCAGCATCTTTATGGTTTCGCATCCTTATGGAGTCCCATTTTCTGCTGTATTTTTTTTGCTGAGATTCTTGATTAGGAAAAGTCGGTCCTCGCCATGGTGTGTCGTCAGTACACGACAGGGCAAATCTTTACTGGGTTTTACTAGTTTATATTAGTATTCTTTACAGAGATGTTGTTACTGTTTGTATGTGTGGTCTGAAACAATAACAAAAATACATATCTTAAGTAAGCAACACAAACCTCTAAACAATTTCAATATAGAAAATAAACTTACTTTTTGTAACAAACTTACACAAAAAAGAGGAAAGTTAAACAAAGGGTCTGTACACTCCTTCCAGCAGCAGAGCACTAAAGCAATTAGCTGTTCAAGCTTCTCTTCATCCTTTTTAATCACTCCAGTGATCCCATTGGCTGAGTTCTCACTGATTGCTAGTTATTAGTCAGGGATGCATTCTCTTAAAGGGACCTTGCACCATTCTTCTCTCTTGTAGAGTATTGTTTACTCGTGTTTAAATTGTAATGTGGGAAGCTACTGCTTTTTCCTTAAATTATTTTAATATAATCTCCTGAAATATATTGTGAACAAAAATAGCACTTTGTCTATTTTCCTGAAAAGAATGTGAATGGAAAGTTTCACAGAACGGAGGACGGTGAATAAGGTGAAAAGGGGAGATTATCAGATACTGTAGTCCCCCGAAGTGATATGAATGAAATTCTTAGAAAAGCACAGACTTATTTTAAGCCTCAAAGTTTCTTTCAAAGGCAGTTACTACAGTGTAAACATGTGAAACAACCCTGCAAGAAGAGTTCTGTGGAATGAGATGCTAATCAGCCTCTCCTCTTGTAGGACCCTCTCCTCTGGCTTGTAAAAACATGTTAAGTGTTACTTGAGAAGGGACAATATAGAAAGGTAAACTACGCCCTAGCATTCTTTGTCACATCAACACGACACGGCCCCACATGGATGGATGGATCTGCTGCAGGTAGAGTCTGACATGCCTGATAACAGCTTAAAAAAAACAAGCTCTTTCACACGAAAGCAGTTCAGAACAGTGGCCTGAAATATTTTCCTTAAAATGCTTGACATCTGTTTCTATACAGGTGTAAAGTAAATAAAAGCTCATATGTGCAGCATGGAATTTGTTTTATATACACTGTGGGTCAGTTTCTCAGACAGTGGATAAGCCTAGTTTTCTCCATTCAGAAATCTCCATTTAAAATGCTGCATAGTCCAAGACTAGACTTTAACCCTAAGCCTGTATCTAAGTGTACAATTTAGTATTTCTTTCTAATAACTGCATTACTGTCAAAATAACATCAGTTTCATAGGCCCCAAGATGGCTGGGGACACTTACCCTATATGGCCAGTGGTTTTCTTAGTTCCACTCTTTCATATAGGTCAGATTTGTGGAGTGCACCTGAGCTGTGGATTTCTGCAGCTCCTCCAGAGTGACCATAGACCTCCTGGCTGCTTCTCTGATCAGTGCTCTCCTTGCTCGATCTGTCAGTTCAAGTGTACAGCCATATCTTGACAGGTTGCAGTTGTGGAATACTTCTTTTTCCATTTCTGGATGATGGATTGAACAGTGCTCATTTGGATGCTTTAAGCTTGGGATATGTTTGTATAACCTAGCCCTGCTTTAAACCTCTCCACAATTGTATTGCTGATCTGTCTGGTAAGTTCTTTAATCTTCATGATGCTATTCGTTCACTAGTGTTCTTAGGCCTTTACAGAACAGGTGTATTTATACTGAGACTAAATCACACATAGCTGGACTCTATTAACTAATTAAGTGACTTCTAAAAGCAATTGATTGCACTGGATTTTATTTAGGAGTTTCAGAGTAAAAATGGCAGATCTTTATTTGATTCGAATTTTGAAAAACATTTATCATTTTCAATCCACTTCATAGTTATTTTTTGTATTGGTCTATGATGTAAAATCTCAATAAAATACATTTAAGTTTGTGGTCGTAATGTAAAAATGCACAAATGCTAAATGGTTATAAAGCCACGAGTATGAGTATTAAAATTAATCTCATTTAAAACTGACTAACTGTTCCTGCTGATCAGGATTCTGCTGGGCAGGATTTTGTATTATCACCACCCCACTTAATACTTCTCTAGTCCATGACTGGGATTATATATAGTGCAAATAATGTATATTTATCTGCTCCAGAGAGTTCTTTTCTAGTGCAAATCCTTCTGTACAGGGACTAGTCAAGCTGTGTCTGTGCATTTTCACATATGTCATATTAAATGACAAGTTTGTATGGTTACAGGTTTAAAAAATGAACAGAAGTACTGAGGCCCTTCATTTAAATGACTTCAGCACACCTGCACCCGCAGGATATCAGCAGGTTCTCACGCTGCTTTGGTCTGAGCTTGTTCCACTTTTCTGCCAGTCTCTTCCACAGTTCAGTACATGTAGTGGATTTCTTGGTAGTCAATGATCCTCCAGAGATTTTTGATAGAGTTTAGATTTGTTGTACCTGTTTGGCAGAGTGACAAAGAGAACTGTTTTGCATGCTGATTGGACAATGTTCACAGGAAATGAACTGCTTGCTGTTAAAGGCACACACTTTGGGTTCTCGCTTTTCATAATTTGTCACCAAACCTAACATTTCCTGCCTGTTACAAAAAAAAAAAAAAAACCACTATGCTGCCACTATGATCAGGAGATCACCGGTTCAAATTCTGTTCATGTAGCTTGCCAGTGTAAAACGGAGCCCTGAGAGAGTGCTATTGGCCTTGCTCTCTCTGGGTGGGTAGATGCCACTTTCTCCCCACATCACTCCAAAGGGTGATGTCGCTCAGCACAAGACATCTGTAAGCTGATGTATCTGAATTGAGTTGCTGCGCTTTCCTCCAAGCGCACTGTGATGCTACTCAGCAATGCTGCATCAGCAGCAGTTCGAAAAGAGGCGGTGGCTGACTTCACATGTATCGGAGGAGGCATATGTGCTAGTCTTTACCCTCCTGGTGTTGGGGTATCACCAGTAATAGGGGGAGATCTAATGAGTGGGTTGGGTAATTGTCCTTGTAAAGTGAAAAAGTGGGGAGAAAATGGGGGGAAAAATTATAAATATAAATAAAAAAAATACAAAACTAAAAACAATTTAATTTTCATTTTACGTGGAAAGTAATTGATTGGTCACTCTAAGCCCTAGCAGTAGGATTTGGATTTAAAACAGAAGAGACAACAGGTATCAACTTGAACCGAGTTATGCATGACAGTTACCCTTTAGGCCACTCTCATTTTCTTACAAATGTTTCTGTCAGAAGCAGAACTGAAAAACCCTACTATGACCCTGCAGCAGGGGGTAACTCTAGGCTGTTTCACTGGGGGTTTTGGGGCTACAGCACAAAAATCTATCTTTAATACAAGGACTCAGTACACTGAGGTGATCAATAACCTTCGCGCTACCAATGATAAAATGTCAATTATAAGTCTTATGAGGTTCTAGCTCCAAAAAAACAAATAACAGATGAAGAAATATATTTAAATACACCATAGAACTCACAAATAAAAAATGAACACATGTTCTTTTTATGGTGAAAAAGCATGAAACAAATGATTTTATTTACTGCTTTGCTTTTATTAGTTGGTTGATGGCCACATTGCATAGCCTAGCCCAACCTAGACTAGTCTAGCATATATTTTAATAGTTTAAAAAGAGCAGTAAAATGATTTCAGATTAATTTCTGATTACTTTAATCTTACCAAATATTGCTCCTACCAGATATCTCCTACCTGAGTCCTTTCAATGTCCAACTTGCATTGTACACTAGCTGAAGTTTGCTAGCTGAAGTCACTGCAGTAGAGTCTAGACAAATTACAGTGTTGCTTGAAAGTTTGTGAACCCCTTAGAATTGTCTATCTTCATAAATATAAATATGACCTAAAATATAATTAGATTTTCACACGTCTTAAAAACAAATGAGACAAAATCATATTTGGTCATTTATTTATTGAGGAAAATTATCCAATATGACTGTCAAAAGTATGTGATATGTAACAACTGCAGATATATCCGGTAACTGTTGATCAGTCCTGTACACCAGCGTGGAGGAATTTTAGCCCATTCCTCCATACAGAACAGCTTCAACTCTTGGATGTTGGTCTTGGCTTTCCTCACATCAACTGCTCGCTTCAGGTCCTTCCACAACATTTTGATTGGATTAAGGTAATGACTTTGACACGGCCATTGTCCATTGCAAAACAGTAGCTTTATTATTTATTTAACCATTCTTTGATAGAATAACTTGTGTGCTTAGGGTCATTGTCTTGCTGTATGACCCACCTTATCTTGAGATTTAGGATAAGTTTCTTTTGCTGCAATTTAGAGTTTTGCTTTCTTCAAACATATCTCTTTTCATTTAAACCAAAAAGTTTTATATTGATGGTGAACTCAAACATTGACTCAAACATTGAGAGATGCCTTCAGTTGCTTTGAAGTTACTATGGGGCCCTTTAAGACCTAGCAAACAATTACATGCCCCTTGGAGTGTTCTTTGTTGGCCAACCACACCAGGGGAGGGTAACATTTGGGGATTGGTCGAGTCCAAACTCTTTAGGGATCGTTTTGCAGCCTTAACAAAATAACAAAAGCTATGTACAATGTGGGTTTTGGATTTAGTCCCTTTTAGAGTCATGTTTTACACCTCTGTGGATTTTGCTATTAAAAGAGGACACACTAGTGTTTAAGGTACAGAATATGCCATTTTCATGTATCAAACTATTAATAATACACAATGCCATTGTACATTTCAGTATATGGTACTAATATTGTTCCCATCTTATTTATTATTTATTCACATTTTACAATCATGCCCACATCCACTAGGGGGAGATATCCTCCAGGTAAATAATTGGGAAAGCAAAAGTGCCAGTTAGGGCCAATACAATGTAGATTTTTGGGGGGAATGTCATATTTATTTCTATCACATTCAGACGCATTCACATTTAAAGCAGCCTCGAGTTTTGAAGTGGTTTAGTCAAGTGCTGACAGGCATTTCATGCGAAGCCGCCAGCAACAGATACAGGCAGCACCCACATGATCTCAAGCTTCAGTGAAACATACACATCACTTCTGTTTTACCAAGCCACCAGACAGGTTCCACACACACACTGATATCAAATTCAAAGCACGCTCTTTCCTTCTACAACCAGTGACACATGAAGAAAAAGTAAAATATCTGTTTCTGAGGAACCTTCACAAATCAGGTTGCATAACATTTTGACAAATGTCAGCTTCAGCCTATAGCACCTGCAAATCTCTGCTATCTGCAAGAACCTCTGCTACTACACTCATACTATGTACATTTAAAAAACAATGTCTCTGTATTGTGTTATAGGTCTATACCAATGTGTTTTTATTACACATCATTGAGCTGACATTTTTATCCTGTGACAGTTAAGGTATAGGTTAACCCATTACTGCCCATATCTTACACTGTAAAAAACAGAGGTACGATATAAGTACTTTTTTGTACTCAAAGGTACAATAATTGTATTTACAGGGTCAGATTTGTTCCCTCTGAAGTAAAAGTCTTTCCTAACAGCAAAAAGTATAGATTTGTACCATTTAACCAACCAAAAGGTACATTTAGTATTCTATATCACTGAACTGATAAACAATATATATTTTAATTGCATATTTTTTATTTGAAAGCCAGACAAATTTGGACTATCAAGTTCTTGATATTCAGTTGATGATAATGTTTATAATCTTTATAATCTTTACTGGCACAAAAACATGGCTAAAAAAAGGACTTTCACTGAGGTACAGCCCCAGCGACAAGCTTTGTACTCTTTTAGGTACAAATCTGTACTTATTTTTCTTAGTGTGTAGAGTTTGAGGTCGGGTAAAAAAAAATCAAAAGTAATCAAACTAAATATTAACAAATTAAGGTACTTGCATTAAAATTAAATGTATTGTTTTGGTGACGTTACATTAATGATTTTAACAAAACAGCAGACAATTGTCCAAATAAAACATAATTTGGACAGGTTGAAAATTGTGATTAAAAATTGTTCAGTGTTCTGTGATGTTTTTTTTATAATTGCAGACAATATGAACCTAAAATTATGTTTCTGCTGAACTTTATTTCATTTATTAATAATGGGAGAGAGCTGAGTATAGAGGAGGGTCTTAGAAGCTCACGGGGAAGCTCCTAGCAGGATCTGTGGCCCCCCATCTTAGTTTGGGGATATTATGTGTGTTTATGGAGTTTGTGAGTGTTGTGTGTGTGTTTGTTCAGATCAATGGGATTTGGTCATGGTGGTTTAACTGGTGGAGCATTATTCATCCTCTTGGTGTTGGGTTAGAGGAAGGATAAGGGTTTCCACCAGTAAGCCGTCATTTTGTGAGTTTTTTTACGCTTTCTTTCCTTCTAAATAAATGTTATTTAGTAAGACTACAGCCTGGTTTCGTAATTTCACCACAATGATGCTGCAATATATGTCTATTGTAACTGCATGCATGTTGATAAATTAAATAATGTTGTGCAGGCTATGAAATATCTTTCATTCTAACTGTCATCAATAAAAGAAAAGTCAAGATAAAGTAAATATAAGAAAAAAAATCTTAATTTATGTTTTTTATACTAGCCCAACTTTTCTGATTTAGGGTTGTAATCAACAATAAAAATAATAGACACTATTAGTGGGGGTAGGGGAAGAAAGAGAGGGAGAGTTGTTACCTAAGCACGCCAGTATGAATACTAATTGCTGAGGAGCAGAAAGAGTCCCATTGATTAATCAGCACAATAAAGAAGGGAGCCAGAGGAAGCTCCAGAATCCTATTATCTCACTTTTTTCCTCGCTCAGCCTCTTTTTCCTCTTCCCTCATTTGTGTGTTTGCTGTTGTCTTTAAGCTGTGAAGAGGAGGCTGATGACAAAGTGATTATTGTGCTCCGGGTCACGCAAAGAAAAACAGAAGGCCCACTCTGCTTCCTGTGTCTGGTCCAGTTACATTAGGGACGTCAAAATGTGTACACAGTCTGAGCTATAAAAGAAATTAATTTGTAGTTTATGGTGCATAGTTATTATTCTGTACAGTGCTTGCTTTCTATTATAATTTGGTTTGGGACATTTTATAAGCATACACATATTTAATATATATAAAAATAAAAATAATTTAAATATTTACTTTAGAATTTAATCTAACACTGGTGATGTGATGCACTGCATTGCCAAATAAATATGATCTGAAGTCAGTGGCCATTATATTATCACTCAAAAACATTGTACCCTCATTTTTGTTTTATACTTTAAAGAAAGCATTTTGTATTTTTGTCCATATTGTATCAATAACATCCTCAGAAATGACTTGGATTTTAATATTTTCCCTTGAGATCCAGGAAATGTTAAAAAAAAATCATGGTACATTGCACACAAAAATACAACAATGCGTCATTAATTAAAAGCTATTGGTCAGTTTTACTACTTTAGCTACATCCTTATTCTACACAGCCTTACACAAATTATTATTTAACAACTTCAACAACAATAGGTAAATACAATTTGACTGAATTAGAATTAGAGCATATAAGTTATAGCAGTGTAGAATACTTTTCAAGGGGTTATTAAAAAATAGCAGTGTTTCTGGCAGGAGTCCAATAAACCACTGTCTAA
This sequence comes from Astyanax mexicanus, assembly GCF_023375975.1. Lineage (NCBI taxonomy): Eukaryota > Metazoa > Chordata > Actinopteri > Characiformes > Acestrorhamphidae > Astyanax > Astyanax mexicanus. The sequence continues at coordinate 40,172,311 of NC_064413.1, read as the reverse complement.
TGATTTTGTAATACAGTGGCACCTGGCACACCCTGGCCTACTGGCTGCACTCCATGTCTGGAGGTCCTTTCTTCTCTAAAGATGTGAAGTCACTTCATTCATTTAATACTTTTACAAAAAGAGGACTAGTCTAGTTTAACAACACATATAAATGCAATAACCACATACATGAATATAAATGATATTAACAACAGCTTAAACACGTTTTAATCAACCAATGTGTTCAGATTGAACGGGCTATTGCCTGTTAGCCCGCACTCTGGTGCTCATATTGAGCTAAAACTGAGAGGCGAGAGGAGAGACAATGGGAGTCTGTCTGAATCACATTAACATCTGGAACAGAGGGGGGGACAAACTGTTTACTCTGTCCGGAGCTACAGACCTCAGGCAGCTAAGGAGAGGGAGGGAGAGAAAGAAAGAGGGACAAAGAGACAGGGAGAGAAAGGACCTAAATGATGAGTATGATGGAACGTGACTTTTGAAGATCAAGTGGATGAACAGACAACCTGCCATGCTTTTCCATCACAGCCTGGATCTTATTGATTTACATCTCTGAAGGAAAAAAGCCAGAAGCAGGAGGCCATAAAAGGTTGGACACCAGTTTCTGAATAAATCATACTGTATTTGGTTATTGTTATTCTGTTACTATTGTTTGCTTAATTGGTATACCGGTGCTGATGCTGCATTTTTGCAAACAAAGCTAAGATACAGTTTCAAGTCAGGAGAGCCTATAGGTCCGGTCTACAGCCCTGCCCAGTTTACTGTTTTCCCTGCTTGGATGCACTTGATACAGCTTACTCAAAAACCCAAGCTTTTCTTGACAAATGGGAGCTGGAAAAAACAATAAATTATTTCTGAGGAACTGGACTTTGTCTCCTCAATATTATGTTACATGCTTACTGCAAGCCAAGTGAAATATATTGTGCATATAAAAGTATTTGTGTACTTCACAGATGGTATTTTGAACATGCATTGCACGTTATATATTTATATTATATGTATATTAATATATAGCAAATATTGGACTGAACAAAAACATTAGAACTGTAACATATTAATATTAACTGTTATTTTTCAGCCAGGGAGAGCTGCTCAAATATGAACTGCGCTACTTTTATCATGGTTGCTGCAAGTTTACTCTCATGGGCTGATTCCTTTTATCATCACAGCAGTAAAGGTAAGGCTCAGTGCCGGTGTGTTCCAGATATTGCTTTAATTTCCCAAAAGTGAGTTTCACAGTTCTCACATTTCTGCAAATATATTTTATTATATATATTTTAATGCGACAACACAATGAAAATTTCGCTTAGAGTAGTCAGTGTACAGCTTGAATACGAGTACAGTATGTGATAGTATTTACTTTCCTCCGAAAATAGCTTAACACACAGCTGCAAACACACGGGAGTACACCTCACAGTGAACATATCCAAATTGTGTCCAATTGTGTTGTTGTCCCTTGTCTATATTTAAACATGGTGGTGGTTGCAGCAGCATCATGGTCTGGGGCGGCATGAGTGAATTCCAACATCATGTACTGTGACGTACTGAATCAAGCTTTGCAAACTTGCTGCATAGCAGTTTTTCAACACTAAAACGGTGGTGACAACTGCCGTTAGGACACTGAAGGTAATTGTGAGCGACTGGCCAAGTATGTCTCCATACCTAAACACAATTGAGCACCTGTGGGGCATCCTCACACGGAAGATGAAGGAGCTTAAGGTTTCTAACATCTACCAGATCTGTGATGTAGTCATCATGGAGAAGTGGAAGAGGATTTCTGTAGCAAATTGTGAAGGTCTTGTGAAGTCCATGCACAAGAGGCTTAAAGCAATGTTGGTCACACAAAATAAAACATTTTTACAAGTTCTTTCTGAGATCTCACAATTACTGTAGTGTTATCCTTGCCTACGTAGATTACCTTTGGACATAGTGTAACTTTTAGATGTGTCAGAATAATTAATGCATTTTGTATTTCAAAATCTTTCTTAAAACCAGGTAAAGAGAAGGAGCTCCAATATCTCGTGGAGCCACCAGTGTATCCTGCAGTAATGGCCCGGCGAGGAGAGAACATCACCCTGCCGTGTGTCATGCAGACCAAGCCTTCTCACTACAGAGTGAAATGGACTAAACTCGACCCTCTTCGACAAGGAGTACAAAATATTATCCTCATCTCAAACGGCCATGCTGATAAACACTACGGGGTCCTGGGGCCCAGAGCGAGTCTTCGCCGTGCACATGCTCTGGATCTCTCACTGCTCCTCTTTGGTCTAGAGCTGGAGGATGATGGCCAGTATCGCTGCGAGCTCATCAATGGCATCGATGATGAAAATGTGGATATTACTCTTGGGATTGAAGGTAGAGTCATGTTTCTGTTTCTCAGTGGCAGTTTTAGAACCCGATTTTATGTAAGCTATGTTCCAAAGCCTAGGCTGCAGACAAAGCTTGAGAAGGTCCTAAATAGGTCTGTCTTATAAGGAACCTTATGAAGACTCCTCCTGTGGAATATGCAAATGTGAAATGGTCTGAAGAGGCTGACGAGGCAATCTGCCTCTTGCAATTGTAGCACGACACCTGTGCACTTTATAGAAATATATTATAATAACTACAGTGGCTACCATTTAGTATAATAGTAAAATTTAAACATTTTTTTTTAAATCTACTTGGCTCTGGAGGCTTTGTTTTCCACCTTTTTTGACGTATCTGGTGAGAAATACAGCCCACCTCACCTGCAGTCTAGGTTATAAGACTCTACAGTTCATTACCCTAATGTGGGAATTTCTTTGCCCTGACGGTTGCGGGGGCTTCCTGTTTGAAGATTACCCCACCCGATCTAAAACTGGACATTTGAGACATCATACTGTATGATGTTTGATGAAGTATGTAGTACAGAGATAAAATGTTACATTTGAGAATAATGAAATTTGAGTGATAGCATCAGGAATAATTAACAGTTATCTGCTTATGTTTCAGGGGTTGTGTTTCCTTATCAGAGCAGCCGAGGTCGATACAAACTCAACTACAATGATGCTAAAGAAGCCTGTGAAAAGCAGGATGGCACACTGGCAACATACATGCAGCTCTACAAAGGTGAGTAATACGATTTACCTGAGAATTGCTAATATTTTCTATTCACCCGGGATCAGACCAAAGCATATATATATATATATATATATATATATATATATATATATATATATATATATATATATATATATATATATATACAGGGATATGAATACCATGATGGCCTGGCTCAAACAAAGGAGAGGTAGAACCATCAAATAAAATAACAAACTTCAAAAGCCGTTTAGGAGAAACTTTAAAACAGGTCTTTGTCTCTCATCATAAGAACAGTCTTCTCTTTTCTCTCTTTCGAGAACTCTCTTTTTATTGCATTCTTTGGAGATCACTCTTTAGAGATCTCTCTTTTTTGTGATCTCTCTTTCTTTTCTTCTTTTAGCTTTCATTTCTTTTTATGTCCTGCTCTTTTCTCAGCATACTTTATTGTCACACCTAAACAAAGGTCTGAAAAGGGCTTGCTGTTTGCCAAGGCCTTAAATACAAGTGACAACAGGTGCACCTGGTTTAGAATGATTGCCCCTTGGAATTCTGGGATTTGGAGTCTTTCTGAATAACAGTGATTTTTTGTTTTCACCCTCTGCTGGCTGCACAGGCCAACCCCCAACAAAATCAGCTTTTCCAAGTATTTTCTTAAGCTTCTAGAGCATATAGCTGATTATATTTTATTTTTCTATAACTTATGTAATAGCAGTTTTCCAAATGTATTAATATTAAATTTATCATCACTTTACTATTTATTTATTTCCTGTGTAGCCTGGACAGAAGGTCTGGACTGGTGTAATGCCGGGTGGCTGAATGATGGCACAGTCCATTACCCGATAATTCACCCGCGGCCAGCCTGCGGAGGAGAACTTCTCGCAGGGATCCGAAGCTACGGACCTCAGCACAGGACAAAGGAGCACTTTGATGCCTTCTGTTTTACCTCTACCACTGAAGGTGAGCAGATTAAATATGCATTGTAAAGAGGCTGGAGATGGTTTGGGAAAGTGGGCAGTCTTGAGGAACACCGGCAAGAAGGACAGTGGGCTCAGTTATGAACTGAAGAGGAGAAACACAATCCGGTGTTGTTTAGGTACACAAGAGAGATTGTGTTATTGAGAGGAACTGTTTTTTTGGTGACATTTGAACTCCTACCATGTCCATTCGATACTGGCAGCTTAAAATGTCATCTTGATGATGTGATGGAAGCAACTGAATTACAGAGAACAGTATTGTTCATATTTTCTGTTCACCCTTCAAAGTGATTATTATGTTTAAAACCAAACATATACACTGACATGCCTGCCAAAAGTCATGGGATAGGAACAAGAATTGTGTCCCATGACTTGTCATGTCCCATGAAAGCTAAAGAACACTCCAGTGACCTGCAGGATGTATATGTGGCTGTTCTCACTCTGATTCTAGCCAGCCAGATGCCACTGGTCACAATCAACGCCATCCACTGTGCTGTCCACTGTGGGTGGGAATTCCTTTTATGAGGTAGTCCCAGTACACATGTAACACTGTGGCTTAAGAAATGTTAAAAACACATACACAAAGTCAGAAACAGAACATCCCACTATCAAGCCTCACTCAAACTGATCATTCACATCTCCTTGCAATGAGCACGCTGGTCAGTGTTTACCCTCACTCACAAGATGTGAGCTTTATTTCTTAAGCTGTCCCCTAAGGTGACTCTTAATGATTAATTTACATACTGCTATCCCATGACTTTTGGAATTTTAGTGTTTAACAAAGCATGACTTTTCATATACTGTGGATGGCCAAAAATATGTGGATACCCAAACATCACATATGTAGCATTTATGATTTCCCTTCACTGGAGCTAATAAGGAACCCAGCCTAAAGTTAAAATGACCAACCTACACTATTATTTCTCCTCCTGCTGTTTTTTGAGCATATCTGCATTCAGGCAGGTAGCATTCTCCTGGCATCCAGCTGGAGATACATCTGTCAGGATGAGTTCCAGATGGTGAAGCTTGATTCATCATTCCAGAGAATGCTGTCTGGGCCCAGTGGCAGTGCAAGTGATACACCAGCTTGTACAATCTTCTTTCTACAAGAAATATGTGTGCTTAGCTGTCATTGGTTACTGATGAGCCAACTGTTTGCTAAATAATGATTGACATAGTTTACAACCAATCATAGCCATCTGTAACTTTAACGTGAAGGAATATCTCCTCACAACAAGCTGGTGCTTATATATATATGGCAGCAGTAACCAAGAGAAGCAGCCATTACCCATCACAGTGTTGCAAATATTCAACTGCTATTTTATGCAAATGAGTGTATAACAATAGTCGTTTATCTCTGACTGTCACACAGGTTCAGTATTCTACGTTCCAGGAGTGCTGAATTTCTCAGAAGCTCTACATGCGTGTAAGAAAGAAGGAGCGACGCTGGCTCGTGTTGGACAGCTCTACTCATCCTGGAAGTTCTTAAAAATGGACCAGTGTGATGGAGGCTGGCTGCAGGACGGCAGTGTGCGCTTCCCAATCACCAACCCAAGAAAACGCTGCGGAGGAATTTCAGAGGCAGGGGTCCACAGCTTTGGCTTCCCCAAACAGAGTGTGCGCATTTATGGGGCTTACTGCTACAGGTAAACTAACGGCATTAACGGTACTGTAAAAAGCAACATGCTGCACTGCAACAGTTCCAAGACATACTGGAAAAGCTGAAATTTGAATGATTTTTCAGCATTATCCGCTGTGCTCACAGCAATAAAGATGGTATTGGTTATTACAAGAGCTGGGCTGAAAAGTTTGGTGCAGATACAACTATTATTTTTGTTTAATTTGTTAAAAAAAAATCTTTGGAGCAATACAAAGATTCCAAAATGGTTTCATTTTTGGGTAATGTATAAGTGTTATGTTTTCGGTTTTCCCATTCTTTATTTAAGTATTTAGTTCTTTCTCAGTTTGTAATTTTCTATTTTTTTGATTCATATTGATTCTAGTTCGTCCTACAATTTGTACATAAATAATGTGTCTTCTTTTGTCTTCTGTATCAATAATGCATAAAACAAAATGTGAATGTGTGTTACACACAGATAAGAGTCTAATTATTTTTATTAATGTGCGCTCTCTAAACTCACACCCCTGGGGCAGTTAGCCAGGTTTGATACCTGGGTCCACTAAGCTGCTGGGGATGGGCTCTTAATGTTCTGTACCGAGGGGTGGCATAGCAAGGCTGACCCTGTGCTCTAACCCCAGCTTTCTAAGCTGGAATATGTGAAAACGATTAAATAATTCCATAGTACTGTAAATATATAATAATAAAAAGCACTTAAGATTTTGCTTGTAACTGCTTACCAAACCTTTTGATTTCTATTTGGATACTTGGATACTATAATATACATCTGTTAGATGTGTTGCTATGAGTTATTTAAAATGTTCATGAAATGCCATTGGATTTACTTTAGAACAAAAAAAGAACAAAATAATTTCTCATTGATATTGTTAGTAAAACAGCTGTTTTATTTATTTATGATGAAACCCCAAGAACAAACACTGCATTTAATGGCACCATATACCAGATGGCACCTTATGGCTTGATCATTGTCTGACATTATAATAAAACATTGCAAGATGAATAAAATAACCCATGAGCGTGTAAATCGTTGTGGTCTTCGTGTGGTACCCTATAGGCTATTGCTTCGGAATATCTGAAAAATTAATACCCAAAAAGTGTGTGGGGGGAAAAAATAAATCACAAAATAAATTATCATTAAAGGTTTGTTTACAAAATCAGTAAAGTGCTTCATAAATCTCAGTGATACATCTAGTTAATGCATTTATCTAGTTTACGAACATACATCTGAATGTTTCTTTTGTTTTAAATTCAGTCTTAAATGAAATAGATTGATAGATCCTGTTCTTTTTTTTCAATTAGTTAGGCAAGTGGATGCAACAGCATGTTAGGAACAGTTTCACTGTTTGTTTTTAAATGAAGAAAAATGAAGAAGAAAGTTAAATGGCATTAGAACAAGTCAAAATTGTACTAAATCATGACAAATGTTACTACAATGCAGAATGAGGAAATAAATGCTTGATTTTGGTCAGTGAAAACATAGTGGATACTCTATGATAATGATGTTAGTAAGGGATTTAAGTAAGAAATGACAGTTCCTCAGAGAAAGTCAGAGACCTGAAAAACTGAGCACCAAATCGCTTAAAAAGCTTGTGTTTCACAGCCAGGCACAAATGAATTCAGAGTTCAGAGTTCCAGCTACATGTAGACTGTCTAACTGAATCTAAGAATTTGTGTTGACTTAGTAGCCCAGTGAAGGGCATACTGCTGGTTTAAAGCTCTAAATATGAACTCCTGCAACTGTCAGGCTGTTTTTTTGGTAGCATAACAAGAATTTTCTGGTAAAACACAAAAAACAGTGGTGGGTGTTAGTAAATTCAGTGTTGCACTGCTGTAGAATTGATTTGATCACTTCTGATTGACAACAACTTGAGTTTAAATGTGTTTAAAGTGTTGAGGAGCACAAGTTTTACTGTGTGCAAATGTACGAATGGTGGCTGTTAAAGAGTACTACTAGCCCCATTTCCAGTGTCAGACTTAAGCCAAGGATTCAGTGTAGGCTTTGTGACTTTAAGCATCCAAACATGGTTAAATGTATGAGTTTGATTGCTGCAGTTTTGTGAAACAAGGTTTAGGTTTCAGCAGGGTTTGCATTACATAAGTTTACATTATTAAAAATGTAATTTTTAATTGTAAGTAGGGCTGCAACGATTAGTCGACATAATCGACAATGTTGATTATTTAAATTTATCGACTACAAATTTCATTGTCGACTAATCGTTCATTTGTAACAGTACCGCATTACACAAAGTGCTGGGGACAGAAGCGCAATGGGAGACGGGTAAATGACTCACTCACACAGTTTACACTTAACTTTTTTGTATCTCCAAAAGTGCCAAACTCAACAGACTACATATTTACTTACTAAATATCAGTAATTTCCACATTGAAACAACATCCAGACATTTAAATTACTCTTAAATCTCATGTTCAGCTGTTTCTATCGTTTTCAGAGATGGAGAACATGGCAAAAATAATCACAGACTAATCGACTATTCGAAAAAAATAATCATCAGATTAGTTGACTACCAAAATAATCATTAGTTGCAGCCCTAATTGCAAGCTGCTCTTGCAGCAGGATGAATGGACACTCTTGATGGAATGAATGTACATGGTTATGAGACACTGGAATCAGTTTAATTCAGACCAGCTGAGGTTAAAACGTATTTGTTCAATTTGTCATTTTCACTTGTGCTTCAATGTATGTCTTCTGCCACTGATTGGGGATTGTTCTGCTTTGTGTTTAATTACCACTTATATTTTTCGTAGAATTACAAAAGAGGTAATTCAGTGTCAAATAGGATTTCAAACAGGAAAGAAATGTGCATGAAAGAAGCTGAATGGAGGAAAAGGCAGGAAGTATGACGCACATACGGCTTTCCTAAAGCCAAGCGTGATGCACTGATGGATGTCTCTTGCGTGAAAGGAACAGCAAAAGAGAAAATGAAGCACTGGTTAGTCAATACAATCCTCAATAGTGATGCTGCTTTTCTGTGGCTGTGTCTTCTATTAGTGTTGGGTCCTGGTTCTGAAGGGTGGGCAGTGTGAGGTGATCTCCATTTGACTCTGCTGGTTCTGCTGAATACAAAACGCAGAGAATAACAGTGCTGCAACACTACACTGCTGTGGTCAAAAGGCGAATGACAACATGACAACCAAAATACTTCCTTACCTGGTGTACAGGTGATCTGGGGCTCCTCCCACTGCCCGTTGCTGTGGCATGTGATAATGGGGTTGTGTCTCTGAAGGAATCCCGCTTCGCAGTAGTAACGTATCTGAGCATTAGCCTCATAGCGCTGCCGCGGCTGACGAAACAGCTTAGCATTCAAGACTACAGGGGGCGGTCCACAGAAAGCTGTGGGGAAAAAACAGACAGAACAAGGTTGTGATAATGTGGGTTAAGATCTCTAAATGAAAAGCAATAAACACAGGAAACAACAGAGGGCCATACAAATGCTAATTTCACCATTTGGCCTAACAAATCTGGATAAATACATTATAGATTAGTACACCACTGTACTAAAGTGTCCTATTTATTTTTAGAAACTCCTTTGAGGAATGCTCTAATAGGTGGCATACTTACCAATGCCCTTCTTACAGGTGTAAGCTAGATGATAGTTACAGGGCACATCACTCCATCGTCCACCATCATGCCAAACCATCACCACACAGTCTTCTCCTGAGAGGAAATAACTGTCAGGCTGACCACGGTACCAGTTTTCATAAAGCTAAAGAGAAGAGAAAAGAAAGGGATTATTATATCAGTATCCTTAGTCTACAGCTCTGGAGTTCCTTTGATTTTACCAAATTGAAAACCTCTGGAATATAATCAAGAGGAAGATGGATGATCACAATCCATCAAAACAAGCTGAACTGCTTGAATTTTTCATCCAAAAGCAGTGTGTAAGACTGGTGGAGGAGAACATGCCAAGATGCATGAAAACTGTGAGGTTAAACAAGGGTTATTCTACCAAATATTGATTTCTGAACTCTTACAACTAAATATATGAATATGAACATGTTTTCTTTGCATTATTTGAGGTCTGAAAGCTCTACAACTTTCTTTCATGTCTCATTTTCTGCAAATAAATTCTTTACATGAAAATATTTTTTATTTGTAATTTGTGAGAAATTTTGTCAGTAGTTTATAGAATAAAACAACAATGTTCATTGTACTAAAACATATACCTATAAATAGCTAAATCAGAGAAACTGATTCAGAAACTGAAGTGGTCTCAATTTCTCCCAGAGCTGTATTCTGTCATGGCATCATTATACAAACTGGCTAAAAGTCTATTGGAAAGGAACTGGAGGAAGAACTCAAGCCAGAAGACGCCAGAAAGGTTATTCTGTACTCAAAATTGTTCTGGCAAACTGCCTACATTTTTCTATTAAGTAATCTTACAGCAGCTCCAATTCAGAATATGGGTTTCTTTTCTATAAAGAGACAGTGGAGGACAATTCACTGAGGGAGATATTTGCAAGGTTGCTTATTTAATGCAAAGTGTAAGATACACTCTCCATTGTGTTTTTGACCCAAAACATTCAGCAACTCGCTGACATTTTTAAAGCAACCTCTCATACACTGAACTGTACAAAATGTTTTAATGACTGTTTATTTATCTATATACTGCTATTCTGCTACTAAGCTCTTCTGACATACCTTTGAATGTGACCTATAGGCCAACATATTTCTTTGTAGGTGTTGAGAGTTACATGAAAGATAATGTCTCAACCTACGGATTGACAGGCTTGACCTCTAAGCTCTGCAAGAACTGTTGCCACAACAGAACCCTTAATTAATATCAAAGGCTTTACTTTCTTCCGTCACAAATAGTTTATGCTCCAAAAGTGCAGAGATAAGAATGTTTAAATGCATCTATAACAAACAAAAGCGATTAATAATTATATTAAATTAGATTGTCTAACTGATATCTTGCCAACAGCCTACTACTGTACACTTAACAATTCTAGCAATTTTCGTTACTATACCACTGTATATCCCTGTATACTGTAAATAAGTCAGTTATATATTGTGGGTTTTTTAGTGTTTTGGAAACAGAACACCAACAGCGTTGGTAGTTTATGTTGTATAAACACAATGTGCTACAAATACTTATGAAGAGAGCTTTGAATAAGATATTGTCAATAGCAGGTTTCAAGCACCTTCACACAAGAAAAAAGACATACAAATAGTAGCATTGCTGTGACAGTTACAATAACAAATAAGACACTAAAAAAAGCATATTTCAGGGTTCTTACAGTCATGAAAAACCTGGAAAACTAATGGAATTTCAAAATAGCAATTGCCAGACCTGGATATGTTTTGGAAAAAGAAAAATACCCAGAACTTTTTGAAGAAATCATGGAAATTCGCTCTACAATTTCATCTAGCAATGGAGAAAAGCTGTTTTGAGCTAACAAATACATCAGCTCAGAGTTAGTTCACTAATTTAGTCATACACAATGGAGGATTTGACACACATTTTTATTATTAAAGATTGTGTGTCTACACTGCTTAAAGCAATTTTATCAAATTCATTTTAGGCATAATAATTAAAATTGATTACAGTTTTAGTTGATTTTTGGTTTTATTGTCCTTGTCTGCACTGATGTTTTGAAAATTGTATGGAAATATGACAATATGCCTTGAAGTCATGAAAAATTCATAAAAATGTATTGTTTAAAAAGTGTATGAACCCTGATATTTACAAGTACTGGCTGAGACTCCAAGATTTAAAATCACACCAAGACCAATGACAAATCTAATTCCTTTTTAAGAGTTATTATTATTGCTTTTCATATTTTAGATCTCTAAACTGAATTTAAGAGGAATCAGTAATGTCTAAACCTATACAAAGCTTACCAGTGGGTTGCCATCAGACCAGTGGAAATCCCCCTCAATGGTCCGATCATTGAGACCAGTCCACTGGTATTCCCTGTACTTCTCTGTAGAAAGAGACATGGACGTGAGTCAGACACACATTTAAAGCCCTAATCAAAATACTGCTTCCAGCATGAGTCAGACTCCAATGAATGAAGATTATTACTAAGACTGTTCAAAACTCTTCACATCACTGTTTTTATACACTGCCACCTGGATTTAAGTAAGTAATTGATCTGGAGTTGCTGCAGTTGGTCAGGTCTAGGTTCAGCAACAGTATGTGCTGAAAGAGTGAGGTCAGCTGACTCCCTGAATATACTGAATATAGACCAGGTTATTCCATCAATGGATTTTTTTTTCTTCCCTGACGGCACATATTCCAAGATGACAATGTCAGGATTCATGGGGCTGGAATTGTGAAAGAGTGATTCAGGGAGTATGAGATTATCATTTTCACACATGGATTGGTCACCACAAAGTCAGATCTTAACCTCATTGAGAATCTTTGGGATGTGCTGGAGAAGCACTGCTTTGTGCAGCGGTTGGTCAGACTCTACCATCATCAATGCTGCTGCAAGATCTTGGTGAAAAATTAATACAACACTGGAATGAAATAAATCTTGTGACATTGCAGAAGCTTTTCAAAACAATGACACAGTGAAAGTGTGCTGCAATCAAAACTAAAGGCGTCTGAAAACACTTTTTTGGCCAGGCAGTGTAGTAGTTGAGAACCATAAAAAAACAAGACATAATTTAATTAAAGGGTAAAAACTAGGTTAACTAACTACAGTTAATTAACAGAACATGTGTGTAAACAGTATTAACTACAAAAATGAATCTTCTAGCATTACAGCAGCCTCAACAAGTGTTGATATCTTACTTTATTGCAAAATGAATAAAAACAATCTAGTATGTATGTTCAGTATAAAAATAGTAATAGCAATCTGATTATTTTAAAAAGCCTGAAGAACATGTGAGTGATTTTTGTAATTTAAAATTACATTAAAATAAAATAAAAAAACAATAAACCCATCTCCCCTTTCTCCTCTTTTGAAACATAAATCATCAAACAAGAACAAGGAGAACCAGTTGGACGTCAGACACAAACACAAAGCAGCTTCTGATAAGATCAGTTCAGGCTCACCATTGATGAAATGTTGTTCCTCAGGTGACATGACGGAAACCAGGTGAGCGCCGCACATTCTGCAGTGCTGCTCCGCCACCTCCCAGCTCTGACGCTTTGAGAAGTGCTTGTAACAGCTGCCCTGGAACTTGTCCCAGCCTGGTTCACACTGTTCCAGATCTGAGGAGGCACACAATTTAAAAGCTTACAAAAAGAACATATCAATATTATATCAGTTTGGTTTTGGACAGTGGTTTTAGGAGAGAATAAGTTTGGTATATTTGGTATTACAGCCAACAGTGCAGGCCTAGCTTCTGTTTATCTAAAGATTAGAAACAGTAAAGACAAAAAATATATGTATATTTGAAAAATATATCTGTATATTTCAAGAAGAAGAGGATGTATAAATTGCAACAACTGGCATATTCCAAGGAATCAGTGCCATTTCTGACTCCAGGAAATTATATGTAAAATGTGCACACAAAATAACTTTAAAATACATTTTATTATTAAGCATAGAGTCTTGTACATTGACCTAACTGCAAAAGTAAGAAATGTAATTAAAAACATTAATAAAAACTACTTTACTAATAATAAAACTACATTAAAAAAATAGCATGTTACCTGTCCCCAATCTCTAACTTTAAACGTGACCATGAAATGTTATTATTACAATCCTTCAGAGAGGTTTTTTTTTTGCATTTGAGTCCAAATCCCATCAATGGTTAAAAAAAAAACAAATTATAATAAATCCATAATATTTAAGTTAAAATACACATTTTACTTGTGGCACCCATTCGGTGGAATAGCCTGTATGCAAACTCACCTGTTTGGCAAAAGTCTCCCCCATAGGTTGGTAGGCACAGGCATTTGACAGCAGCTCCACTGTCTACACAGGTGCCTCCATTAGCACAGGGGTTTTTAACACAGCCATCTAAAACATACAATTATACAAAATCAGTTTTAGAAGCAGTAATTTCTATAGGTATCATGTCCAAAACACCTTCAAATCCATATTCAACATTCAAACACATTAACTGAACATGCAACCACAGATTGTCTGTATATGATTTTGTCCACTAGGTGGAGCCATTGTAAAGCAAGTCACACTGGTTGCAAAACTGCTTTGCAACATCACAGTTGGTCAGTAATGCATTTAACATATTTACATGAACATAAGATTTACATTTACATGAGTTTTTTTAACAGATCGAGTGCAATAATAAGATACATCAGCTAGAAGATTAGGATTATTTAAATCCATAAATTTCAGCATCGCTATAAAATTGTTTTTCACCATCTTGCCGTGTTATATTGTCTTGCAGAAGTATTTATACCCCTTAAACCTTTTACTTTTTGTCACCTTACAACCACAAACTTACAAACTTAAATTTATTGTGGGCATGATTGTGAAGTGGAACAAAAATGATACATGTTTTTTTATTTTAATCAAACAAAAATCTAAAAAAGTGTGACATGCAAAAGTCCTGTCAAGTCCTGAAACTCTAAAACCCAAGGAACACCGTTCAATCCATCATACAAAATATATAAAAGTATTTTACACCTGCAAACCTACTACCATCCACCCAAACTGACAGATCAAGCAAGAGAAGCAACCAAGGGGCCCATGGTCACTCTGAAGGAGCTGCAGAAATCCACAGCTCAAGTGGGTGAATCTGTCCACAGGACAACTATATGTAGTGCACTCCATGAATCTGACCTTTATAAAAGATTGGCATGAAGTAAACCAATGTTTAAAGAAAGGCATAAGAAGTGCCGTTTGCAGTTTGCCTCTAGACAATGTACGGGACACAGCAAAAACTTGACAGAAGGTGCTGTGGCCAGATGAGCCCAATTTGTTTTTTTGTCTTTTTGTCAGCTGTAATTGCAATGCAGATCTACTAAGTATTGATATAGGGGGGCTGAATGAGTTTGCACATTACACTTTCAGATTTTTATTTGATTAAAATTTTGAAAACCATGTAAATTTTTTATTCCACTTCACAATTATGTGCTACTTTTTTTTGTTGGTCCATCACTTAGAATCTTAATAAAATGCAATTAAGTTTGTGGTTGTAAGGTGACAAAATGTAAAAAAAATACTGTAAATGCTGCTCACTTATTTCTGGTCTGTTTTCATGCATACACAAACCGAGAAATCAGGAAAAAAAACTCCAGTTACATGGACTTAAAGCTACAATTACAAAGAGAAAATCTCTTTTTTATTTCTGAATAAGATTTCTAGATATTACTCAAATCAACAAATCAGAATATAATGTTTACATGTCTACTAGTATATTTAGATAACTTCTAAAGTAATCTGATTATAAATGGATTTTTGAGATGCAGAAAACAGAATTGTAGCAATTTTTGGAGCAAAATACAAAAGACAGCTAAAAGGGCACCTGAGATTATTTCTAATCCTGAGAAATTACCTGAAATGCCGGTTCTGACCACCACTCTCTGTGTTGTTGTGGTGGTTAGGGTGATGTGGGGTGGGTGTGCCCTGGTTGTTACTTCATGGTTTTCACTGCTGTTCTCATCAGCAGTAGTTAGATCATATTCTTCACTTTCTTCATTATCTACCATAGTAGTAGTGGATGGGCTCCTTGCCTTCTCAGGTTCTTTAGTGGTGGAAGATGCTGTAAAGTTAGATTCCACTGAGGAATCAGGGTTGTCTATAAACAGTGGACCATTACCACTGAACTCTCCCCGGGATTCTTGTGGTGGGGTGTGAGGGGTCAAAACATCCCAGCTGGGAGTCGGGGTCATAGCTGGCAGCAGCGTGACGTCAACAGTAGAAGGAGTCGTGCTGGACTTCAATGGAGTCTCAGTGACATCGACATTATTAATAACATCTGTTTGATTAACAGCATATGTTGTGTTCAGAGTAAGCAGATCCGTGGAGTTAAAGGGAGCGACGGTTGTTGTGTTGGAGTCATTGAGATCTGGGTACTCTGAAAATGTAGATCTGCCTCCAGAAGACTCTTCCTGTCCTGAAGCGTCATCCTCATGGCTGCTATCTTCATTAATGGAAGTTGTTTCAGTCTCAGTGAGAGAAGTGTTTGTGGTGTTGAAAACATTAGGTGCTACTCCAAGCCCTTCTTGCTCAACTTGCACCACCTTCTCCTCCACCACAGTGATCAATTCAGTAGGAGTGCTACCCACTGGAACTACTGAACTGGTTTCCACCACCTCTGCCTTTTGAGTAATGGATGTGCCCCACATGTGAGGTGCAGGTGTAGTCAAGAGGGTCACTAGCAGGACATCATCATGGTCCCCAGAACCATCAGTGGAATCTGCTTCTTTTTCTTCTCCAGGTGTAGGAGTTATAGTCCCTCCTATTGTGTGATTACTTTCTACATCAGCAGAACTGACAGACACTACTAGGGATTCTGCTGAAGTGTGTCCAGCCTCCTGATCCACTCCATTTACTGTAGAATAAGTGTCTGTAACACCAGACTCTTCATGAGTGGGTGTAAAACCTGTCAGAGAACAATAGAAATTAAAAATATAATAATTGTGGCATTATAAATAATATTGCATATTACAAATAGCACATTTAAAGAATTTTGCTTAATGTAAGAGTGAACTTATTCACTCTAACATTCACAAAATTATGGCTATAGTTTTTTTATTTATATTATATTTTCTTCAAAAGCAGACGCTTTCTCCTTGCAACCCTACCATGCACACCATTGTTGTTCAGTTTTCTCCTGACGGTTGACTTATTAACATTAATATTATCTAATTTGAGAGAGGCCTTCAGTTGCTTAGAAGTTACCCTGGGGTCCTTTATAAACTCTGCTCTTGGAGTGATCTTTGATCACTCAGCATCAGTGCAAGTCTGAGGTCCTCAGAAATCTCCTTTGTTGGTGCCACGATACACTTCCACAAACATGTGTTGTGAAGAGCAGACAATGATAGATCCCTGTTCTTTAAAAAAACATGGCGCCCACTCACACCTCATTGTCATTCTATTGATTGAAAACACCTGAATTTAATTTTACTTTTAAATTCACTTCTAATACTAGAGGCTCACATCCTTTTGCCACTCACAAATATGTAATACTGGATCATTTTCCTTGATAGATAAATTACCAAGTATAATATTCTTGTCTCACTTGTTTAACTGGGTTTATCTACTTTTAGGACTGTTTTAGGTCATATTAATATTAAAATATCAAAACTTCTAAAGGGTTCAATACATTTTTTAAGTAACACTGTATCCATTTTCTCAGTCTGTAATATAACTTAAATTTATCAGTTAACAGGAAATTAGTTCAGAACACAAATTTTACTGGCCTTCAGGAATATATAGCAGACTCTAGAGTGATGATACTCTGATCTACTGTGACCAGAAAAGTTCTTTTTTTATGTATTCTGGAAACAAGTCATGTGGACTAATGAAGTTAACACAGAACTTTTTGTCTGCATTGAGCAAATGTTAAATCTAGATTGTTCATTTGGGCTTGTGTAGATAGGGTAGGTGTAGCCTCCTCGTGTTTGTCGGACTCTGCTGGTGTCTGTTCACTGTATATGGAGTAGGTCTCAACAGCCCCCAGAGCTTCATTCTCTGTGTGTTCAGTCACATGACCCAGACTAAACTCCTCCTGAGGGTCAGTTAAGGTCACAATGTCCTGGCCAATGTCTTCTGGCTCTGTTGCCAAGAAATCTACAGGGGTCAGTGTGTGAGAATTAAGGTTTCCTAAAAAGTTATTTTTTTATGTATTCTGGAAACAAGTCATGTGGACTAATGAAGTTAACACACAACTTTTTGTCTGCATTGAGCAAATGTTAAATCTAGATTAGCTGCCACTGTCATAAAGAACATTTAAAATCACTATAAAAAACTGTGGATGAACAGCATAAGAGCAGTGTCCATAGTATGGTCCAAAAATCTTACAAAACTGGAAGCCTTTTGCAAAGAAGACTGGGCGATAACTGGCTACAAAAAAATCTTTACAAGCTCTGATATATGCTATCGGGGGTGATACTGAACTAGTTGCCAGCCGTGCTTTTGCTTCGGGGCCTTTTTTAAACTCAAAGATACAATTAAAATATTAAAGCAATTTGTGAACCTCAATTATATGCTTTTTGGACATCTGATCAGCTTTTACTAATTTAACTACTTACAGTAACTGATATTTTGAAAAAAAAAAAAAAAAAGTTGTCAAAACCTGTGTATGCCATTGCATTATTTGTTTTATGACATAAAACCCATATGTTCCCTGTAACATTTGCCCTAATATCAAGTTAACATCACACTTTACAAAACTATGTTATTTATTATTCTTTGTCTGTATTGTGTTGTATTGTCTGTCTGCACTTTTGTACTGTTGCACTATTGTTCTGTCTACACTGTGTTTATGTGCACCATGGTCCTTGGAGGAACGTTGTTTCGTTTCACTGTGTACTCTGTATATAGCTGAAATGACAATAAAAACCACTTTGACTTTGACTTTTGACTTTGACTATCATCACATCTTACTCTCTGTGGTGGCTTCAGACGATGAATTCTCATTTAAATCTGCTTGAGTCAGGGTGATAAGTGAAGAAATCTCAGTAGATTGTGTGGTCACTTCATCTTTTGATCCCTTGATAGTTGTGTGGTCTAGATCTTCATCCAATCTTGATGGTTCAGTGGTGTTGTCTTCATGTGGCTGCATTACAGTCTGATGTTCATACTCTTGGCTTTCTTCCTGCTCATCAAGGTTGGTTTCAGGCATGGGTTGGAAATGTTTGGATCCTCCGATCTCCCGAAATTCAGTGGCCGGCTCTAAAATCTCAAATGTAGTTTCTGGCTTTCTCTCTATGTAGATTTTGTATTCCAGTTCCTCTCCCGATTCCAGGTTTGTGTTTGGCATTGGCTGATAATGCTTGTGATTGTGACTCTTAACCACATACGTTGCTGTACTGTTCTCTGTATCTGGATCTTCAATTTCATCTTCATGATTAGGCTCTAGGTGGACCTCTGGGGCTGATTTAAACTCAATAGGGTTGGTGAGTACATCTTGCCAGACGTTCTGAGATGATTTAGGTTGCCAGTCATACGATGCTGTAGTGGTGAGGATTTTACTATCGGCAGTGGTAGTATAAACTTCATCAGATAGGGTAGGTGTAGCCTCCTCGTGTTTGTCGGACTCTGCTGGTGTCTGTTCACTGTATATAGGGTAGGTCTCAACAGCCCCCAGAGCTTCATTCTGTGTGTGTTCAGTCACATGACCCAGACTAAACTCTTCCTGAGGGTCAGTTAAGGTCACAATGTCCTGGCCGATGTCTTCTGGCTCTGTTGCCAAAAAATCTACAGGGGTCACTGTGTGAGAATTAAGGTTTCCTATGAAACAAAATGTAGAAGGAAGAATGAATTTTAGACTACAATAAATAAACAACGTAATTAAAACAAGGCATATATATATATATATATATTTTTTTTTTTTACCCCTGAAGCAGTATGCATCATGGTGAGTGTTAGGCTCTGGAAAGCCGGTTTGGTTTCCAAAGCGATACACCGTCTTGACCCCAGGATCAGATCCCCCACAGCGCTCTCGTGGGATTACGATTGGGTATCGCACACTTCCGTCAGCCAGCCAGCCTGGGCTACAGTGGTTAAGACCATCATTCCACGCAGCATATAGCTGGCTAGTGGAAGCTAACTCTGCACCCTGCTGTTCACAGTATGCTTTAGCCTCGGCCAGCGTGAAACGCTGTGGAGTTGACCCATGGAACACTTCGCCTGAATAACACAAATGGCTTGTCAATAAATATTTATACAGTATATGTCAATAAACATTAAAACACTATTAATAAAATAGAATTATTACCATGGATGTTCTCTATATAGCAATACACATCAAAAAGCTCATCGACATCCATCATGCCATAGTTCCTGACTCCTGGCAGACCATCCATGTCTCCAAAACAGCCCTCCCGAGGCATCTGGATAGGGTATCTGAAGAAAGTTTTAAAACACATAATTTTACTGATATAGTTCACAGAATAAATGATATACACATGGTGAGTTAAGAGTTATTCCAGCTGAATCATTCTTACTGCACACATACTGTTCAATTCACTGAAGAAGTACAGTACTGTTGTGCCTCCTTTAATTGTTTAGGTACCAAAAGAGATTGTCAGTAATGTGTACAATAAGAAACGTTAAGCTGTACACTGTTTCCACTGCAGTGTTCTGTGAAAAGAATATAATATAAAGTATAGAGGTTAAAAGGACTTGCAAAGAGACTAGGGGTGAAGAGTGAAATGGAAAAAAAAAAAAAGTCAGTGTTATACTACAGTTTAATTTAAGTGATCTGCAATTTTTCTCACATGGCAACTTTCCAAAATAGGGAAAAAACACTTTGTCAGAGACATTATGCTAATACCTAAATACTTAAATACACAATATATATGTCATCTACATAAAAAATACAGTTCAGACAACTTCTATCCTCTATGTGAACTGCAGGTCTTACTCACCTCCAATAAGTTCTGAGTTCATGAATCCCACATTAGCATAATCATAAGCATAAACTTTACACATAGCCCAAAGGCCCATTTCACATTTGTCAAAAAAAAAGTTTAAAAAATTTAATTAACTAAAACACATTTCTAATTGCGCTATAAATATGCCAATTCTGTTAATAATTCCCTCATTGTGTGTGTGTGTGTGTTCATGTTCCGTCTACCACATGTGTGTCTATGCTCTATCCAGTCTGTGACATGAAAGCAACCCCAGTACAATAGCTTATATAACTGTTTATTAATCATAATCAAGGTAAAATAATAGCAATATACATTTTAGGTCATATCATTTAGCACTAAGTAGTACTATTCAAAATGAAACTTGTTTAAATGGGTTAGCCATTAGAGGTACAAACCTCACAGAACCATCCGCTAACCACCCAGCATCGCACTGCTCATAGCCACTGTTATAAGCAGCCAGAAGCTGCTCTGGAGTCGCAATTTGAGCTCCGATGTCCTCACACGCATCTTTGGCTTCATCAAAAGAGAAAGCGTAGCGGCTGGAGGCATGACGATAGTGAAACACCACACCTGGGGACATTCAATACAGACACATTTAATAGCAATGATCTTCTTGAACTCCAACTCTGACTAAGTCTAATACATTGATTATATATTGCTCTTTTGTTTAATATAAAGTTTCTTCAATATGTTATTAAATAAACTCAATTAAATTAATTCAAAAATAACAGTGTTTTATTATTGTTTTATTTGGATCCTCATTAGCTGCTATATAGGTCCAACTAACATCTCATACATAACAAATATAAATCACACGTCATAGTTAACTGCACATAACAAAAAAAGTTCTATACAAATAAATAAATTTACAACACAATAAGCAATCAAAACAAAAAGAAAGGCAACATATTGTTGTATACTAGATGTACACAAATTTATACACAAAATAATGATAGTAGGATTAAGGAACTTTTTAAGAAAATAACTGGTATGACTGCTAATTACTATTTTAAATCCATCCCTTATAACCCCCATCAGTGATACGTTATTAGACTATATTAGTATATAGTCATAAATCAAACATAATACATAAAATAATATTTTATGGCTGACCGACGGGTTATGGGACTATTACCTTTGACTCTGATCTGAACCAGGTCATGAGCATCCTCCAGGCCCTGCTGGACCTCACAGCGGTAGAATCCTGTATCGTTGTGCCTCAAGCCGTCCAGTTGGAGGGTAAGGTCAGCTGGAGATAAGGCATAGTTCAGCAGCGAGGCCCGACCCTTGTAAAGTTCACTGACCTTCACCCTTTCCCCTCGAGCCACCAGGATTTCAGTCTCTCGTCCAGAGGAATGAACGCTCCACTTAACTCTTGGCATGGTGAGCACCGCATGCCGACCCGGTGAGGATGGAGTTGGGGAAGGCTGTGGCAGGGACACCAAGCATGGCAGAGTCATGGAGCCTCCCAAAACCGCAGATACAGGAGGACTCCTAGGAATGGTAACTTGCAAAAAGCTGTTTTCATCTGAGAAAAAGATATGACAACTTGAGGCATAGCGCAACATGAATAAAGACTGATTTTAATGGGGATGAAATAGCCAGACATGTATAAAGTACTAGAGATCCTGTGCTCTATCAAAAAAGTAACTTGAATAGAAGTTGAAGTGTTCTTTAAGCCACACACTTAAGTGGAATACTAAAGGATTCAAGGTTTTCTGTACTTAAAATGTACTTCTGAAAGTACTTAAAGGAAAACCTGGACATGCACGGATGATCAAGCTGATGAGGCTGATGTATGTAGTATGTAGTGAAGTAAAAGTGAAAGTAGGAGCAAAAAATATACTCCAGTAGATACAGATATGACAGTAATGACATAATCTCCTCTTGAGCTACTTTGTAACTATACATCTCTCACAATATCCTATGTGTACTAGGCTATTGTACACATAATAATTGTGCAAACGGTACTGCACTGTCCTGTCTTTTAAATTGTCTCATCTTTCGTATGTACTGTATTTATTGTAGTGTTATAGTTTTATGTTGCACTATCATCACTTTTGCACCTTATGTTGTCTATTGCTCTTGTCCTATGTTGCACCATGGTTCCGGAGGAACGTAATTTCACTACACTGTGTACCTGTACTCAGATGTAACGACAATAAAAGCCTCTTGAGTTCACTTGACTTGTCTTGTCTCAAAAAAAAAGAAAATAATCAACCAACAAATTAAATATTTTGCCCTTGAGTGTCTTACCTTCAGAGTTTCTGTGAGGAAGCTTAAACATATAGAATGATCTTTGGGGATGTGCAGCAGTAAAGTACTGAAATGCCCCTTGCACCCTATATGTCAAGTCTCATTAATCATGCCTTGAGTGTAAGAAAGTGAAGGTGACACACCTGCTGTTGGTCCGGGTCTGGGGACAGCAGAGGACGGCAGGACAAAGGGACAGATGGTGCACAGCAGCAAAGAGAGGAACATCACTGATCTAGGAGCAGAAGGAGAGGCTAAAGTGAACCATTTTGACAGTCAGAGTAAGATCAATTGCTCAATTGCTACTGTGGAGGCCAGTACAAAATGTTGAAAGCGTAAAATGACAAAAATGAGCACAAAGGAAAAGTACAGATGGTACAGATGTTCAGATTTTATCCAATTTAAAACTTCAATTTAGATGATTATTTAAAAAAGAGATCAATAACAACACAGATCTTTTTTCAAAGGCATGAAACTGAAATAAGAAAAATGGATATAACACACACTAAAGAGCAAGTAACACAGTTAATGCTCCTTGTACCTCGAATAGTCTCTCGCAGTAGCTCTATCCCCACAGGGTGTGGTCCTTACTTTTTTATGCGTACGCATTCTGCAACATTATAATTTAGTTGCGTCAGATTTTTATTTGTTTTGCGTAACTTCAAAAACATCTATGTTAGGTGACTTTATTTGTGGTTTTGCATCCCCATATAACTTTTGACTCAGCAGTTGGGGATTGCTGAATATGGGATCTGGCAACCCTGTATGCTCTCCAGCTGGCATGAGCCAAGACTCAGTAGGCTTTGGGAGCTCTGGGGTGTGCTTAGAATCCTGATGACGCAACAATCCCCCAATCTGTCCTTAACTTAAAAAAAATAATACACTATATTATACTATTTTTGCCCTATGCTCTTTGCTCTTGTTCTCGGCTTCCATCCATGTGCATGTTCTGTTCAACATTCAATATAATGTACAGATAACTGAGTAAAGGGGAAAGTTTTAATCAGACTTAATCAAGTCTCTTAGAAAGAGTGGAAAAAAAATAATGAAGAGTGGACCCCCTGCTGATAAACCTGTTTCACTGGTGATTGTAAAGGGTGAATGAACTGCACAAGCATGCTGCAGAGGAAAGTGAATGAAAATCAGGTTAAACGTGACACTAGTGGACACATTTTCAGCAGCCTTGCTGAATTATAAATAACTGCTGGGTGTATTGATGTGTTATTTGGCTAGAATGTAAAACTTATATTACATACAACAGGGGTGCTTGTATCATAGCATTGAAATATATACAATAAAATATATAGATGCTCCACATCTTTTGCTAACGCTTCAATTTCCCTTTATAAAGCTACGAGTCGTCTCTCAGATATGGCATTTTTTTTGTTGTTGATGAAGAAGGTGACATTTATACATGTATCAATGTGCGCATGTGAGCCGTTTCAGGGTCAGAATCGTTTACATTGCATACAGATACAGGTCACTTACACACATTTGTGAATGTCTCAGGATAGCCAAATCTGATCTGAGCAAAAAATTGGATTTGAGCAATGTGGCTTTTAATGTGAACATAGCCTTTTGTTATTTTTAGAAAACAACTTTGTACATCACTGTCAATGAAATCTGTAAATCAACACTGCTTTTTTTACCACAGCCATACAGGTTTGCACAGAAAAGTAAGTCTACAGCTTAATTACAGAACCGGGCTTTGCTTCAAGCATGACCCATTACAATCTGGATCCAAGGATCTGAGAGAAGTGGTTTACTGTAAGTACAGGACTATATAAACTACAAAGCCTAAGGAAATTCACTCTGCCAAACTAAAAATCGTCTACAAAGCTACACAAGAACAAGAGCTCCCAATATGACTGTGCTTTTTGCACAGAACTGGACAGCTGAGTTCATAGAGTTAAGGGAGACTGAAAAGAGGGACTAGATGTCTGGGAGAGATGGAAACTGGCATTAACTAAAAAAGAGAAAGTGCTGTGCTGGGCAGAAAATCACTGGGTGTGTTATGGGCGTCTTCACCAGGGAGAATCTTGGACTTAATGCCCGGCTTGGGCTTGAGGGGAAATTAGAGAGGCACTCGTAATTTTTGGTGGCATTTTCCAGAAAGCCTGCAAGAAAATGGAGAAAACCTAAATGGTGGGAGAGACTCAGCAGGGAACACCTAAACTTGCAATCAGGCTGCCGGCTCTCTCCTCATTTATCTCAATTTCTCTCTTCAGGAATTCACCGCCTCCTCTGTCTCGCTCCCTCTTCGTCTAGCATTTATAAGATGGTCTGACTGCTGTTAATTGTTAATGAGAGTATCTGGGCAGTCAGCTTTGATCTACGTTTCCTGAAAGGCGCTCTTCCCCCAGTGGCTCTCAGTGCACGGCCTATAGCCACAACCACATTTCCATAATCCAAAAGGAAAAGAAGCCGGGTTGCTCACTTTGAGGGTGACCAGGGAAAACGCAGCCCAGCAACCTCAGGAGTGCTTAAGCAGGCATCGTGGCCAAGACCTGCTGTCTGGAATACAGAATGACTTTGGGAAATGGCATAGGCTAAGAGAGAGGCTGGACCCTCCTGAGAGACGCCAGAGCACGGCCATGTTAGGATAAAAAAAGGGAGGAAGCAGATGAAAGCAAGAGCCGGTGAAAGAAAGAAAGGGGAGGGTGAAGGAGCAACAAGCTGCCATCACACCAGATCCTGGGCCCACGTGACACACACTCTCTTTTCTTCAGACGCTTCCTTTTTTTTTGTTTTATTATAACTAGTTTTATATGCCAAGTGGAATATTATGTCTAGTCTTTCCCCTCCTTGGGCAATTTAAAATGAGATATTATAAACAGCAAGCCTAGCTTTTCCCACACACTGTTATCACTGTGGAATGCAGCTATGTCCACTGCTTTCCTTCTACTCTCAACATTAGCCTGGCCATGGTCATTCATTCATTGCTCACTGCACACAAATGCACAACCGCACATGACTCTGCCAGACTTTACCCATTGCCGGGGCAACCAACATCTCCTTTTGAATCACAGACTGACCAGAACACATGGAAAGTTGATCGAGTAAACCCCTCTTGTCCCTCAGGCTTGAGCACAGAGGCCCTTTGACATTAGCATTATATTAGGACTGTGGTAATTCTGACTTTTTGTATGTTTCTATGCAGCATAAGACAATGATACCTTTTTTTATAAGTACACATTTCAGCATAATAACATACACACTGATGAATGTACTGGGAAAACTGCTCATTCACATTTTCGTTTAAAATCAAGGGTACAAAAAGAGTCTTCACAGCTTTTAATAAGCAACTGCTTTATTATCCGAGAAGTTCCTCTACTAGATTTCAGAGCATTAGGAGGAGCGGATAGTATTCAGAACATTAATACGGTCTGGAAGGTGTAGTCAGATCCCATCTCATCCCCCACAAAAATTATAAATATAAAATAAGCATCATGATTACATAAAACACATAAAAACAAAACAAAACTGTATTTAGTTAAAAGGTGCCCTATATCTGTGAAATGAGATAATTGAAAAATTCAAAACTGTCACGTAATAGTCTGGGTTCATTTACACCATATATGTGCCCCCAAATATTACATAACTCCACCCACTATCAAAAGTATTATAGAGCTAAACAAGGGAGTATATTGAACTTAGGGTAAAATGGCTAACGGACAACATAAGCCAAGAAAATAAAGCACTACTCACAGAAGGGCTAACAAAAGGAAACCCTAATGATTTCCTGATTTATTTGATTTTCATGAACACATTATAAAAACTTGACCTTAATTAAAAAAAAAAAATAGTGGAACATGTTTTGGTGCAATATAAAACCATCTACAAAATACAATTTTAGACCCTTTCACCAGACCAAGAACCATTTAAACTTTCAAGTGGTTCTTTGAGTTGCCATAATGCCATATAGAACCAATGCCTTTCTATTAAAAATGAGAGCAGTCTATGGGCAATCTAGCTTTCAGAGTAGAAAACTCAGTCAAAACTGCCTGAGACAACCAGATAATTACAAATCAATTCCACAACCCTTTACAAAAAAAAAAAATCTCTGTATTCTTTTTCTCTGAACATTTCCTGACCATCAGAGCTTAGATGTGCACCCCTCCCTCTTTTCTTCTCCCCTATTTCTTTCAGCCAACAAAATTGGCACAAATGCACTGCAATTATGATTTCTTTCAGGTAGAGTGGACTATCAGGCTGAAATAAATCCTTCTGTATTCTAAGTGCAGACAATGTGTAATAGCTGTGCAGTGCAGAATTCAGAAAGATTGTGGCTTCTTATAGCTTATGGCTACTTAAAAGCAATGGCTGGCTTATGCCCTCAGCACTGTGAAAAAGTGAATATACTTATTCTCCAAGAGAGAAAAAGTTCTTACAACTAGACAACCAACTTCTCAAGCATCCAAGACCTTTTACACATGTGAATCTCCACAGTATTATTAGTGTAGTGAAGCAGCAGGTATGTATGTGGGAGTGAGTGATGAGTTAAACCTTTTGCTTATTTTTTTTTGTGTATAAAGCATACAAACAGTTTTATATATTGTAAGAAAGGGGTAAAATGTATGGTAACCACTGGTGAGCTGCAGTGAGGTGAATTTTCTGACAACTATTATTATGAAATAGTTTCTGCAGCTTAAAATTATATTGATTTGCTTTGACTAGAGTGTGTATATATGGATGGTATTGTAAAGAACATAAAGTTAAAAGTGCATGCTGTCCATGACTTTAACAGGTTCGTTTGATCACACACTGTTTTGACAACTTCAGGGAGCTGGACTGTCAATTGAAGGGAACTGACTCACTCTAAAATGTCAAGAACAGGTGGCTGTCCTCAAAGAGCCCTCTAAAAGCATCAGTGCCTTCACCACTCAGCAAATCTGACAAGCCTTCAAACAGCTCACACGTCATAACTCTAGAAATTCAGTGAAAAGACCTCACAACCCACAGAGGAAGAGAGAGATTTGAGCAGTTAATGGATTTTACTGTATTTACTAGTAATTACTGTAATATGCCAAGCACATACTGCTCAACATTAATTCAAGGTACATTTTACACTCAATGCCATTAAACCACCACCGCATGCAAACTAATTAAAGCAATGACTAAACCTTTAAAACGTTACAATACACACAAATACAGCTCATGCAAATTAATGACTAATGTGCAGTGATGATAAGACTTAATGGGTGGCCTATAAAAAAAAAAAAACCCAAAAAAAAACAATATCTGCTCCAAAACAGCATCACACCAACATTAAAAACATAAGTGGATAAAGAAAATCTGCTAATACATACCGCATTCCCAAAAGTATTCCTCTGTTATGGAAAATAATTTTCCAAAAATATTTCAAAAAATCTTCAATCAGCCTTTTCTTTCAGTTCTTAACTTAGAATAAGTGTGATTTCCTTCAGAGCAGCAACAAAAGAGGACAAACCTGTGGCCTGTCCGCAGGCGAAGAGGAAAGAAAGAGGGAGGCACAGTGAGAGTGAAGCAGAAGGGTGGCAGAGAGA
This sequence comes from Astyanax mexicanus, assembly GCF_023375975.1. Lineage (NCBI taxonomy): Eukaryota > Metazoa > Chordata > Actinopteri > Characiformes > Acestrorhamphidae > Astyanax > Astyanax mexicanus. Next base: position 40,144,374 of record NC_064413.1, on the reverse strand, counting down.
GAGTGAGAGAGTGAGAGAGAGAGAGAGAGAGAGAGAGAGAGAGAGAGAGAGAGAGAGAGAGAGAGAAGCAAGGCTTTCTGAACAGCCTCCTCTTGCCAGCAGACAGGGCACACTTTCTTATTTGCCCTAAGGGATGATTTTTTGAAAAAAGTAGGACGTAGAGAGGGCTGGACATGCAGATAAAAATCTTTCCAAAAGCAAAAAAGCAGGGACTGTTCAGATCAATGCCCAGAGGCTGGCATGCATGTGAGCTCATGCAACCACTGATTTTGTGTATAAAAAAATAGAGCATCTGCGGAGTTCCCTGTGTTGCTGATGCAGGCAGTAAGTGAGGATGCTTTACCATCTCTCAAAGCTAAAAGCTTATATGGGTCGTTCCCCCCGAGGGTCTGTGAAACACTGAAAACGAGCTGGAAAGCCCGCTTGTGTCCGTTTTTTTGAGAAGTTAAAGCTCTTACAGGCACCATGCAGTGATTTGGAGAATGTGCGGATGAAAACGCCACTTACTGCCAGGGGAAAGGCTTAAATAAAAAAAAGGATGAAATACTCAACAGAATAAAAGAAACATGTTTACAATAGTGCTACTACAGAGATACACATACAGTACATACAGGAAAAGCCAGTTCACTGTATGTTTGTTTTTGCTCTAGGAGTTCTACATTCTACATTCTGCTTGAATAAAATTTTGACATTTGGCTTTAATTAGAGAACTGCCCTCATGTGGAGTATATAAACCTAATATATTTATCCAATTAAGCTAGTTTACAGTCACCAGATAAATACAAGGGAGCGGTTTAGGTAACTATACTTATGCATTTACCTACGCTTGTAGCTAAACTAGGCTTACTTCAAACAGTCTCGCCTTAGTTGGTGTTTTAGTTTGTCATGGGGACATACATTTTACATTCATCTAGCAAAAGATTGTGTTGTTTTACTCCAGGTTAGCTACATTTTAAAATCTAATATTTATCCGCAGTCCTGTGCCAGATTAGTAGCTACAGACAATTATTTTTTTTAAATAAACTACATACATTTAAAATGTCTAAATGTAAAATGTAAAAGTAAATTGCCAATAAATAGGACTTTATGGAGGCACTATGCCTAATGCCAGCTATGAGCAAGAGAGAGGAGAGAGAAGAGGAACAAACACTTCAGCTGTGCTGCAGTACAGCTGTGTGTGTTTTCCGGAATAATGGTGATTAATTTGATACGTTTGGGAAGAGGTTAATTAAGACTGAAGTTGGCTTGCTAAAAACATCTAGAATCTCTTTGCTGGACAGTACATTGTTACAAGAATAAGTTCCGTAAAGCACCTTAAGGGGTTCTTCCACAGTTTTAAACTGAAAAACAACTAAAGGTTCCCTTAAGGAACACTACCTAACTATAGTTTTAACAGTGAAAGACTCAAACAAAAGCAGGATAAGCTTTTTTAAATACTGTGGAATTTAAAAGAAACTATGAAAAAGCAGTTGTCCCAATGTTTTTATCAATATAATGTATAACTCATGCAAAGTTGGTTGTTTGTTTTATGTAGCTAATGCTAGCCAGCTAGCATGCTAATTTGCTAATCAATTTACCTGCCAAAAAATTGTTAGGTCAAGATAACTTTTGAGATAGCTAAAGTCTATTATCATACACAATTACAGGTATGCAAATGTTTTTTCATGGCAAAAACTGGAGATTTAAAGAAGGAATCTAGCTAGCTATCAATCTTAACCTAGCTACTTTTTTCAGCTGTGGTTTTAGCTAATGTTAGCTGTTAAAATTTTAAAAGAGCACACTAGCACTGCTGCTGGATTAAATGCTCATTCAAACTACTAAACTAACAGACCATTTAGCTAACACTCTAATATTAAAGCAGACATTTTCAGGTTCCTGGAATATGCCCAGATGAAGCCTGTATGAGTCACCCAACTGGAAACCAGCACGTTTTGTTCACAGGTTCCGTGTTGGCCCCACACATGGATGTCAATGACAGGCCTCATCAGGTTCAAGACCAGCTGGTCATCCAGAAAAACATAGCCTATGCTGGTCATGATTAAGTTAACAAGCTAGCCTACCAGCATAGGGTATATTTTTTCTGTAGGACCAGCTGGTCTTGAGCTGGATTTCTTTTTTGAGGGGAGTTAATCATGGACCCCGTCAGAATCAGCGATAGGACTAGGACGACCACCCAATGCAACCACCTATAGGATACAAGCCTTTCTAAAGCTGAATTTTAAGTGTGTGTGTGTGTGTATCTATTTACCATCACTCATATATGCCTGCCAAGGACCAGGGTTGGAAACCTACTGGATAAATCCCTACAAGCTCTGCTGATTCCAAGTAAATCCATTCCACCTACCAAATACTGATGGAGTTGACATTTATTTCCACAGCCAAAACAAAACAGAAACCACTTTATTCATTGAGAATTATAGTTGGCCTTTAAAAATGGGTGGGAAAAACCAGTGATAATTTCTTTGGCATAACTTTTTTTTGATTGCCCTATCATATAAATTCCTTATGGATACTCATATAACATTCAACTGAATGTCTATTAATTATGCAACTCAACGTAACCCTAAAACCTAACCTTGACCCAAACCTAAACCTTAATTCTAACCCTTAACTTTAAGGCTTTAAAACGTTAAGACTAGTTCAATAGGAAATAATTTACTTTCACATTACAGTTAAGTTGCATTTAATAGACATGTGGTTGAATGTTAGTTGAGTATCTATGAGGTATCTATAATGGACCATCCAAATAAAGTGACACCATTTCTTTTATTGGAAAAAAATATATATATATTAAATGGTATGCACTGCCATATTAATTATTTTAGCTAATTTAGTTTATATCTATATAATCTATATCTTTAAAAAAAGAAAAAAAAAACAGCCTGTTTGAAGCAAGTTGGTAGTTCTTAGCCAGCATATATACTTTTTTGACAAGCTGGAGCAACGCTGACAAAAGAAAGTCCTTGTTAATATGTACATTGGCAAGAAAGATGTGCAGAGAAACTAAGCAGTCTGTGTACCATCACCTTTGTGAGGATGGTGGCTGATATGTTTGTCCATCCAATAATGGCCTGAGTTGGAAACAGCGACGCTTGCATTTTTCTATCCAAATACTGAAAAGTCTAAGACACACGAACAAGAGAAAAAGAGGTACTGCTAACACAGCACATAAGCTCTCAATATCATATCTGCATTAAAAGAGCATGTTCTTCCTGTCCTACATCAGGAACAGTGGCAAGGCAGCCCCGTGAGGAGCCGAGTGATCTGCTTGCAATTCACACTGACACATTGATGCCCAGCAAGTGACTAATTTGTGATTCAAGTCTGCAAACATAAACGCAATCCATTTGTGATTCATGTCTGTGGACACAGAGGAACTGAGGTGTCTGGTGGCAAACAGAGTGAATGAGAGCAGCAGGGTGAATCTGCCTCGCTGCAGCTGGGATGACCCACAGAGAAAGAGGAGGGTGAATACAGCTTTGTACAGCTTTCTTCATGCTCACAGGCCAGCCACAGTATCAGACACTGAAGGAATTTAACATATAAGCTAAGCACCTCATCAGCTGGGTCCCGAAGCAGACTGAGACTGGCCAAATGGTCACGCTAAAGCTCATTTAGGCACTAAAGGCTGTTAGAATAAGGGCTTTCAAATGTGGACACACATGGTACAGTATCTAAAATCACAATAATTCCAGGCAAGGAGTTATAGAGAGGATCGATGGTTGGCATGTATCAACAGATCTACCAGTATAATTACATTTTATGTGTCTTCATGTTTTAAAAATATGTTTTAACACCCAGCGGAAAATGCTGTGTATTGGAAATTATAAAAAGAACTGGGAACATTTAATGTGTTTCACAAATCAAGGTTTTTCAGTATTTATCTAATTTAAAAGACTAATTAACAGTTTTTACATAGATCCACAGAATTATTAATAATAGTTCATTTGAACTACAAATAAAGTTTTAATAAAGCAAAAAAATGTGCTTTTAAAGTTTTTGTCCAAAAATGAATATTTTAACAAATTACATTGACATGCCAGAAGTCATAGTACGGCAGTATGTAAAGTGATCATGAAGTGTTTTCTTAATAGATTAATTGGGAATGCCTGTAATTGTTAAAGTAAGAGAAGTGTTATCTTGCTGATGTCAAGATTTGAATTATTGGAACAATACATAAAGCCAAAAAGTTGGTGGCAGATGGATGGAGTATGCAAATTGTGCAGGCATTTATCGCCAACATTAACATCGTGAACGATATTATACCTTGAAATATCGTGCCATAACACTCACTCCTAATTATCACATCAGGGTTCTACTTTCTTGCTGTTTTAAGCAAAAGAAAAATTCACACATTTCTCATTTCCTATTAAATATGTACTAGAGACTTTTATATTATATCTGTCCAGTATAATTACTTTTACTTTAATCCTGGATATATGGAGATATTTGGAGTTCTGTTACAAATCTGCTAAAATTCTTGTATTTTTTTTTTATATCTCAGTTAAAGGTGTGCAATATCATATCGTATACAATAATAAAATGTAAGTTTTGTTTTGTTGCAGTAGTGTATTTTTTTTTTCATATTGCCAAGAGTATCGTTATCGCGATAATACCATGAAATATTGTGATATTATTTTAGGGCAATATCACCCACCCCTAACCAGGACTAACATGGAAGACATTACAAACCGCAGTAGACAGTGCAGTGAGGCATCTGGATAGAATTGTCCACGTAAACAGGCAAGAAACTCTGTCAAGTATCACATCCACATTCAATGCAGGAGACTCCACATGTTTATCAAACAGGGAAAGTAGTATATAACTATTTAAAAGATTTATAACTATTTAAAACACAGTACAAACTGTTAGTTATTAAGTTATTTATATTAATTAACTCAGGAAGAGAGTCTTGGGATACTGCAGGTCTCTAACACCCAACTTAGCCAAGGATAATTAAATAAGGAGTACTGGGAGAATAAGAAACTAAAATGTTTAGAGAGGGGACTGTGAAATACAGATTGATACTGTAAGTGAACATAGTGCTGTACCATTTTCTGGTAAAATTATGTAATTACATGTTTTATATTACATGTTTAATACAAATAATTGCATTGCTGCTAAAATTAGGTTATTTCCAGTTATATCCTGTCAAACCACAACCAGGAAACTATGAACTCACCACTATGAACAGCGCCTGGCTTTGGAATACCACGTCTACAACTGCGTCTGCTATTACCTTTCAGCAAAGCTCAATTTTCCAGATGAATTCATGTGGCTTTCTAAAGTAAATACAGGACAATGTGAAGCAGCGCATTTGAGCGTGACCCAATAGTTTCCTCATGAAATTTTACGGAGTAAGCCAGAGAATTTAAGCTGATATACCAAATGCTTGGCGGGGAAGAGAAAAAAGTATTGTGTCCCATGAATTTCGCAACATCAATGGTCGCTAAAGGTAGCTGCACGCTGTGAACATTGCTGGTCATCATCATCATTACCACCCACTGCACTGTCCACATTCATTTGGAACCCAATATCAGGCTTTGCTCGAACTTAACATGATAATTAATATCACCTTGTCATGTGAACAACTTACAACCGATGCACATGTGGGGGTTTTCCAAGCTCTCTCTTATAAGGTATAACTTCATGATCAATTTTAGTACTGCTATCCCATGACTTCTGGCAAGTGCGATTTTTTTTTTGTCATTTAAGTCAAGTAAATAAACAAAACTATCATCTTGCAAGAATAAGGTATCAGAATACTGATTATTCTGTGAAAATTGGACCATCCAGAAACCTGCATGTAGAAACCACAATAACGTACAGTAGCTGACTAATGCCAGGTATTATGCAAGATTTATGATGATGACGTATATTCGAGAAAAGTCCCTCAAGCATGATGTATGAAGAGACAGCTGCAAGATGGTGCTAAGGCTGGTTTTGGACACAGGTCACTCACCAATTAATGCTGTGGTGCTGAATTTATGACAGCAGAAATACGCTGACCACAGCCCTAAAAGGGGGAAGGGAGTGAGTGGAGATCAACTCTTCCCCTTTTCTCAGACATGCTGCCATCCTGTAGTCTGCAGCACACACTAAAGCCAGCCAGACTAAGCAAATTCTGACCCCATCTACCTGGAATGAAAGAGTTAGACTCCAAAAACTCTCACTGAACAATGACCACAGTTTACTGTTACCAAGTGTTTCAGTGTATCAAGCAATACAAACTTAAAATCATTAAACAATAAGAATGTAATAAAGACACATTGTTCAGAATTGTAAAAAGAGCAAGAACAGTTCAAAATCACTTGTAATTAGAGCCCCCTTGAAGTATTCAAAACTAAAAGTACAGTATGAAAAGTGATTCAAACTGTGAGATGTTAAAAAAAAACAAAGAAAAAAAGATTTGATTCAGAGTTGAATAAAAACACTTGGCAGCATTCACTTTTTTTTGTTATTTTTTGTGCCCAGATTTTGAAGCCAAAGTCCTCTCATACTCCAGTTCCACCAGTCTATACAGCTCCATGGTGGCTTTCGCATCCTCCACTGATGAATGGCCCTTCTTTCCCATCTATAAGCAAAAGAGTAGATTTGTATTAAAACCTATTAGCTGTAAAGCAAGAATCTGTACAACCAGCTGGAATAAAAAAATACAGCCCAAATCTGTTAAATCAAACTGATTTTAATGCACAGCTTTATTCTTTTAAGTAGAATAAATGATCTAGTTCTAGTGTCTCAAAAGCATATTATGGCATTTTCACACAAGTTCTTTTTAATTTGACAAGGTTTAATTAGACTTTTTTATTTGATGTGACCAATTTGTTAAGATGTCTATATGGTAACTGCACCCAAACACAACCACACGTCAGCTGTGAGGAAGAGGTCTAGGTCTAGTCTTAAAATAAAACTCTGTAGCAGTTCATTTGTGGAAGAGCATAAAATTACCTTGATCCAAACCAACTAAACCAGGTGAACTCCACAGGTTTTTAGCTAAATTACAAGTGTAATTTAACCTGGGTACATTGCTCAACAAATTGCTACAAATGTAAACAAATGCCATCTCTTCTGTTGCTCTGTGTAAAACCACACAAAATATGCATTAGTCCAGGAAACAGGGCCTTCCTGTATTTAATATCTTGCTCTCACCACGGACAGGTCTTACCAGGAAGTAAGTTCTCATATGATTTACTGTAATGCATTCTGTTGCGTTTTCATTTTTTTTTTCTGTGTGAAACCAAACCAAGATAAAAAAAACTCCAAGATAAAAAAATCCAATAAAAGCAAACAAACTATATGTGTAAAAACACCCTTTAAGTTACATCTTTCTGATTATATGCTTTTAGTCCTAAACAGTGATTAATCAGATCATGAAATCAATTGTATTTAGATCTGTGTAAGAAATCTTCACTAAAATCTCAGTTATTTTAAAACCTTTACATACCATTTTACTGTACTTAGTTTCAATATATATGTCAATTAGCAACAACTAACCTCTGCACACACAGCAACAAAAAAACTAAACACAGAAGAATCATGCTGCTATTCAAAAAACACAGATTCTGCCTTTCATGGACAACAATATTCAGTACAGAAGAAAAGGGTGGGATATATATGTTACATGTTCATGGTTTTATAAATACCTAAACTATGATGAAAAATATGTAAAATATGATTCCAGGAAGGCTCTATGCTCACCACAACTTTGAAAATGAAGAAGTGGTTAAGAAGATAAATAAAAGAAGAATCCTAATAGGAACGTTAAGCATTTAAACAATTATTTCTCATCAACCAAGGGCAATCATAAGTTGACAGGTTCCTTAGTTTCAGTCAACTGAAGCTGTGAATGTAAGATTTTTTGTGTTGAAGTGGCTTTTAAACCACCTTTAATAAACAATGGTAGCAAAAATCAGAGCTTGCCGACTTTGTGCCTCAAAGTGTTCATGCTGATGTTGCAAATTGATGTTGCATTGTTGATGTTGTAAGTTGTAAAGACTTAGGAAATATTAGGCTCTACATTCTGGATGGTACAATCAATGTTGATTTAGTCATTCATAAACCTACATTTTGTAAATTTTCACATTCATGCAAACATTTTGTTTTATCTTCAAAACTTTACAGAAGGAAAAAAGACTTTCCTCTTTATATTTTGAAACAATGTAAAGAACAACTGGTAGCTTTACATTATTTTAAAAAGTGAGAAACTCTAAAAATGGAGAAACAACAATTCTGAATGCAACAAAATAGTTGTGTTGAAGCTAATACACATTTAAACATGTGAAGCTGGTGCAACAGTCCTAAGCTTTTCAATAAGGCCTCTTGACCGAACCCACCTGTATGTCTTTGTTGAAGAGAAGCTTGGTCAGTTTCTTCAGGGAGGCAGGGGAGTCCTTGGGCAGTCCAGCTTTCTGATTTAAGATTGGTATGCGTGAGGTATCTCTTATAAGGCAGGTGGGATGGGAATAATGTAAAACCTTTAGGTCATTATGAATGGCATGTCCCACAACCACCTTTCCTGAGAGGATTTTTAAAATCTGCATGACGACAGAAAAAAACACGCTCATGAATGACATAAAAAAAAGACTAACGAGGGGTTACCAGATTAAAAGTGTACAATTGTTAGCATTCCTTACATCTCTCTGGGCTTGTTTGAAAGGTGTTGCATCGCGTAGATCTTGCCGCCTGATCCCGCTCCAGCGAGTGCGAAAGTCCGTGACTGGGTTCACAGGTTGGATGAACTTGTCATAAATCACATCCCCATCATAGGTGACTATGCTGCAGCGGGCAAGTTCACTGCAATGCCCTTTGGGCCCTGTCCCTACCATCTCACAGTCAATGGCTACATATTTATGTGCGTTTCTTAATTCTGGTGTCAGTCTCTGTACTGATGAAGTGGATTCTCCTCGAGATGTTGAACTTGAAGGCACAGAGGATTCCTTGTTGTGTTTAGAAGCACAGTTATGGTGGCCTTGCATAGAACTGGAAGGGTGTGAGGATGATTCATGATGAGAATTAACAAATTTAGGGAAAACAGCACCAGAATGAGAATGGTCCTTCTTATCCCTTTGCCCATACCATGGTTTCTTGCAGTTCCTTTGCTTGTCGTGGTAATTTGTGTTTTGCTTTTCATTCAGTAGACCCTTTCGCTCCAGGAAGTGCCTTTTCCTAACAAAACGCTTGTGTTTGGAATTTCCTTCAGGTTTTCTTTGTCCTTGGCGGGGGCCATCCATGTTTAGGTTCAGCATAATGTCTGACATTTTCTACCACGTATCTGAGGAAAACCTATAAAGATATTAAAAGTCTTTCCTCATCAGGCAGACCAATGTCCCTGAGATACTTATCTAAAATAAAAGCACCAGGCTCAGCAGTACCCACTTAGATCAGGAGACTCCATCCATATGAACACCCAATCCAACCTGAGAAGAAAACATCAACAACAACAACATGTATCAGACAATTTTAAATGTAGTATATCATCGTACATAGTTATACAAAAAAACGTACATCCTATTTTTGTTGCTTTCATTTTTTTTACATAATTTAATTTGAAAGCTTATGACATTTAGGTTATTGATTTACTTAATTCATTTCACCACAGAATGGAATGGTAACATTCTTGTGTTGTTACATGTTACATGTTCATGGTTTTATAAATACCTAAACTATGATGAAAAATATGTAAAATATGATTCCAGGAAGGCTCTATGCTCACCACAACTTTGAAAATGAAGAAGTGGTTAAGAAGATAAATAAAAGAAGAATCCTAATAGGAACGTTAAGCATTTAAACAATTATTTCTCATCAACCAAGGGCAATCATAAGTTGACAGGTTCCTTAGTTTCAGTCAACTGAAGCTGTGAATGTAAGAACCACCTTTAATAAACAATGGTAGCAAAAATCAGATCTTGTCAACTTTGTGCCTCAAAGTGTTCATGCTGATGTTGCAAATTGATGGTGTATTGTTGATGTAAGTTGCTTATGCTTATGACATTTAGGTTATTTATTTACTTAATTAATTTTACCACAGAATAGAATGAAAACATTTTTAACATTGATGCCCATTAAAAAAGAAAGAAAACAAAACTCAGAGCTTCACAGTGAATCTTATATCAAGCTGCACAAGTCAGCATAATATTAGTAACCTAGTTGCTTCTAGATTTTGTAATTACAGATACAAACTGTAGTAGTAAAAATAATAATAATAATCTAAAATTATATTATATACACACATTTTTACATGTAAATCAATAGTAACATATGACTAGTGAACAGGATCAGTACATTAAGGATAAGTGTTCCTAGCTCAGGTAGCACAAGAATGTTAAATAAATGTTTATTCATCTCTAATGAAATGTTACACATCAATTTTTTTTTTTTTAATTGTGTATTGAGATTTTTTTTGGTTGATAGTTTTAAACTTCACTTTAACATTAAATATGTAAATCTTGTTTGTATTTTATTCTTTAGCTTCTTTTGCATTCATGCAGTGTAGAATGAGACATTTAAACAACAACAATTCTTTTTTTTTTGTCAGGAGCCAAAAAACATTGTGGAAAACTAGTATATACACTACTTTTTTCTTTTGCTATTTTTAAGAAAGTGGAATTTATGCTGTTCTCTTTTTACATTAGATTATATATCTACTAGAGACAGATTATATCTGTTAAGCCTCACTTATTTTACTTTAATCCTGGATATATGGAGATATTTGAAGTGCTTTATTAGTATCATTACATTCTGGATCATTTATTTCTGTTACAAATCTAATATTTTTTTTATCTCAGTTAATATCTCAGTTAAGGGTGTGACATATCATATCTTTATTTTGTTGTAGTAGTGCATTCTTGATTTTGTTTTTATTTAATGTTTTGTCATATCGCCAAGAGTATCGTTATCACAAAAATACCATGAAATATCATGATATTGTTTTAGGGCCAAATCGCCCACCCCTAACAAATAACATATATAAACTGAACTACATATATAAAGCATATATAACGTAAATGCTGATGTATTCGCCTACTTACGTCGCGGATAGTTAAATAGTGAGATGCGCTTTTGGAGATGCTTGTCACGGCTCACCATGATATACCGCTGGTTTGTTTTTTAGCGGTATCCAAAACATGCAACGTTAGCTATGGGTTGTTTAGCCAACTAGCTAACAGAAGCTAATGATAAAACATCAGTAGATGTACTGTATTTCCGCTTATCTCCGTGTCTAATTAATCAATAGACTCTATTCATCAGGGTGTCAGATATCTTACCTTTATTCCCTTCTGCAGGAGAAATGTATAAAAAGCTTAGAAACCGCCTTTATCTGAGTCTCTCTGGGCTTCAGCGGAGCTTCACTGCGGAACAGGGACTCCAGCACACACGCGCGAGTAACCTGAATGTAGTTCCGGGTTGAGCACGGCGGTTTTCCGCGTGGTTCCGAGCTGAACCACGGCTAGCCCTGTGTGTCTGAGCGTGTGTTTGTATATAAGAGTCTTCCTCTAATGGCAGCCTGTCTGAAACCCGGACTCTCCTTCAGTTTATTGTATAGAGCGGAAAGGAGCTGATTAGCTGGAGAACTGGCTGAACTGGATCATGTTTTCTTCCACGTTTTCTGAGCAGCAGCAGAAGGATTTGTCTGAGAGGCTCATATCGTTCCTGTCCAGATACAAACACATATCCGACTCCTACATCATTGTAATGAGCATGTTTTCTTTACTGTTTTATCAGATTTGTGTACATAAATCATATGTTTTCAGATTAGATAAAGCCCTTTTTATAGTATACATTAGTAAGCAGACCTGAACTTGTTTAGTGTATGCAGTTGTTGGAACCGTAATGTTTATTTTTTTTAGAGAATATATTTGATATTAAACCTTATCAAGCTGTTACAAGCCAGCTAACTATATTAATGGGGTAGTTGCTTATCGAAAGTTATAGTAAAAATTATAATTGTAGATATCTGAATTACATTGTAGAGGTTTAAAACTGCTCACTAAATGGCATCGTTTACAATCAACTTAGTCTGTGCCTCCAAAAGGGCCCAAAGACAACAGATTACACATTTAATCACTAAATATCAATAATTTCCATGTTTAACAACATCTAGACATTGAAATACCTTTTAAAATAATCATTAGTTGCAGCCCTAACCCAGCTTGCATTTCAACAATGAATCAATGATGCTCAAAATTGTATGGAAGAGGAAAGAAAACTGTATTCCATGATGAAAAATTTACTATTTTATTTTATATCTCTCTATGTGAAGTAGGAACTGTACAACTACAAACAAAAACAATTATAATACAGCTTATAATTATAATTAATTATATATTATAATTATAATAGATAAACTACTAGTCAAAACTACATTACTGATATATCTTGAATTAGTATTTGTAAATCTTGGTATCTGTAACTGGCGATTTAACTTGTAAAATGTAATTATAGATCAGAGAGAATAAAAATCCTTGTAAATCAATGGTAACATTTGCCTAGTCAACATTACATTGAGAATAAGTGGTTCTAGCCTATATAGCGTAGGCTGCAGGTGAGTTTATGCAGTTGTTGAAACTGTAATGTTTATTTTGGAGATTAGAAGCTGTTACTTTATTAGATTATTGTATTATTTGTTTATCTAGGAGTTTTTTAGTGAGAACCTATGGGATACACTACCAGAAGGATGGCAAAAGGCTCTGAGTGACCTCACAACGCCTCAAATTGCAGATCTGCTGCTGGACAACAAAATAAAGAGCAGAATGTAAGTATTTCTACCTGTATCTAACCTCACATGCCTACAAACAGGTTATTTATTGCCAGCCTTGTCCTAAAATTCATTCTACTTTTGCATGTAAAACATCTTTCAGATTCAAATTTTAAAGCTTTGTCAAAAAAAAAAAAAACAAGGCTTTTGTGTGATTTTCTTTTTATTCCTTTATTTTAGTTATCCCTCAGTCTGGCCACTTTCATTACTTGCTTTAAGAGCCACAGCTCACACACTAGCCTTTCCACGGACATTTTCAGACCATTATGTAGTAGAGGAGGACACAGTGGGACCAGTCAAACCAGAGGAGTTCCTGTCCAACAGCAGCCAGAGCGCTCTGCTTGCTCACATCTTTCGAAAACACGTGAAACCCAAGAAACAGCACGAGATCCGCAAACTTGGAATGGTGGGTTGGTGAAAACATAGCGAGTTGTAATCTAAATGATCCATTTCAGCAGATTTCAGGTTTTATTTTTTTATTATTCACAATGATAGCATGAATATAAAGTTTACCTCACCTGTGTTCCACCTGTTTTATTTCAGTTGGTTAAGCAGCTGTGTGACCAGACTCAGTGTAGCAATGTGGTTGATGTTGGGTCCGGGCAGGTAAATAGCTCTCACAGTGCATTTCATTTGAAGTTTAAACTTGTATTTGTTACATAAGAAAATATTCAATGTGTAATACTGAAATATGTACATATTAACATATAAATACACAATAAAATGCAGTTCAACATAAAATACAACTTAATAGTATACAATATACAGAATGCAAATGTAGGATGCAGCTGTAGAATCCTTTATTACCAGTAGGGCTACAAAATGTACTATTTTTAGCATTCTTATTGCAAACACATTGCTGCATGTGCAATGCCACAAAGTAATGAAAAATTATTTTTATTGAATATTATTAATTTAACTTAATAAGATTAAATCTTGGATAGACAGCGTTTTCTCTTCAGTAAATAAAATTACTTTTAGTTTGTTCAGGTTCAGGTTGTATTTGTCTTGTATTTGTCAGAGCTTTTTCAGAGTGCTGTAAATACTGTCATTGCAATTGATTGTTAAGAACTTATTTTTTTTCGCCTACCTCACTTTATCACAGGGCCATTTGACCCGTTTTCTCTCCTTTGGACTTGGGCTAGATGTTACTGGCATTGAAGCTGATCCCAATCTAGTTTCCATGGCATCCAAGTTTGATGGACAGCTCCTGCTTACACTGGCCAAGGAGAATCAAAGGGTATCATTAATATTACATATTTTTTACATTTATTCCATATTCCTTTTAACCTGGAGGGAAATTACCTGTGAACAGTATTGGTTTAAACAAATGTTCTCATCTCAATAAGGAGAATCTTTCTGTGTTTTCACTTTTCCAGACTGGCACCTCTCCACTATTAGCCATTGGTCCTGCACCTCAGCATGTGCTTGGCTGGGTCAACCCCAGAGCTACCTGGGAGGTCTTTGTCCAGCAGCTGGGGAAGAGGGAGAAGGAAAGTGAGAGTTATCCAAGCTCAGTAGCACCATGTAAAAAGAGACAGCGAGTATCTGTATCAGGCCAGGGACATGAGGTTGAAAGCAGACTTGTTTGTGGAAGCCAACACTCGTGCACAGAGGAATGCTGTGCAAAAGCTGATGCGAAACAGCCTGTGTCTCTTCTAGTCCAGTCAGTTGGTGTAACAACAGAACCTCTTCTTAACCAGCCATGTAACAAAGACATTTTTAAAGAGACACCTTTAGGTCTTGCATCCAGAAATGAATGTGAATTGACTTCAACTTCAACTCCAGAGGAAGTCCATTCATTTACCCAAAGGACCAAGAGTTCAGATTTTGTCCTGACTGGGCTTCATGCATGTGGAGACCTTAGTGCTACTCTCCTCCGTCATTTTGTTAACTGCCCCCATGTTCAAGGAATCACCTCTGTGGCCTGCTGCTATATGAAGATCACTACCAAGGAGAACCCCAACCCTCCTGGACTTGTTTCATTTCCACTTTCTGACACCTCAGAAGAAGTGTCTCAGTCAGACTATGGCTACCCAATGAGTGAGTGGGTGAGAGGGTTGCCTGGACATGAGCTGTCCTATAAAGCACGAGAGGGGGCATGCCATGCGATGGAGGACTATCTTCAGAGACTGAGAGAGGAGAGTGGGTTGCTGAAAACGCACTGCTACAGAGCAACACTGGAGACCATCATCAGAGCAGAGAGGCCTCACCTGTGCAGAGCAGGCATCCAGACCATCAAAAAGGCCCATACACTGTCCTTCTCAGAGTTAGTATCACTCTTACTGTCAAAATCTTTACGAACATGCATTTGTAAAACATATATTAAAATGTTAAGGAAATAAATAGGCCTGTCAAAAAAACTATTTTTTTTGTTAGACCATTTATAGACTCTAAAACAATTGAGATAAATGTTTTTGACAGTTTAGGACCATTATATGCCACTGATCTAACGATATAATAGTATAATAGCATATCCTTTTAAAGAGCAGTGAACTTTTAATTGTTAAGAATATTCAGACAATATAATTGGAATATAAATAATGGAATATAAAATATCCTGAATAAATAAAACATTTCTAATGCTGGCTCATTGACATTTAAGGGGCTGTTCTTGCTAGGAAAGAAGAGAAATTATTATGGCAGTTATGTCCACATATTATACAATAAGTTGTCATGACAGGCTTAGATATACAGCTCTGGATAAAACAAATTAAAAAAAGTTTCTTTGATTTTACCAAATTGAAAACGTTTGGAATATAATCAAGAGGAAGATTGATGATCACAAGTCATCAAACCAAGCTGAACTGCTTAAATGTTTCACCAGGAGTAAAGTTATCCAAAAGTAGTGTGCAAAACTGGTAGAGGACAACATGCCAAGATGCATGAAAACTGTGATTGAATATTAATTTGTGAACTCTTAAAACTTATAATATAAATATGAACTTGTTTTCTTTGGATTATTTAAGGTCTGAAAGCTCTGCTTCTTTTTGTTACTTCAGCTATTTCTCATTTTCTGCAAATAAATGCTCTAAATGACAATATTTTTATTTGGAATTTAGCAGAAATGTTGTCAGTAGTTTATAGAATAAAACAACAATGTTAATTTTACTCAAACATAGACCACTTTAGTTTCTGAATCAGTTTTTTCTGATTTTGCACTTTATAGGTATAATTTTTTTCCAGAGCTGTAACTTTAAGCACTTGAAGGCTGAATTGTGTCTGTACATTTATTCTTTTTTATTATTTAATAGAATAAATGTCATATGATAATAAACCAAAAGCATATTTCCAGTATGTAACAATTTAAGCTTTTATTTGTTACCCACATAAGTGCACATCTTTATTGTAAAACTGAAGAGGTTGACATTAGCAAAAATATGTTAAATTATCACTTTAAATTAACTAAGAGATTTATTTGCAGTTTTATTATATAACTTCTGTGTTTACTTCTGTAGGTATGCCCGATTAGGGCTTCCTCGTGTGGGCCTACCTGCTGACCTTCCCTTCGACCAGGTCTGTGTGGAGCGCATGCTGGAGCAGCAGGGTAGAGTGGTGGTGTATTTTAGCCTGGCTCTGCTGCTGGCTCCGGTGGTGGAGACCCTGGTTCTGTTGGACAGAACGCTGTTTCTGCAGGAGAGAGGTACTTATGTTTACAACTGCTAGGGGGCAGTAGAATTCACTGATTAGCATTTAATCAGTCAACTCTCAGATGGATTTGTTCATTTCATCACGGGCTATGTACACACGTATCTGTTTTTTTTTTCAGTATGGAGATTTCTATCCCTCTGTTTTTGAGAGAAAAAAATCCTACCCCACACACACACAAAATGCTTGCATTAGCATGCATACCCTGTATGGTCCGGTGAAATATGTTTTCCTGTGGACAGGAGGCTGAAACCCAGACAAAAACCTGAACAAATATCTAAATACATGTGGATGAGGCCTCAGCGTTATTGTACTTTATACATAAAGCCTGTGGTCTGTAGTATTCCACAATGGATGTCTTATATAATGTTAAAATTATAGCAAACATAGTTTTTAGTGCTTTATTATTATCATTATAAAATGTCTTAGGGTCAGTTTCCTAGACAGGCATTAAGCCTAGTCCTGGAATACACAGCATTGTAAACAGAGGTTTTCTATTAAAAAGAAATTCAACACTAATCTTAATATCTGTCCAGGAAACCAGCCTAAATCATGTTCACTACACATTAGCTCAAGTATGATTATGTGGCTAGCTACAGAGTAATATAATGTCTATATTTGGTGTTCTCAGGTTTCCAGAGCCGGTTGGTTCCTCTGTTTGATCCAGCTCTATCCCCCCGAAACTTTGTGCTGGTGGCAGTGAAACCAAAAGCAGACGGAGAAGAGATTCATTAGTGGAATAATTCCAAGTCATCTGCAGTCAGAGTTCAGAAGCTCAGGACTGGGTTTGTTTAAAAGGAGTTACACAGATTACAATTTAAACCTGCTTATTATGGGAATTATGTCTGCGAAAGCTGTGGTCTGAATTTAAAATTGCTGATCAAACAGATTTTTTAAGTGTACCGGTCCAACCTTCCCTTGAGAAGAATTTCCATCGAGTTGTTCCAGGAGCATTTTATGGCCTCTGTCTGATTGTCTGGACAAACCTGGACTGTGGCAGTTCAGGAACACTAAGAAGAAAGAAATTCATATTTTTGAAGCTTCTTTTTAATGCAGCATAAACTAGGTCTGTACACTGTTTTACACTTGTTTTTACCTGTCTAGTATTTTATGTCAGCCTTTAATACTTGAATTTATGATAGTTTTTTTTTTTGTTTGACAATTTGTGTTTTTAATTGATTTGCTGTTAATACAAAACTTTGACAGTTACCTCTTTGCCGGCTTACCCTTTGGGACACTTTAAACCATTCCTCTTCTTGCAGCAGAGACTAAAATATATATGAATTCAGAAAAGTTCTACAATTATTTTTTTAAAGCATGCTGTAAAATAGCTTTGAATAACTATCAGTTTAAAAAAAGAGCCTTTACATCAACCTTAAATCCAAATGGTTCTTCAGATTCTTCACACATCTGTTACAAAAAACAGTTACCAATTTTGAACCCTGAATTTATTATTCTATGGCATCACCCAAAGATCCCCTTGTAACACCCATATTTTAAAGAGTGTAGTTACCAGAGTAGATGTGTTACACGTGTTGTTTTACATTATTGACTCTGATTAATTACCAGATTTGATACTTGATTAACTTACTAGGAAGATCTGGGCAATGGTGTGCGTATGGGATTACACTGGCACTGCTATGTGGTGGACTTTGGTGGCCTCTAGCCATTGTGCTGTCCCCGAGACCTCAGCTTCATTAATGTGATATCAGAGCTCAGGATCTCCGGCATCTCATGAAACATTTAAATGGCACAAAAATGAACTTGCTCTGTACTGGGCTGGATTCAGAAACAAAAAAAGCTGTTAAAATGAACAAGGGTGAGTTTCCCAAGTATCTGAAAATAAAGAGATTTTTTTTACATGTCTGAGTGAGAATCACACTGATTACTGTCTCTGCCATTAATTAGCCTCAACTGTTGGATACATTTGGAAAACAATAGGATAATTTGTACATTTTATAAAAAGACCTTAATTGAGAAGAAAAAAAAAAGTTAACCTCTAGATGGCACCTTTGAAGTGAGAATATTTTATCAGCCGTACTACTAAAATGATCAAAACTCAAACAGCTTATCTATTTTTTTTTCCTATAGGGCTTTACATGGGATTGCTTAGTCCAAATTAACTTGCTACATCCCTTGACTATGCTGATTTGAGACCAATTATTTTAAAAAAGGATAAGAAAAAAATTAGTTTAAACAAACTTAACAGAAGTTCATTGCAATATTTTATTAATGAGCCACAGAAGATAACCTTAACTTCTCAGTGTTTCATAGTTTCAACAAAGAAATCATTACAAGCCACAGTAAGGGCTGCCACTAAAACTACAAACTCCTGGAAGTCCACCTCTCCGTCCCGGTTCTCATCCAGATCAGACATTATCTTCTCCACAACCAGCGGATCTTTAGTTGCCTAGAATGGAAAAACAGTACGCATATCTTAAGCTTATTATTAAGCAATGCTAGAAACTGTGCATAAATGCTACCTAGGGCATTATGGGGTACATCCCAGAGAGAGGTTAAGCCTAGTGTCTTAAATTACACTTAATTGCAAATACAGATTTTTTTATTGTAATTTAAGTATAATCTATGAACCAGGAAACCAACCTTAAGTGTATAAAGCAAGAAACTACTGTCCAAACCTAAGCCAAAAAATAATTTGCTGCCAATAGGTTTAATAAATTCAACTCACTGCTAAGAAGTCACTTAGTTCTCCCTGTAGAAGACTCTTCAGCTCCACTCTACTCAGCTTGTATTTGTCTCCCTCTCTGGAAGAATACGTGTGGAACACTTTTATGAGGCTGTCCATTGCGTTCTCCAGCTGAGATACCATGATGTTTTCTGCAGGGGTGACCTGTGTACAGCAACAAATTCCACACCCACAGTAAAGAACCACTTTTTAAAAAGGATCCACAACAATTTTTTGCACATGTAGCAAGTCAGCACCTACATAATAGCAACTGAATAACATCTGCAAGTATTGTCCAAAACGCATTCTCTTGCATCATCAGCGTCACATGGTTCTGTTTCTCGCCTCATCAAGAACACCTGCTGACCCATGACCCCCTCAGATCCACAGAGCAACTTCTCACACACTGTTAGAGAGATCCAGTGTCCGAGAGGTAAAAAGTGGTTTGGCCCCAGCAGACTGATGATGTTTAGTGGGAATAGGAGGACAGGAGAGCATCAAATATTTAACTAGCCTTTTGTCTGCAGCTTAAGGGGATGAGAATGAGCATTTGACATTAAGCCTTTTCCAGCACTTGTGCTCTATAAGTAACTACTAAAAGGCAAAAAGAACAAAAAAAAATCAATTCGACAAGTAAAGAAACAGAATTAGACATATTAATATAAGATTATTATTTTACATTCAGAACATTAGGACCCACATATTCAGATACAACAAAGTGGGCATCAATTTAAACAGAAAAATAATTGTTTATACATACATTTCATTTTATTGATTTGTCTACTTTTCTACCTTCTATAAATACAAGATTAGTCATAATATGGTCCTATCCTATTCTATTAATCCCCCTCACTTTATTTACTAATAAATATATCAGAGCTTAAACCATTCTTCTTTCTCTGCATCATGTTTAGTTACAGGACATTTTAGTCACAGTATAAAGTATTAGTTAGTTCAACATACTAGCTTTAACATTTGTTAGCCTACGCTCTCTCTCATTCAATCCCATTTAAATTACTAGCCTACATATGTAATTCCAGCTTCATGATTTCAGATTACATGACACTAATCCCAACAATTTGTAAAAGGAGTTATCTTACCGAGAAAGGGAAAGCAGGTTGTAAGGTGTGGAGAAATTGTCTCAGCTTTCTAACATCTCACTCATTAAATAGCAGCTACTCACCTGTGCAGAGGAATGAGCTCTTTATATGGCTCCTCCTCCTCTTCCTCCTTCTCATAGTTGAGTTGCAGTCCACCTGTCCACCCTGTCTGCTGTTTTATACACCTGAATCGCATCACTGGCTGTTGGGCAGAGCTGAAGCTGAATTCTAAGCATGATGTGCTGAAATGTATTAAAATTATATTTTTAAAAGGTAGAAGTAGTAAAAAAAATTGTTAAATTATTCAGCTGATCTTTAGTGATGGCTGACTTAATTTTGCATGGTATGTGTTGATATAGTCATAGTATTTTAAAATATATATACCAGCATGTAAAATTATTATCCTGAAGTGCAGTTTAACTTATTAACTAATATACTTCAAACGACAATGTACAATAAAAGTAATGGTAATAGATACATCTAGATACATTCAACATATTAATTTTTGTGACTAGATTGCATTTGACTGATTGCTATGAGAATTTGACTGTCAGGATGTTGGATGATCATCACCCCACCTGATTCTCAACTCCTGCTGCTCCACAGCTTAATGCTGGGTTGCTTGAAGCCCCTCTAGTGCATGTCTGGCATGAGGCATGATATAAATAGGTCCTATTCTTCTGGCAATGCTTCACTAAAGCAACTAGACAAGCTATGCTTGCAGATATGATATGCATTATCATATCTGTGGCAGCAATGTATTTGTTAGAAGGGATGGCAACAAACATATAGGTGCAGCTAGTCTCAGACTAAATGGAAAATATAGTATATGACTAGGCTTAATCTTGGTCTGGAAAACTGACAAGTGTAGATTGCGCAAACAAAAAGGCCCATTGTGCACATATGTCTAGTCCGAAAAACAAAATAATAGTCATTTGTGATTTGTGAAAATGTTTCACTCATTGTTTTTTTTCTCAAACACCATAGACGCATAGGGATTAAGCGTAGTCTTGGACTATATAGCGTTTTAAACTAAGATGTCCTGCTTAAAGGAAAATTTTATCTAGGAATAGGCTTAATCCCTGTTTGGGAAAGTGACCCATAGTATACCATAGGTTTGGTAAATTTTACAGGCAAAACCGATCTTGCTTTAAAATGAATGCATGCTCAGTTTTATTGTAGGCACACTAAGACAAGCCTCATTAGCTGTGCTGAACCAGTGATCTGTTGTGACCGCACACTTCCACAGGGAGAACACCTAATATGGGATTATGTCAGTGTTAAATATGCAACAGGTTAACAGGTGCAGGTTAAACTTTCCAGCTACTGTATGCAGTTCTAACCTGGATCAGCAAAACACAGCTAAATGTGAAATACTGCCATCTACTGTAAGCTCGGGTCCTTCAGTAACCCTGAGTTAACCCCTGAAGGCCTCATTAATGAGCTGAACAGGGTTTCTGAAAAGGATCACAGACATTTTTCTTAAAGACAAGAGAGCATCATATTGAACATTGTCTCTCCCGGGTAAAGATGAACTTACAATACTACTGACTACAAGACTACTGTTAGAATGTGGCCTCCACCTTAAACCACTGAGGCACCACATATCCATACATGGATAAATTGGAGCAGGAGTAGCAGTAAAATGTGCATGACATAGAAAAATAATTAAAAAGAATAAAAATAACTGCAGTAAAACAAAGAGTGTTTTGTCTAATAAAGAGTCACAGAAGAATAAAGACATGCTGAAAATAGATTTATTGAAAACAACAATTCTCTTGATACATATATTTAAAAATAAACACGTCATGTATTTGGCACTGTCTGCACTTTGGCTTCTTTTTCATTTGTCTCACACACTCACTCACTCACTCACACTCAATCACTAACTCATACTGACACTTATATTCCACATTGGTCATAAAGGCGAGGGGGAGAGAGGGGATTGGGGGGTGGGAATGTAGCTACTAATACATAGTTACATAAGCTTTAATTTCCCTGAATAATCTTTGGTTTAATTATGAAAACAGACTGTTGTGAAACCATACGTGTTTAAATATTGTCTTGTGTCAGGAGAGCCACTTCATAATTTGCATAATAATTGATACTAACTATAATTGATACGAACAATATATTCATTTGAAGAAATGGTAAATATAAAACTATAGAAAAACAAACATATAGTACATTGTTCAGTACAAAATTCACATTTAGGATTTTTTAATACTTTTAATTAATTCAGTGAATAAAAACGATTTCAACTTCTCAAATTCTTCAGTGATTCAGAATCCGTGTATCATTCGTTCATTTGATATTCAATTGAGAATCAAAATCGGAAAATTAAAAAACCAATTCGTTTTTTCGTTTTTTCGTTTTTGAATATAATACCAAAAAACGAATAACGGCTTGTATTTTGTATTTTTATTTGGTTATCCAAACAAAAATTGGAAATTTAAAAAACGGACCAGGAGCCGAATTTGATTTTGATTTTGAACTTGACCCATTTGTGTGCCCCGGAAGTTACTGATTTGTTTATTCTTGGTGGGTTTCTGTTGCGCGGGAGTTCACTGCAGTGTTATCTACACAGTCTGTATTGCTGTAGGCAGCATGGCCGGACTGGAACCACATTCTGGCCTAATTAAAGATCTTTTTGAAGGTGGTAAGACGCATGAAGAGATTTCGTGCACGTTGCAGCAAATGGGGATCCAGCGATGTTCTGCAATGAGTGTTAGAAGGTTCTGTGTTCAACACGACCTTAAGCGAAAAAGACATGTATTTTCTGTTGTCATATCGTCTTCTTTCACTGCAACGCGTTTAGTTCCTCTGAACAAGATAAAACTCTCCATCCTCAACTCCATCCAAAGCCTACAGCAATACAGACTGTGTAGATAACACTGCAGTGAACTCCCGCGCAACAGAAACCCACCAAGAATAAACAAATCAGTAACTTCCAGGGCACACAAATGGGTCAAGTTCAAAATCAAAATCAAATTCGGCTCCTGGTCCGTTTTTTAAATTTCCAATTTTTGTTTGGATAACCAAATAAAAATACAAAATACAAGCCGTTATTCGTTTTTTGGTATTATATTCAAAAACGAAAAAACGAAAAAACGAATTGGTTTTTTAATTTTCCGATTTTGATTCTCAATTGAATATCAAATGAACGAATGATACACGGATTATTCAGTTCACCTTCTCTCAACTGTTGCAAAGACAACAACTTAAATCACAGTCAAGTTACTTTCAGGTATATTTAGAATAATCCCACAGCTGACCTTCGGCACACTCTCAGTTTTACATTCCATACTAATACTTGCTTGTGTGATTAAACCAGTTCATTTAATACATTTCTGGCATTTGCTACAGTTTTTTTTTTATATAAATTGTCCTAAAATGTGATACAAAGTCTATTTAATATATCTTTGATGTGTCCTAAATGCTTATATCCCTGTGGATAGATTTTTAACAGCTGGGGCCAGTTGTTCAGAGGTAATCTGATCGGATTTTGGTTATCAGATTGGATCAAATCTGGAAAACGGGTTGTTCAAAAGGGAAAGAAGCATTCTGAAATCGGATCAGATCACGTAATCCAATCCTAGTTTGTAAATGGATCAAACCTTCAGTTTCTGTTGTTCAAAACTTTTCAGTAGGATTTGGATAACTTTGATCCAAAAAAACAGGATTACCCTGATCCCAACAAGGGGTAGGATTTCAAGGGGGATTTCAGGAAGTAAATGTGGTAAAACTTTAAAATCAAAGTTTTAAAGTAAAAAAAAAAAATACATTTGTACAATTTAGTGTATATACTTTTATTTCTATTTTGCACTTGACCTGTTTAACCGTTACAGTGATAACGTAGACATTGGCTACCAATTAAGCCTTTTACTATAGTAACGTAAAAATAAAAACAATCTTGACCCCATTAAATAAACCCCCCAAAAGATTTCAATAACAAACAAAAATAATATATTCATTTTTTCATCTACGTCACTGTCATTCATCACTGTATATTAATGTCAAAGAAACATTTATCAGATATGAAGCTGTCAAAAATTATTTCGAACAATTGAAAAGAACTCCAGAGTTTGGTCTGGTTCTTCAACAGGCTCAGGTGCATCATGAACATCACAGAGAGGGACATTGCGTCTGGTAGCAACATTGGGCAGGACAATACATGCAAGTGTTATGTTGCATGCTCCCTGTGGTTCGACTCGCAAATAGTTAAGTCATGCAAAGCGTCTCTGCAGAACGCTCAATTGCTCGTATTGTTTTGCAATAAGCAGTATCTTGTTACTGCAAGAAAAGGAGTCATCAACCCCTGTTGGTTCTTCTATCTGTTTTTTACATAGCTGGTAATCCGGATTAGGTAATCCTGAAAACTGTGTTTCTGGATCAGGTTGATCCAATCCAATATTGCTTTGAAAAACTGTCTTAAAAGTAAGACAGATCACCTGATCCTGGATAGCAAAAAATGTGATTACCAAATCTGGATAATTTTGATCCGGATTACATTTTTTGAACAACTGGCCCCTGATGATTATTATTTCTCAGCCAGTTTTAATGGTGTTTTTAATAATGCTATTGATTCTGAAGTTGATTTTACGATTGCGTATGCAGCCATTCATTCATTCATTCCAAGAATTCAGTCAGTCATTCACACATTGACTGTAATTGTGAATCATTACCAGGGGCCAGTTGTTCAAAGGAAATCTGATCGGATATTGGTTATCGGATTGGATCAAATCTGAAAAACGGGTTGTTCAAAAGGAAAAGAAGCATTCTGAAATCGGATCAGATCACGTAATCCAATCCTAGTTTGTAAATGGGTCAAACCTTCAGATTCTGTTGTTCAAAACTTTTCAGTAGGATTTGGATAACTTTGATCCAAAAAAACAGGATTACCCTGATCCCAACAAGGGGTAGGATTTCAAGGGGGATTTCAGGAAGTAAATGTGGTAAAACTTTAAAATCAAAGTTTTAAAGTAAAAAAAAAATACATTTGTACAATTTAGTGTATATACATTTACTTCTATTTTGCACTTGACCTGTTTAACCGTTACAGTGATAAAGTAGACATTGGCTACCAATTAAGCCTTTTTCTATAGTAACGTAAAAATAAAAACAATCTTGACCCCATTAAATAAACCCCCCAAAAGATTTCAATAACAAACAAAAATAATATATTGATTTTTTCTTCTACGTCACTGTCATTCATCACTGTATATTAATGTCAAAGAAACATTCATCAGATATATAGCTGTCAAAAATAATTTCGAACAATTGCAAAGAACACCAGAGTTTGTTCTGGTTCTTAAACAGGCTCAGGTGCATCATGAACATCACAGAGAGGGACATTGCATCTGGTAGCAACATTGGGCAGGACAATACATGCAAGTGTTATGTTGCATCCTCCCTGTGGTTCGACTCGCAATTAGTTAATTATATATAATATTATAATTATAAGTCATGCAAAGCATCTCTGCAGAACGCTCAATTGCTCGTATTGTTTTGCAATAAGCAGTATCTTGTTACTGCAAGAAAAGGAGTCATCAACCCCTGTTGGTTCTTCCATCTGTTTTTACATAGCTGGTAATCCGGATTAGGTAATCCTGAAAACTGTGTTTCTGGATCAAGGTGATCCAATCCAATATTGCTTTGAAAAACTGGCTTAAAAGTAAGACAGATCACCTGATCCTGGATAGCAAAAAATTTGATTACCAAATCTGGATAATTTTGATCCGGATTACATTTTTTGAACAACTGGCCCCAGATGATTATGTGTCATCCAAAGCCTGTCTGAACAATGTCCCATGAAACAAATTGCTGGATTAAACCTGTTTGCAGTGAACATTGAATGCAGACTTCTGTAAATACACTGCAGAACATCTGATTAAGATGACTAATACCACAATAACCACACCAAACAGGCTGATTCAGCCCAAATAAACATTTACCTCGCTTTAAGTAAGTAGCAATGCTTTGATTAGAAGAGAGATTATCAATTTTATTAAATAAGGCACTGTGGTGAAGTAATAGGGGTGGGCTGATCCGATTCTTAATATTGGTACTGGTCCAATAAAAATAACTAAATGAATAAATTTGATTAGCCTAAACCAGGGGGGGGGTGTCTCAATATTTTTAAATAGAGCGAGACTGGACCATATAAGATACATAAGGTTCGCCCTTTTTTTCCAAAAAAGTATTTAACAATTAATATTTATTTTTTAAACATTAAATTTGATTTTAGCACTATAACTACAACAGGACAGAAAAAGAGTAAAATGTGCAATATTGTACTGCAGGTTATTTAGGCTGATTATTTGAACTCCCCTTAACCAGATGCTCATACATGTTCTGAAGACCTAATGATGTTGGGTGTGAAGTTGAACATTGCATTAACCAGGAAACACTGTCATATTTGGCCCAGTTTGTGATAGATGTCTCTTGGATAATAGACTAGATTCCTGAGGCTTTTAAAAACTCCCAGCCTGGTTCATTACTCAAAACCGCAATCATGGGTAAGACTGCCGACCTGACTGCTGTCCAGAAGGCCATCATTGACACCTTTTTTATGTCATCCTTTAGTCCAGTCATTTTAGCTAACTTTCATAACACAATGGTGTAACATTACTGACGCAACTGACCAGTAAAAGGAAAGACTGAAACAAAATAATGACTAATAGCGTACTCTTAAAAAGTAGTGCTGTGGGTTAGCTTTAGTATATGTCCACAGGCTAGACTGCTGGATGCTGTTGGCCCACACTATCATGTAAATACTTGAACCCAAATATACGTGTTTAGGCCTACATGACAGTATTCTAGGCCTAAGTTTAAGCAGGATGTTATTTAGATGGCTATGTTAACCAAAGTGCATTCAGACAAATGTATTTTTAACAGATTAATTTAAGGAAAAGTATGATATCCATCTGATACCAGCATCAGTAGATACTTAAGGTTGGAATATTGGAATTGAGAATGAACACGTGGTCTAATGCCAATCCTTATCTTCACTATCTTCACCTCTATGACTTATCTTAATCATCTCTTTCACATTGACTGTTGTGCTCACAGGTCTGTTGTAGAACACTGTCTGATCTTACTCTTGTCAATACATCATCCCAGCTGTAGCTTCATCTCAGCATTTAAGAAGACTCTGGACTCAAAGCTGCTGCTTAGAGCTGGAGTTTGCTCTATACTGTGGTACATTATCAGTATAATAAATATAACTCTATTCCCTTAGGCTCAGGCTAACTGTTCCAGTGGCATCCTGAGACTGCAGTTCTCTGTATTTCTCTCTGGAAGTTCTTCAGTCCCTGCTGTGATCTGAGGTTTGACCTCTGCTTCGGGATCTGGATCCATTTTAGGTTCACCATCTGCAGGCCTCGGGTTCTCCTCTGGCAGCTCAATCACGGACGCTCTGCTCAGCTTGGAGACACGTCTGTTCTCAATGACAGAGTTCTGTTTTAGGAGATTGGGTTTTCCCATGACACTCCTCAGCTGCGCCCAAAAGAACGCTTGCTGTTTGGGCTGTTCAGGCCACTCCAGATATGTCTTTGTATTCAGCATTTTTTTGAGTTTACAGTACTTGCTGGGCAGTGATTTGGGATCAATAGG
Source organism: Astyanax mexicanus (assembly GCF_023375975.1). NCBI lineage: Eukaryota > Metazoa > Chordata > Actinopteri > Characiformes > Acestrorhamphidae > Astyanax > Astyanax mexicanus. The sequence goes on along the minus strand of NC_064413.1, from coordinate 40,116,572 downwards.
CTCCTTTACCACCAGGATGACGTCCCTTAAGTTCTTGCCAATAGCTCGTTGCTGGGCAAAGTAGAGTTCGTAGTTGCACCACTCGCTGTTGACAAAGTGTCGTGACAGCACAAAGATAACCTTAAAATAAAAAAAAACAGGATGTGAGGCTGGGTTGCAAAAGAACAAGATTGGCATGCAAAGTACACGTGAACTAACAAGCTGACTAGAAACATTCCGAAACTAAACATCTAAAAATCTGTAACAGTTGAAATAGGAATGTAATTATAAGGCTTTCAAGGCTTTCATTTAATCCTTATAATTTTAACATTTCATAATCAAAAAATCTGATTTCTTTTTATTTAAAACATACCTTATGACTATTTTCAATGTTATCAATTATGTTGTCTATGATCCATTTTCCAGGCATGAAATCTCTTTCGTGGATGCAAATACGATAAGAAGGTTTGCAGTTTTCCAGACAGGGCAGCAGCTTGTCCCGTACCCAGTCAGCATCTGAGTGGCTATATGAGATGAAGGCGTGAAAGGTGTATTCTGCAGACATCCCAGCTCCGTCTTTATGAGCTCTATACTTGGCTCTGATGATTTGGTACGTAGCTTTAGCATACCAGGGAATATTAAACAAATAGCACATCAGCATGATAGCCAGCACAAAAACTGCAGTGGTGACCACAGAGATAACGATAACGAGTCTGATATCACAGGCCACATGTCCAGGGAAATACTTAGATACCATTGTATTAAGCAGGTCTGCTGGGTAGTAACACCTGTAGTTTTCTGGCCAGTCTGTGATTTGGACTTTACCCTTGACGGTGGTCTCTTGTATGAAGGTGTGGAGATCACAGGTACAGTGGTACGGGTTGTTACCTGCCCTCAATTGCTCCAAGCTAGGCATTCCCTTAAAAGAGTTCATACTGATGATCCCAAATGAGTTTCCATCTAAAGCTAGTGAGTTCAAATTAGGGCTTCTCCAACCAGAGGGAATAAATTTGATTTTGTTACCACTGAGGTAAATCTCCTTCAGACCAGCGGCCTTTTCAAAATAATGCATGTCTAACTGGTCCAGATTGCAGTATGAGAGGTCAAGGTACAATACGGTGGTAGGGAGACACTTGAAGCTGTCAATAACAAATATGTTATGGTGAGCAATGACAGTAGTGATGTTCTGCTTCCATGAGCACACATTGTTCCCTTCAGATCCTAGCTTATTGTAACTGATATCAATTGTTTGCAGGTGTTTAAACTCCCCAGCAAGAGAAGCGAAAGAACTGAGGCTGGTCAGCTGATTAGTGCTGAGGTTAAATGTGTGAAGTGAGGGCATTGTTTCCCGGTAGTCACATTGCTGGTTGAAGAGAAATCTGTCCTTCAACTGGTTTTTGGAAACATCCAAGATTTCAACCCCATTCATCTCTTCCCAGGCGTCACATGGCACACTGTTGAAGTTGACGTTGTGTACGCGCAGGTGGCGGATCTTGTTGAGCCATGTAAAACGCCAGTCAAATCGGAGAATGTCTGGGTTGCTGATGTCCCTGTTACATCAGAAAAGATAAAATTGGAAAAGAAGTTGGAAAAGAAAATTGTGACAAAGTGCTATGATAATACAATATAAAGAATAACTAGAAATAATATTCATGAAATGGGCACAGTTATGATACTTACGAGAGAACTAGCATTTCCAACTGTAGATTTGTCACACTGGATGCCTGATCGGTGTGCACAAATGTCTGTGACCGGGCAAAATCAATAAACAATAATCCAAGAAATTTAATTGAACTTTTTTGTAAATTAACAAGGGCCATTCTCAGAAGCTCCTCGTTGAATTTACCGCGATAAAAGATGAGCTGCTGGCAGTTAATAAACTTCAAGCCATCGAAAATATCCTCTTTATCAGTGTAATATTTAAACTCAAAGAGATTACGAAAACGGAGAACACTGAATGTTTTGTTTGCAAGGTCTTTTAATATCAAGGGAAGTGCAGATGATCTGTTGTCTATGGCCACGTCCAGCCACATATTTTTTGTCTGTATATTCTTCAGATATCCTGGTTCATAAACATTCAGACTGGAGCCAGTTTTAATGGCAAACTTCTCCAGAGATACATTTTGCAGAGCATTAAGATCTCCAGTTTTCAGAATACTAACATATGGACCACCCATGGATAGTACTTTGAGATTCTTGAAATTCAAAACCGTATCATCCAGAGTTGCCTCAGTGTAGAGATTATTTGACATGTCTAAATTTTGTAGCCTGCTGAGTGGCGCAAGAGCTTTTGAGGGGATGGTTGTCAGTGAGTTGTTGAAGATATTCACAACCTCCAGTAGTGGATTATCCCGAAAGGCTTCATCCTCAATCAGAGAAATATTGTTGAATTGAAGTGAGAGGACACGTAGGAGAGGCAGTCCAGCAAAGTCAGGGTTTTGAATGATTTGAAGCATGTTATAGGAAAGATCTAGCACCTCCAGAGAGGGAGGCAGGTCCTCTACTGGGACACGCTGCAGTCGAAAGCCTTGGCAGTTAGCTGCACGCTGGTCAGCAGATATCAGACAGGACTGTTCACTTCTGTCCGGTAAGAGGAGAAGAGTGGCTTGGAAGCCAAACACAAGGCTGAGGAAAGTAAACATTCTCACATCAGGTATTTGGATCTGTGAAGAGATAAATACAACAGTATGAGTGGTTACCTGGGTTGTTTGTATCCAGTTACAGGTTATTTACTCCTGTTAGGACACCAGCTGTAAATAAAAAAAAATGATGTCAAGCAATATGTTTTATTCAGTTCATTTGTACAACATTGCTGTGAACTGTCTTCATGTCGTATCATTGGTAATTAATGTCTAAATGACAGGGTGAATAGAAATACATAAAAAGAAATAAAAAAAGGAAAGTACTTTTCTAATCATTGCATAAATATAAATAATAAATACTGGGTTCATCACACAGTCATTTTTGTACATATTCTCTTTGTCAACTTGATATTTTACATCATGTGTTGTCTTTTCACAGATTTGATTGATTGCACTTCTCAGGGAAATGTTTCATCATTGTACGCACCAACAACTGACACAATTCATCATTTCTGTCACGAGAACACCTCTCTGGCTTTCTGAGCATTTCATAATCCTGGGACATCAAAAAGAATCTACAAACATCTTACAGCTGCTAGAGATTAGACAGCATAAATTACCCTCATAAAAAGACTGGAAAATAATGGCCAATAGTTCAACTATCAACTTTACTTTTTTATTTACTTTTTAATTTAATATCAGCAAATTATGCCAAGACAAGGCAAATGTCTTAGTTTTAAAAAGGCTCAGTTGCAGTTTTTTTTAAAAGGGATCTGAATTTTTTGTTCCAGAGGTCTGATCTTCAGCGAAGTTCAGTAATTTTCCTGCTTAGACCACACCTATTAAACGTGCCAGTTAACAGATAATCAGAATTGATAAGGAGTAAAATCACAAAACTGTGCTGGATACTGGCCCTCCCTGGTTACTGGTGTTATGAAATAACAAAGGTTTGGGAAGAGGAACATGCCTTGAGCCCTTACTCCCTATCTAGCGTCCAATAAATTAAATGTACCTTGCTCACATGTCCTACATCAAATCTTTGCACTCCTCCAACACCTCGTCTCCTCTTTTTGAACTTTCATCTCTTCTAGGTTACCTGGCTCTATTTATTGCACTCCAAAACTCTAGCCCAAAAATCTATTCCTGAATAATCATAAGATGATGACTTTGTCTTAACTGGGAAAAAAAACCTTTTAAGAAATTACAGAGAATTCTCCTTAGCTCTTATCTTGCAAAAGATACTTGCAGCTTCATTTTGTGAAAGCTTCAAGAATCAGCCTTTTTTACTGACTTTACACTGTGTTTCAGTCCTGATCGAAGAAAACCATGCAGCCGTGTTTACAAACGAAGGACTACTCGCTCTCTCCTCAGCAGCACATGAGCTTTATGACTACTTTTATTGCCAAATGAACAAACAAACTTTTAAAGCTGACTGAACACCAGGTGTAGCAGAGAAATGTTTAGACTTGTTCTTTCCTCCTACACATCCTCTCCTAATTACTTTTCAATTCCTGGTCTGGAAGGGCTCTGTTTGACTTGAGCCCCTCTTATCTTTTCCCCTCACGTGTGTGCAGCCAGTTAATATTCTAAGTCACAGATACATTAAGTAATTCAATATGGAAGCCTTCCAGGTAAATGGCATTTGCCAGAGAATGACTGGAAGGAAAACGGATGTTTTTAAAGTTTGAACAGTATTTTACACTTTCTGTTTGTCATTTCTGTCTAAATATTGTCTTAATATCTGACTCAGGATTGATGGGAAACTGTGTAATTAAACAATATAGACATACTTTTTAGTGACTAACAAGTATGTGAAACCTTTTGCAAGTACAAGTCACTGGTGCAACACAGAGCTTTTTTATGAGGACTGTTAGACCAATAAGAGTCTGTGATGTATAATATATAATATAATGAAACTGCAACCCAGCACATTTTTAGTTGTCAGTGTTTCTGTGTAGTTTTAGGCCATTAGGCCATTAGGCCATGACTCAGATTTGTTCATCACTACACTGTGAAATAAAAAAAAACTTGAATCTTTGGTTATTATTTAAAGCTCTACAGTTACATGTATTCAAGCTCAGCTACCAAATATTTTTTTCACATTTTTTACACAGCTTTCCTCCTCACATGTCTTTCACAAACAGCACATTCAACCAGAAACTGTGGTGCCCACTGAACTATTAAGGAACCAGAAACTTTAAGTGTGTAAGTGTGTGACTGGAACTGGTTGCCCATTAACCAACTTATTCTCGGAAATCATGCTTTGGCAGTGGGAAATTATCAATATGACCTGTTATGAATACAGTTACAGCTTAGAGTGAGTAAAATACCCTCCTTTTTTATAACAAGTGTTAGCTTTGAATGACAAATATGTAAGGAATGCCTGAAAAGACTCTTTGTTAAAAAAAAAACTCATAAAAAAAGAGATAAGGTTAACAATGCAGTGATTGTGAGTTTAACAGGAAGGCCACTGCTAACTTACACTACCTAAAAAGTATTGTCCATGCTTTGTCAACAAGACACACTGACATCAATTTCTAATACATTGTGCAGTGCTTGTATAGTTTAAGCATTTTGGAGCTTTCCACCCTCTTCATAGGTTTGTATTCAAACCACTTTTCAGGAACCTCACAAAACTCAAGGCATAATAACGAGTATAACAGAGTAACATGACTGACAGTTTAAGTCTGAGATCACAGCTCAGGATCCCTTTAAACTGTTCAAAAGCTTCCAGCCTTTGAGGAAATCCTCTCTGGCACTAAAGAAAGGATACAAGATTATGCCTTAAAGCTTTACTAAGTTGTTTGTTTTTACACATCATACAAACTCACCCATAACTACCTGGACAGTTAAATATTTGCTGTTTTTTGACAGCATACTTTAGGAAAGCATCACTAATATGATGTCCCACATATTTTTACACATTCAGTATGTTGTCTTTACAAAAAATATCTAGTGATTAATTCTGCATTTCAAAAATTCTTTGTTTTTGTTTAATATTACAATTCAAAACATATCATCCAGACCCATTTGGGGAGCCCAGCTGGGTCCCAGTAATCCCACTCAGAGCCCATGCCTTACTAGAACCCACCTAGCTCAACATTTCATTCTTAGATAACATTGGCGGGGACCAGGCCTGTTGCAACAAGACAGGCAAACCAAGCAATTGCCTGGGGCCCCGAGCTGGCCTGGGCCCCCAGACAATGATTGTTTATGAATTGAATTCAATGACTAACTGTGTGTCATTTACATTCTGTGATGGTCAATGCAGGAAAGTACAAAAACACTGTTATCAGAATCCCCCTCAAGGGGGCCCCTCCCACTAGTTACTGAGTTTATAGTACTAAGTTGTATATGATATTTGTACCTGCGCTCTGTCTGAACTCAAATTTTGCCTTAATCTTAAGAGAATAAGTGACAATGAGCATTAGGTGCATTTGTTAAATTCTACAATTTCTTTATAGCTTAACATACGCATACAGCAGAATGACCCTCCTATTATGTTCATTTGTCAGGAACAGCAATGGTGTACCCAGGTTATTTTGACCTGGTGCATGTTTAATTATCCAAAAGATGTCTGAAACCCCAAAAAAGTTACAAACAATATAAATATTTTTTTTACTAACTCCATTGCTAATTATTCTATCAATATTTAGTGTAATGGCGTTCCTGACCTCTAACAGGAAGTGGTTAAATTAGGAAATTTCACTCATTTTTCATAAAAAAAAAAAACATGTTCAAACTTTTTTAATCATTGACTACTTTATTACTTTTGAAATACCTACATATAAAACAATAGTTTACATAACGTTGAAACATAACATTGCATTGTTGTTTAAGTTTTTGTTTTTGCAGGGGGCAGTTGCAAATATATGAGATAAACCATTTTCATATTATATGTTGATTACACTAATTAAGGAAAACAGAAAAAGTTTAATACTGAAAAAATACTATTTTTAAAAACTATTTTTCCCAGATCTTCAAACTTTAGAACGGATCAAATTGACCCGGAACATAACAGGAGGGTTAAGTCTGTGTACAAACATGAATATAAATCTTTATAAATGTCAGAAAAAATATAATCAAAAGTTCGTGTGCACATGTTTGAAGTATATATTATAGTTACTACACAATTGTAATGGTATGTGGTGGGGTTAATTTAGCTTGGGGTCCCTAAACGTTTTAAAACTGCCCTGGCTAGAACTGGGAATATTTTGGTTAGTTTAAAACATTTTAGTCAGTTTATTAATGAGCACCAGCATGAATACATTCAGAAAACATAGGAAAAGACATTATTCACTGTTTTTCTTTTTTTTATCTGAGCTTTGGCTTTAACAGACATTCCACAATAACAGAGTAAATTTCCATATCAGCTGAATGGAAGAATACAGAGATAAAATAAAGCTTACATAAACAAGTTAAAAACACAAACATACTCACTTGTGAATCAGGCGTAGACTTTTTAACAGTCCTTTTAATAAACTTTTAACAGTTTATCTGTGTTTTTATCCATGTTAACCGGGCTGGGTCCGCGCTGAGGTCCGGCTGTGAGAGCAGCGCTGTGACTGGTCCCCTCTCTCATGCTGTCTCTCTGTTTTCTCCGCGGAGTATTATTTTGGAATGTGTGAGCGCTGAGGAACGTCAGCGCCTCCACCAAGAATGGCAGTGCCAAAATCAGCTTTTTGCTTAGGCGAGCGCCGTGTGCGTCTGCGCAGTTTGGGCGCAGTTTTGAATCCTCACCTGGAGTTCTTCCCACGTTCACGCCTGATGAGAACAGCAGCAGCAGCAGCTCTGTATGATCTGGGTGGAGTTACTTTATTACAGGCAAACAACAACAACAGCAGCAGCTCTGCACTGATTACCACTGATTCAACTCAACCCCCACGGTAGTACAAAGCCCTATCCGGACGGGATTATTTTCTCAGGGGGTCCTGGGGTCATTTTCTCTTTTATGGGGTCCGGAACAACCATGAACGTGTTTTTCTTAGACGTTATCTGGGAAAACTACAGGCAGAATTGCCTGTCGTCCTCCGGTAATTTTAGTCCCGTCTCTTGGATTAGTCACCTCACATTTAATAAAATAGCTATTTGTTCACTGCCACGCTGTAATTACCTTTTGGGCGCGCGTTTCCACAGAGAGCCACATAAACACAACGGCAAGTGGATATGGAAGAGCCACTAAACGCAATCTTACGTGACCGAAAAAGCCAAAAAACTTACTGGTCCTGTTTTTTTTTTAAATTGCAGTAAAAAAGGAAAAGTTTTATTCCATTCAATTTTATTTATATAGCGCTTTTTACAACAAAAGTTGTCACAAAGCAGCCTTACAGAGAAAAACAGGTCCACGCCTCTTATGAGCAGCACCACAGAAATGCCAATTATTGTGGTGACACAGTGGCAAGGAAAAACTCCTTTAAGAGGAAGGAACCAAGACCTGCCCAGTTTTAATGCGGTTTTTAATGCGATTTTCAAAATGAGTAATCGCGATTATACATACTGTGATGTGCGGAGGCGGGAGGGCTGTGGGTCCGCCCCACGCCGTGACTCGCAGCCGCTGCCGGTCCCAGCTGCTCTGAATCAGGACTGATTGAGCAGCCCTCACTCCAGAGAGACGCTACAGGGGAGAGGAAGACAGAAGGTTAAAGTTAAGCGACTAGCACCCCACTGGGCCGGCGGAGTTTTGAGTTTCTTTATTACACGATTTGTCATCGTGGAAAATCGCCGACTCACCTGGCTGCTCTCCAGAAACACATTTTGTCAGGAGAACACACCTAAACCAAACGCAGGAGAGCGATGCCACGCCAGAGAATCTCTTTAGAGGAGAAAACGCACTTGCAATAAGTCAAACATGAACCGGTTCATATGAAATAAACATAAAATAAGAGGTCATAAATGTCTGATTAGTTTTATAATAAAATATGTACTTATGTCCTCAACACAAAACTATGTCAAATGTTTCAGTACTGCAGACATCATTTTTTATCATTTTGAACTCCAGTTATATGCCTTTTAGACAGGCTCTACCTGTATTTCCAGGATCAGCTCGCCAACCACCCAGCGCACAGTAGTAATAGTGCTAATAAATAGTGCAGATAAACTGAAATATACAGGCATGTTTTCTTATTTTTTTTTTAGTAAAATACATTAATATACTTTCTAAAAGTAAATAAACATTCAGAACAAGTAGTTTATATATATATATATATATATATATATATATATATATATATATATATATATATATATATATATATATATTAGATTTTAGCTCCATTCACCCCGATTCATAGAGGGGGCACCGTAAAATACAAATATTTTATCTTTTTAATCAAAAATGTCAGAAAACGCTACTCATTTCTGAAGTGTTTATCCGTCTTACCTTGTTTACCGGCGCCTCCCACAGACTAACGTGGAAAACAATATTAATCTCTCCTTCAGTGTTTCTTCTGTGATTTGTGAAAACAATATTTGAATCATTGAGTCACTCATTCACTCAATGAGTCGACTTAACCCAAAGCTGAAACAAAATAGAAACTTCCTAAGCCATTGCCACTAATGTAACAGTATAGCTCCCTAGAAAGTATTATTTTCTGTTATCATTTGACTAGAAGTAAAATAATCAGCCAACCCCCATCCCCAAAAAAGCCACTGACCATTATTTCAGCTCTATTAAATTTTACATATAGCAAAACTATTTTGCTTATCAGACAGCCAGATGGAAAGGAGAAGTTTAAGACTTCAACTCTTAAGATCAGAGGGATTCAAACAAACACATACATTTGTTGTAAGTGATTTATTTGATAATTAAAAAAAATCAAAAAATTGAAATAGCGACTTTGTGATATTTAAAAATGGCAAGAGGCTGGTTTGTTATGAGTAGACTTTATACAGAATGACTATGTGTCTTTCTTCTAGCTCCATTGTCAATGATTTAATGCCAATAACAATAAATTGTAAATTTGACAAGTGAAAGGTGACACCTATATCTCACCAAAGCCATTTCCTGTCGGTTCCTGTCTCACCACATTTAGCAATGGCTATGGCTGAAATAAACCTATTAATTAAAAGCAATGCACAATGTGGTCAGATTCTGAGCAAATGAATTAGGTTTTCATTAAGTTTTATAGTTTAATAGTGAGTTTCTTATTATGTTTAACAGGAAGTACATATCACTATAACTTATTTAATATACAATGTATATTATGATTGATATGCAGTGGTTTAGAAAGCATTCTGTCTCCAAAAATGCAATCAAAATGATTTCCTTTAAAAAGCTGCCACCTTTATCCATTCTATTTGAATGACTGGTATAATGTCATATATTTATAGTTATCCTTTAATCCATTCTATTCATTTAGTTCCATACAGTATGTAGTCTGATATATAAGCATATACGAGGAGTACAATTACAGTTTTTAGACTGTTTTATCTGAAAATGCTGCCATAAATAGGAAGTACGGCGACATTTTATAACAAACCTGTAATTTAATACACCACTCCTTTGTTTTTTCACAGTTTGACCACTAGTGACATGAACTGTGTTTACAAAAAAGAACAATGTGTGAAACATTTTAGGAACTTCAGTCCTTTTAACTATTTATAGAATCATGAATGATTGTTCTCATTTTGGAACTAAGAGTAATTGTGCACTTAGGCAATTTTGTCTGCCAACTACACTACATATCCAAATGTTTCTTACCACTCCTTATAATAAATGCATTCAGCTAGTTTTAAGTAGTACTCACTGTTGACACAGATGTGCAAAGGCACACTCACATCTTGTCTATTCCATGTAGAGAAGTGTTGTTATAAGGGTGGGTGGTACTTCAAGTTTGTGGATGCTCTACTTCAGTTCTACCAACTCAGTGGATATATCCCACTTCTGACATCAGCGTACCACCAGCAAGAAAGCAGACTCTTAAACTGCCACTTCTACTGAAATGCTTACTGCTGCTTTTAGATCAGCACAGCTTTGACAGATGATTATAAAAGCAAAAAGGAACTAAGAAACTACTAAAACCACAGAACACAGGCAGTGCTGCTAACCACAACAAGATCCACACTGATGGTAACTGACTGGAAAGTGTCCATTGATTTGTTTATACTGGCACCAAAGGTCATGTTTCACACATGTATAGACACATGAGGAGAAAGAGAGAAAAAGATAGCTCACATTATCTCCGACACCATGTCTGCCTCTCTGCAGCCCTTAAGAATCTCTTGACCCTGCTCTTTTTTACATATTTTATACGGGATTAGTTTCTCAGAGGGACATCTATGAAAAATATTTCACACTTCTACTTAGTGATCAAACTCTTGCACTCGGACTTTAATTGAAAAAACAGGAGGACCAGTGAGTTTTTTGGCTTTCTCTGTCACTTGACATTGCGTTCAGTAGCTCCTTCATTACCACTTGCTTTTGTGTTTAAGTGGATCTCCATGGAAGCAGGTGCCAAAAGTGTAATACAGTGCATAGCAGTGGACCAATATCTTTTTTTTTATCAAACATGAGGTGACGAAACTCAGAGATGTGCATCCGGGTGGGACTAAAATTACCGGACAACTACGGAGTTCAGCGAAAAACAGTAGGTAATTCAGCCTGTAATTTTATCGGAGAAAAACACATACATAGTCGTTCCGGACGGGAATAAAATCACAATGGAACTCCCATTAAGGAGAAAATTACCTCAGGACCCCCTGAAAAACAAATCCTGTCCAGATAGGGCTATATAGATTCATTAAATAATTAACGAATTAATCGCCAAACCCACTTAATTCATTCGAATGGCTGCCTGGATTGGCTTTGGCTCCCCCGCGACCCTGAGCCAATCCAGGTAGCCATCGGTTGGAAATCAGAGTACCCCGTGGACCCATTGCAGCAATAGAGAAGTTAAGCAACAATAAAGTAATTGTGATGGCTAGGCAACAATTACACAATAAAAGCACTGATTCTACAAAGATCTGTGACAATGAACTCCACTTGAAGTATAAACTACATGCTATAAATAGCTCTACGATATATTAGGAACAAACAGTACATTTAGAACCCTCACAGTATGAGTGTAGCTGGACAAAAAAAAAAAATCTGGCAAGTTAGTCATTGATCAGCCACAATGGCCTTTTCAGTCACGTTTTTTAAAATTTGTATCTTTCATCCGTGTGCAAGAGTCGAAGAACTTGTTCCACATGCGTAGTTTAGCATTCTTTCCACGTCTTCTGGTCTGGGCTCTACAGACTGTTGACATAATCCCAGGGAGCGATAAAGCTCTTGCTCAGAAAGCCAGCGGTGGCAGCTTGCTGAGCCCAGATATTAAACCCACTACCCCTTCATCAATAACCTAGTGCCACCACTTTTGCTTCACTTTTGCAACACAAATTCTCCCTAATTGATGCTCTGATGCAGAATAATTGTGTCATAATGCAATAGTTTTAAAAATGTTTGTTTGGCACTATTGTGTAATTGTTGAGACGTTTCAATGGCGTCTTTTGTTTCACTTATTGCAAAACAGAGATTGCGAAATTTTCACTATATTTAGAAAGTCTTCATACAGGTCTTAGCACTGAGGCTTAGAAGTAGACTACAGGCTGACATGAAAGCAAGTGCAATACCCGCACACACACGCGCATCTTTCAACTTGAAGAATATAGACAAATCAAAGGCAATAAAGCAGGCTTTCAAGTATGAGACTGAAAATTCAAGTAAATTATGGACAAAGTCAAATGATTAGAAAATATCACTTCAAAAATACAGAATAATTAATCATTTTGATTATTGAACTGAGACTAATTTGAGTTTAAACATGCGACTGTGCTTAAGTACTGTCAAATATGAGTTATGAAGCCGAGGACTTTTTTTTATTAATGGGGCATTTTAAACCATTCTATGGGGTAATAATTGATTTCTCTTGGATAATGCCCAACACATAGGAGCATGCCTGTTTGGCCTCTCATTGTAAAGAATGAGCTACATAAATGAAATGTCAATCAAGCAGCGACTCTGACATGTGTTACGCTGAATGTAACTAGATTTACTCCCTCTGCTGTTAAATGTGGTGATTTGTATTCAGCACACCTCACATTTACTCTCACTGTGAGCTACAGTAAATCCCCTGTGAGCTCAGGCCTACCCCTATGTATTCCTGTCCCTTGGCTATCCACTGAATGCTATCCTCACATCCTTTTCAGTGGAGATCTACTTCCTTTGTTTTTGGATTTGAATGTTAAAATAACTATTGATAACAGTGTAACTCCTGCTGCCAAACATCTAGTAGAGAATCTCAGGGGTATAGTGACTGTTCTAGTAAACGCTTTGTTTATGCCGACGGCTTATAATGGCTTATAAATACTTTCTAGCTATGCTTGACAGCAATCACATTACCACATTAGAGCACACCTTCAGGTAATAAAATATAATAACAAAGATGACCCAGAATGATCAATAGGTCAGCAATGACCAGCAATTACACAAAGAAGCTTGAACTGTAGATAGAAATACATTTTCTTAGCTGTTAGCCTCACCTGTACTGCACCTTTAAACTGTTTAATAGCTGAAAGAACCTGCTTTGTAAAAGGAAAGTTTCATACCATGCATTCAAGATAAGACCTACTTTAAATAGGATGTTTCTCTGCTTTATTTTAGTTTTGTTTTTTGTTTTTTTAATTTTAAAGGACTTCATTTGGACCAAAAAATGTGTCAGAAAGTGAAGACTGTAGCTAACCTTAGAGGATAGACAGAGACAAAACCAGACCATAACATAGGGTTCCTAAGCAGTATCCAACTGTTTTCTAAACACTGAGCAATCACTGATACTGAGGAGGGAATTAGGATCAGTGATAAGTAACCAGAGTAAGTTGTTCTGTTAATGGCCAGCCTTGATTTTGGCTAAACTGGTCCAATCAAAATCTTTAGGTGTTTTAATCAGAGTGAACACACACACAGGTTGTCCCATCAAGAAGGAGATAATTAATTTCTGAAGACCTCAGAAAAAAACACAATCGACAGAGACTATGAACAATTGCCGATGTTTAAACTGTCAGCTCAAATCTCACATTTTTGGCATATCTAGATTGTATCCAAGTGTATTTTTAATTGTCTAAACTGTCAGAAACCACATGAAATCTGATTTTTGCAAGTTAGATCCAAACCACAACAACCCCTGCAGATACATTTGTGGTGTGACCATGCAAATCTGATCTGATCACTTGTAAATAACAGAGCAGACAGTCACAGATCTGATTACAGAAATACAGCTGATTTGCCTGCAGTCTGAACACAGCCCTTCTACACTGAGCATAGGGTGTAAGGAAATGATTGAATACCTTTAACTGGAACACTCTGTAACATCATCATCAAACATGAATCGGCACACAGTCAACAGACTCAGACATGCAAACACTTATGGGTTTATTATAACTACTAAATCTTACTTCAACATCCTGCAAAATCATTCACCATTGCTCACTGCTTCCAGTTCCAATCCAGTGAATCTCTTGAACCACACTTAAAAAAAGTCTGAGTGCCCTGTAAAATCCACTTTGCAGAAAACTACTGTGAATGGAATGCAGTAGAGAAAACATCAGCGACTGAGCAAACAGCAGGCCTCGGTTTAAAAGAGTTAACAACAGCACCACGGCTGGACAATCTTACAACCAATCAGGGCCATAAAATGACTACGGCCTGAGGGGGATTGTAGCCCAGGAAGATAGAGAAGTTTAGAAATGTCATGCCCCACAGGACACACCAGAAGAAGTAGCAATAAACCAGGAACATAAATCAACAATATACAATAAATCAGTCCTGATTCATTTATATCAAATGAAACCCAATGTCTTACCTTTGCTCTTAAAACTAATCCAGTTCCATTGCACCAGAGGTGTAGTAAGATACTGTCTATATAGTGCATTTGCTCTCAGCACTGGGTGGTAAAGAAGGGATTATCCAGTTGCTGCAATAGAAGCAGCAGTTGAAGGACACACAGTACTCTAATCTTGAGTGAGTAATTTGATTGTTGATTAATGCATTGATTCCTATTACAGGATTCCAACCCACACATTTCTACAGATCTGATAAGAGCTTGAGTTGTGCTCACTATTCAAGCTGAATATAATAGTTTATTATTTAATTTAACAGCAGCATTAAATCACAACAGCAATAACTCATCTAATACACTCATTGTCAACAAAACAGTTGTACCCAGAAGGAATTAATCACCAACTGGCAGTGGCCAGTTGCATTATTAGACCTATCCTTGATTGAAAATGTGCGGGATGCTATTAGACATGCTATCATCACTCCACCTCTACTGCACAATTGCAGGAACTCTGTAAATATTTAAGCTGCATGGGCTGGATTATCACAGGACATCATTACATGCAAAAAACACCTACCATGTTTTTTCAAAATTCACTGACCTTCCCATTAGTGCATCTGTTTTTGCAACTATTTCGTTGACGATAAATGTATTATCAATCTTATCAAGCTTTTACATTCTTTGAAGTTGTAAGATTTATTTCCGTTAGACTACTGAGGTGATGTAAGCATTTTATAAGCATTTTTAAAGATTTGTGTCAGATGATATCTGACAATTAAGTTAGTTTTGGGTAGATATTAACATTTACCTGTTTAAGAAGAGTACCGTTGTTGGCCAACATTAGCCAACTAGCTAAGTTGCTAATCTAAAGAACCAAACTAGGCTAGGCTCAACTTTATAACTCGCTACTCCTCACTTAATGTGTGCTCCATTAGTTTAGATAAGGTGTTGTTTATAATACAAAGTGCAATAGCTGTCTGTCCTTAACAGATCATGTTTTACCTTTATTTCTCTTGTACAGATTGTAACCAGTGTGTCAAATATATGTATACATAGATGCTAATAAAAGTATTTTTTTTAATGCATCAGGTCATTATCATTCACAACAACTTGAGAAAAACAATAAAACAGTTCTGGGTCAAAGTATTGTATATAAATAGCTCTTATGACCCAACATGCAGGGTTATTCATATAACCCAGTGATTGTGGATCAGGTTAACCCAGCTTGTGGTTTGTTACGTAGTTTGTCACAGTGACGTGTGGGAAGGTCTCCAATGGCTTGGGTGTGGGACCTACTGCAATGAAGCAATGAAGGTCAACACACATTTGGCACTGTTGTGCAAGACCTCTCTCTGTCTGTTAAAATAAGAAGTGATATGAAAAACTGAACAATTTTAATGTACCAAGAGAACCTAAACACAATCTGCAAGAATTCTTTAGTTCAACTCCACCAATTAAATTACAGCAGAAATTCCACATCTACATTAAATACAAGACATCTCAGTGTGAAAAAGTGTAATGTCCAAAAAAATCCAATTTGATTTGAATTGTGATGAGGTTTTATAATCAACTTGTATTCACTTTTAGGTGGCAGTGGATAATAGAGCAGTCCATAAACATCTTGTTCAATGATTAACCAAAACAAACAGGTAATAACTTGTGCTTCTGTGAAATAAGTAGTAGAAATAAGTTTAGATTTGCGATATTTTTGTAAAAATGCACTGAAAATACCAGTAAAATGTTTTTTTATTACTTTTATTAACATTGGGCCAGTTTAACATAAGGATTTTCATCCATGTCGGCTGTGGTTGTTGAAATATGTAAAAAAAAAAAGAGGAGTTTGGTTAGACTGAGGTGGGGGGTGTATGTGCAAAAAGCTTTTTTTTTTCACAAACAATCAAAATAATACATTATTTTGATAAACATTAACAGCAAAAATGTCTACCATTAAAAATAGAAATAACTGACAGCAATCAACACACAGTACATATTGTTCATATTAGTAATTAATACTTTAAATATTATTGTGTTGACTATTTGCTCTGAAATACAGTGAGTTGAAATGAACAAATGAGGTTAAAGACAAACGTAACTGGCACATAACTGGCATATGGGGTCAGTTGCACTGGGAGATTTTGATCTGGGAATAAGACAATATGGGATGCTCCAATTAAAAAAATCCCATAATGAATGATTGACTGTCTCTTTATCTTTCTCTAACATTCTCTCTTTCTCTCTATCCATCTACCTCTCTTTCTCTCTGTTTGAGCAGAAATGTAACATTAAGACAGGTTCCAGTGTAAAAAAAAAATATGATAAAAAAAACTCTCTTAAGGATTAAATGATGTACACTCTGAACACAGCTCACAATTACTTTAAAACCATCAGGACCACTTTCCATTTACGTAGGCAGCAATGGTGGAGATCAGCATATGCAGAGCATTAGCAATATAAGTAAGATTAAGAACAAGCTTATTTTCACAGCAACTACAAAATGCAAGTCTACAGTTAGTCTATTCAAGCTTATTTGGCCGTCATTTCACATGTTTTAAAATGTGACACTTTTCATTTGGAAAAATGTAACCACACAAGAGCACACGAGTATGAAACACTACAGGCCTCTGCAATCATAAAGGAATACACAGTTGGCCTTGTTTGAAGTGATGGCATTTTTACACAGTGACACGTTTGTATGAAACGTCTGCCCGTACGGTTTCTTTCCAGCCAATGGCCAGCAAAAAGCTAACACATTGAAAATAAGACCCAACACAATGCTATAAGCCAAGTCAGATTCTGCAGCTTACGCTCAAATGGTGAATTGTGCTTAGGGAGAGGTCCCATACATGTTCTTAAGGCTTTAAAACTGTAATTACCTCAGTATGTGAAAAAAACAATTTTTTTACAGGATATTTTGCAGGTTACAGCATTACGTCAGTTTCAGATGTCCATCAATTTTTCTTGAGCATATACTGTAAGTAGTGAAAAATATTGGCCTGGATCTTAGTTTGTAGGCTAGGTTCGCAAAGTAGTAACATTTAAAAAGCATAATGTTATTTGGTGATAATCCTCTATGTTAGATAGGTAATTATATGTTTTCCCCAAAAATTCTTTTTTTATATATATATATAATGCATCATTTGGCAAATAGGTCACATTAAGGTGTTTTCTATGCTTTTTGGTGAATCGCAAACAAAAGCACAGTAAAGGTTGCACTGAGATCTGACGTTTTCCTGCACAGTATTATGCGCTCATGCTCTGCGAACCTAACCTTGGTACCAACCCTCCCCCCCCATTATCCCCAGTAGGATCCTGAGCTGGCAGGGTGGGCCTACTGGAGCCATAAGCCAGCCACTGCCAGCAGCACTGATAAGAGCAGCGTGGAGGCCGGGGAAACAGGCAGGGTTCCTCCATTAATCACCAGCCTATACGATACCACTTCCTGTTTCAGGCCGCTCTCCAGTGCCATGCAGCGGAACACGCCCTCCTTCAGAGGCAGTTCGGGGGTCGGGGCCAACACACAGGACGACCCGGTGATGGTGCAGGGGTAGCGCTTCACACAGTTGTCCTTCTCCCACACATAGGTGGCGTGGTACGAGTGAACAGGGCAAGGCAGAAAGACCGGCCCATCTTTCGACATCTGTACCTCCTTAGGAACCGTGCTGCGTGCCTTTGTAGCTGCTGTGCAACAAAGAGGGTTTAAATAAACCAGTAAAAAAAAATTTATCACTTGTTGAGATGTGAACAAGGGCATTTGTAAACTGCTTCATTGCATAGAATGATTTTGCATTCATTCTTTTGCAAGTATTCAGCACACAGTGTGTATTATAAATCAATTGAAATTTGCTTAAAGTAAAGGTAATTGAGCAATGTGTAGTTATTTGTATTTTTTGTATAAGCCTGCTCTTATGTTCTGCTGTAAGAAACAGCAAAAATGGTTAAAGGTCAGATGATTTAATTACCTAAAAGCAGAACATATTTTTTTTCTCCATCTTAATAAATGTTAATTTATTCAGTATTTGGTGTAATACTTTTTTTTTTAACTTTGAAGTAAAGTTAAAAACTTTAATTACAAAAAAAAACCTTTAAAGTAAAGCTGTTTCCTTATGATAACTCATACTTTTAAAAAAAGCCTTTACTTTCTTATATACATTTTTTTTATTTTTACTCTTCGTAGCCTCTATTAAACATTCTTTATGACTCTGTATGTGTGTGTAATACTTATATGATGAAGTGGTGATGTTGCAAGCACATTCAATTAGTTTAATTACAATTTTTATTTACATATTCACTACAATAATTAGGCCCAGCAGAAAATGTTTAATGCCCCAAAAATATATAAATATTTCCTAATATTTTTTAAGCAATAAAAGAGGGCAGTTTGACCTCTTTCAAATGTTTTAGTATTTAAAGATTAACAAATGATGTAGTTGCTATTCATAAATTCCCAAATCATTAAACACTTTAAACATCTGGTTCCTTGTTCTCCCCTGCTGTGAACAGTTCTGACTGAGTAGGTTTCTATAGATTGCTGTTTTTCACATCCAACTGCTCTAAATGTCTTTGTTTACAATGTAACGCTTTAATCATACAGCAAGGTTATAAAATCAATGGCGTTCCATTTTAACCGCCAGAGGCAATGACTGCTGGATTTAGGTGCACCCAAATGACTCTATTTAAACTGAAGTCTTTAGACATTAAAGAATCTTTCATTTAATCACTTTCACTCTGCATTAAATTTTAATAATACAGGCAAAAAAGGAAACAGATTTTAATTATTACTGAATAATAAATCTGACAAAAAGCTCTGGAGTTCATTTTTTTTGTTAGAATTTTGAGCTGAATTTGCTGATCACCTCTGAGAGCATAAATCATCAGCGCACATTACGTGACCTGTTTTTGCCTAAAGCGAAATGCGTCATAGGAAATTTTGCATTGCAGGAAAACTGCACTGCTTAAAGGCAGACTGCTATATTTACAGGATGTAAGGTGAAGAGGGCACACAGACTAATGTGTGTACATAAGTTTGCCAGCAAACAATTTTGAAAGTCGAAACTAAGTTTAATTTAAAATGTGCAAACTCATGATTTATTATTCCTTTTTATTTTTTATTTTTGCAGTACTCACCAGCTGCATGCCCACAGACAGAGTCGTTGGACTGGTCAAGGCTCTGTATGAATCCTCTGCATGAAAAGACAACAGTAACATGAATGTATTAAAAATGGCACAGCAATACACTGTATTTCTTTTAGTCTATTGCTACTGTTAACTGAGAACTGATAGCTTTAAGAAATGAGCTTTTCTTAATTGAGCACTTCCTATGAATAACCTTAGGTCAACCATTTCTCCCATCAGTTATTTCTTTACTGTGGTAAGTTACTTAATCTTATATGCCTTCAAGGCTAAAGACATCACATTTTATTTGTTAAAATAATATAAAAAGTTGATAAGAAATGGTTGATAAATGGTTATTAATTGGAAGGGCTCAAATAAAGCACTTAAGCTTTTAAGCATGTACAGCAAGTATCCAAAACTATAATTAAAATACTACTAATACTACTCCTCTGGATGAAATACACTGCCAACAACAGGGTAGGTGTGGGTTCTTTCTGGGAAGATTTACTACAAGAATGATTAAAGTTATTATCCTATTTTTTGTTTTTTTAAAAACCAAATACACATCACTGCAGTTTTGTCTTCTCAAGGAGAAAGCATATTGACTGATCAAACCCAAATAGACTCATCCATTCAGTAAAACATCCACTCATGCAGTGTTATCTAAATGCAAATTTAATAGATCTGCACCCTGTAGTGATGTTGTAGTTAGCTGGAATGGCTAGGCACTTCCTTTTGGCCCAGTCCCATCCACAGTATGGGTCTCTGGAGAGGATGCACTCGCGGCAGCTGTGTCCGTAACGACTGCAGTCGGCTAACTGAAGACGCTGGATTTCCATGGCTGTACCCACGTACAGGTGACCCTGGAATAAAGCAAGATGGACAGGAGGTGAAAAAAGAGCCATCTGGAGCCACTGTTAAACATGGCCTGGGTATGATATCTGCATGATTCACCAGGTTGAAGCTAATGTTCCCACTCTGTCTCTCTGACAGCTCCTGGCTACAGTGCTCCAGTCCCACATCTAACCTCCAGTCTGGGTTCATCCTTCATAGGGTGAGTTTGACAGGGCTGGGTTTAAAATGGGTTTATGTCTGTGGGTCTTCATTTAAGGGGTGAACAGTGTGAGCATGTACCTTCTGTGAGTCGATAGCCATATTAATGATGGGGCCCTCGTTGTGGAAGAGAGAGTACTGAGAGATGATGAAAGCTTCTGCGTTAGTGTGCAGCACTTTTAGGACCTTCCCCTGCTCTGTAACAAATACAAAAGGCAGCAGAAACATTCTTAACAGCATTCTAGAAATAAAGGGGGGGTAGCTTATTCACTGCGCTTTCTACAATAGACAGTGGAGTAAAACGCAATAAAAGAAACATAAAAGAAGCCTATTCACATTGTTCCTTAGAGTTTTTTCCCTCATTTCTCTGGTATAAGCCATCCTGAATCTAATTAGCCTTCACTGTGTTTTGCTCCAAGGTTTCAAAAAAGACATTACACATTATCAGTGTCTGCAATAAAACCCTGTATTACTAAAATGGTTAAAAGTTTTACAAAGGAAGCAAAAAGCACTGCAAACATTTACTGCAATACAATTTTATTCAAGCAATTTTGGCTTATTTTGATTGATCCATTTATCATAATATGCTTAAATAATGTGAGGTGGATCTAGCACTACAAATCCACTGACTTTGAGCTCAATCTTTTCTCAGGAGACTTTCCCTCTCACCTGTACCCAGGTAGATAACGCTGTAGTGCTCATCATTGACGGCCAGCACAGTGTCCGCCACTACATGTGTGAAGTGGTCATCAGTGGGCAAGTCCAGGGGAGCACCTCCTACTGGCCAGATCACATCTTCGATCTCAGGGTGATCCTTGATCACTCCCAGTGTCTTTTGGTTCAGAGCTGCTGTATTATTCTTGGAGGCACACTGAGTAAAGAGAACCAGCAGATACAGCAGAATTTTAACAGATAAACTACTCTGAACCTGAATAAGATCAAATGTTAAGCATAATAAGCAATACAAATCCAGGCAGATATCATTCCTATAAGTATAACATAATATATTTTCACATTCATAAGGGCAATTAGCATTTAGTACTGACATTTTACACATTTTAAAACCCCTTACATATAAAAACACTTCATGTACATATACACATATATTTAAAATACATTTAAAGTGATTGTTAATATCAAAATAAACAATGTAAGGAGACGTACCGCTCCAGGTCGGTGTCCAATCAGTGGGCTGTTGTAGCCTTTCAGCTTAGACTTAGCAAAGGTCTGGTCAATTTCCTCAGTGGAATATGCACACACTACAGTAGTGCCCCTACATTACAGAAGTAGTGAATAAAAGAATAGATGAAATTAAGATTTTTTTTTTACATTTTGAATATTTCAAAACCTGATGCAGTGTTTTTACCATTAGAGTAAATTTAATCTAAAGCTTAAGTTTAAAGCATGTTCCTTTTTTTTAAATGCTATAAAATATGTACAGTAGTATTCACATCAGATATCTATAAAACAGAACTAAAGTTTCAGGCACCTGAAAGAAGTAAAAAAAAAAAAGTGCATTTTAATATAAAAAGATGTTTATCTGTTTTAATCACTGGTTATATCTCAAAAGAAACCATGGTGCAGTATGTGTCACAGACCCTTCAAAAGATGTGGAAATTTCCTTACAGCACTCTGTCCTTTACTTTAATTTCATGAAGCCCTTAAGTGACACATACTGATCATCCTGAGAGCATAACCACAGGATAGTGTGTGAATGAATGAGTGAGCATGTAACCTTATTTACAAAACTTAGGAGTGCTGGGTTAGGGCTGGAGATAAAACTAGCTTTTTTTTACCAATTCAAATGCGTTAATTAAATGTTTTACGTTCCATAAAACTGTTCTGACCTGATTTATAGAGCAAAATATTAATAATAGATAGGAAAATGTTGTTTATCATGATTTTAACTAAATATTTACAGTTATTTGCCCACAATAAGAAAGAATTTGTATCAGTCCAACAGAGAAGGTCTTTTAGGGGTTCTGCTCTCCCTATCCTTGACTCACAGTGTTTGCCAGTGTGAGCATCTGTTAGCTGATATAACTGAATTATTGGCAGTTAGTGCGTTTCTTCAAACACATCCAGCTGTCCAATGACAATGTGTTAGCAGCAGATAAAAAAAAGAAGCATTTGGCTCAGAGGAAGCGGGTAGCCTTCACTCTTCACTCTTTCAGTGTGTGATGGGAAGTCCTTGCTAGCTGTTGGGAATTAAAAATGAATAAACAGGGGAGAAAATTGGGAAAAGATCTAAGAAAATGACGATGGGTTTCCTGAAGCATCGTCACATAAGATTCTCAAGAATTTTAATGCCAGATACGATAATCTTATCACTACGATGCTTCGGGAATATACAATACATTTTAATTGTCTCACAAAGACAGTAACAGATAGCTGGATAGAAATTTAGAACTTGATCCCGAAGGAAATTGCAGTGGTGCAATCCCAGTGGTGACCAAAGTTTTGCATAGCACTATATTCTATATTATACACTAATCATGACAAAGGTCATGGGATAGATGTATGTAAGTGTAACTTGATCACGTATGTATCGGGAATAGGATTTCAAAGACATTAGGACCCAGAAATTGCAGAAATTGCATCCACATTTAATGCAGAAGGCCCCACACACATGCAGGATTCTTTAGCTTCAATTGGGACATGGCAAAAGTCATGGGACATGATACTATCTCCTTTTCAATGACATGATGTGTTATGTCAGTGTATGATCCTCAGTTTTTGCAATCTTGAATATTTTGCACAATATTATATCCAGAATATCATGAAAAGACAATACTTATATCTTGAATTTCAGAGATGCATTACTGCCACTCACCACACATTGGAGAAGAGTCCATACATGACTCCAGTTCGATGCTGGGATATCAGCACGAATGCTCGTCTGATGTTGTTGTACTGCTGAGGAGTGCTGGCTGTTCCACACATCACCCGAGCCTTCAGGAATGTGGTCCACGAGTCAGGCAGTATACTCTTTATGCCTCCCTCATCATTCTGGATCACACACACAAACAGAATTCAGACTTAATTATGCACTTCTTTTAGCTGGAAAATATCTC
Source organism: Astyanax mexicanus (assembly GCF_023375975.1). Taxonomy (NCBI): domain Eukaryota; kingdom Metazoa; phylum Chordata; class Actinopteri; order Characiformes; family Acestrorhamphidae; genus Astyanax; species Astyanax mexicanus. Next base: position 40,092,962 of record NC_064413.1, on the reverse strand, counting down.
AATCCACTTATTAAACACAAGCAAAGACACTACTACACTTGGCTACCATGCAGATTCGTCCGATCCGCGCTCGATATGGTTCTTCATCCAAGCTGGCTGTCTTGTTGAGCTCGCTGAAGAAAAAGTAGATCTCCTCATTGTATTTCTGTTCTGCAGGAATGACTACAGCCCCAGCAAACTGAGGATCTAACAAAGAGAGAGAAAGAGAGACAGCAAAAAAGCTCTTACTGTTCCTGTATCCTCAAGTACCAAGCACTGCTTTGATCTGTCTCTGATGTTATATATAAGCTTATTTAAACTGGTATTGTAGGTGTATATGTTGGGGTTTAAAGACAGAACGCTCTCTGAGATCGCAGCCAATCTCTACTGTGGGTAATGAGCTAAAGAAAATAAGCTAAACTGAAAGTCTATTTACTGCACTGTGCTTTCAAAGTGCATACAGCTTAATGCTCGCTGAAGGTCATTTTGTTCCTGTACTGATCTTAGGCGAAATAAAGGACAAGAGCACTCACAAATAAGTGGGGTTACCACAGGCGAGGACAAGCTCGAAATCTGTGCAATTTATACAAATGAACAATTTGGCACTCAAAGAAAGAAACGTAGGAGAACAGCCAAAGATAATATCCTGCATGTCTATGCAACATTCTGTCCTTCTCTGCCGTAGCCTTTTGATGATAAGATCAGAACCTGCAGCTTCTTGCTTATAATCATATCATTATCATTAATATGATGTCTCATCTATACTGTAATGTACTGTAATGTACTTACTGTACTGCTAGACACTCTATTGTGTGGCTTTCATTTGTGAACTCACTTCAGTTATTCATATATTTATACATTGATTATTATTGATTATTTATACATTGACATTATCTCTTATTTGTGCCTACTTGTAAAATTATCATTGATCGGCCTTTTTGCCTATTTGCATTCATATTATTGATATTTATTCATTTTTAAATAACGTTTTTGTGTTAGTCTATGTATATTTATGTGTGGATAGTCTGGACTCTAACTGTGTTGTTTTGTATTGGTTGCTACTGGTTGTGAAATTAAGCATCTGTCTGTCTAGCTTCATTTGGAGATAAACCCTAATTTAAGGCCTGCCCCATGCCACATTACAGTGCCATCAAGATTGAAAGTTTCTTCCAGTTAAAATGTGTATATCAAATCAAATTTACATCTCTGGAAAAGAATAAGAGACCATTTAAAAATGATGAGTTTCTTTGATTTTACCTAATTAAAAACCTCTGGAATATAATCAAGATGAAGATGGATGATCACAAGCCATTTAACCAAGCTGAACTGCTTGAATTCCACTCCAAAAGCAGTGTGTAAGAATGGTGGAGGAGAACAAAATGTGATTTAAAAACCAGGATTATTCCACCAAATATTAATTTCGGAACTCTTAAAACTTTATGAATATGAACTTGTTTTCTGAAAGCTCTGCATCTGTTTTTGTTATTTCAGCCATTTCGTTATTTTAGCCATTTACTGAAAATAAATGCCATAAATGACAATATTTTTGGATACTTGGAATTTGAGAAAAATGTTGTCCATAGTTTATAGCATAAAACATGTTAATTTTACTCAAACATATACATACAGTTGTGGTCAAAAGTTTACATACACTTGTAAAAAAACATAATGTTATGGCTGTCTTGAGTTTTCAATAAGTTCTACAACTCTTATTTTTCTGTGATAGAGTGATCGGAACACATACATGTTTGTCACAAAAAACAGTCATAAAATTTGGTTCTTTCATAAATTTATTATGGGTCTGCTGAAAATGTCACCAAATCTGCTGGGTCAAAAATATACATACAGCAACATTAGTATTTGGTTACATGTCCCTTGGCCATTTTCACGGCAACTAGGCGCTTTTGGTAGCCATCCACAAGCTCCTGGCAAGCTTCAGGTCGAATGTTTGACCACTCTTCTTGACAGAATTGGTGCAGTTCAGCTAAATGTGGTTTTCTTGCATGAACCCGTTTCTTTAGCACTGTCCACATGTTCTCAATGGGGTTTAAGTCAGGACTTTGGGAAGGCCATTCTAAAACCTTAATTATAGCCTGGTTTAGCCATTCCTTTACCACTTTTGATGTGTGTTTTGGGTCATTGTCTTGTTGGAACACCCAACTGCGCCCAAGACCCAACCTTCGGGCTGATGGTTTTAAGTTTTCCTGCAGAATTTGGAGGTAATCCTCCTTCTTCATTATCCCATTTACTTTCTGCAAAGAACCAGTTCCACTGGCAGCAAAACATCCCCAGAGCATAATACTACCACCACCATGCTTGACAGTAGGCATGGTGTTCCTGGGATTAAAGGCCTCACCTTTTCTCCTCCAAACATATTGCTGGGTGTTGTGGCCAAACAGCTCAATTTTTGTTTCGTCTGACCAGAGAACTTTCCTCCAGAAGGTTTTATCTTTGTCCATGTGATCAGCAGCAAACTTCAGCCGAGTCTTAAGGTGCCTTTTCTGGAGCAAGGGCTTCTTTCTTGCACGGCAGCCTCTCAGTCCATGGCGATGTAAAACACGCTTGACTGTGGAGACTGACACCTGTGTTCCATCAGCTTCCAAATCCTTGCAGACCTGCTTCTTGGTGATTCTTGGTTGACTCTTGACCATCCTGACCAATCTCCTCTCGGCAGCATGTGATAGCTTGCGTTTTCTTCCTGATCGTGGCAGTGACACAACTGTTCCATGCACTTTATACTTGCGTATAATTGTCTGCACAGTTGCTCTTGGGACCTGTAGCTGCTTTGAAATGGCTCCAAGTGACTTCCCTGACTTGTTCAAGTCAATAATTCGCTTTTTCAGATCCACACTGAGTTCCTTTGACTTTCCCATTGTAGCTTTTGTAGCTGAGTCTAATCACTGGGTCAAATGAGCCCTATTTAAATGGGCTCATGAGAAGTCAACAGCTGTAGTCAATCAGAATCACTTACAAGAAGTGAAGAGGCCATGTCATGAAGCTAATTTGATTGACACAACTCGCTACATCACCAAAATTGACAAATTTTGTTGCTGTATGTATATTTTTGACCCAGCAGATTTGGTGACATTTTCAGCAGACCCATAATAAATTTATGAAAGAACCAAATTTTATGACTGTTTTTTGTGACAAACATGTATGTGTTCCGATCACTCTATCACAGAAAAATAAGAGTTGTAGAACTTATTGAAAACTCAAGACAGCCATAACATTATGTTTTTTTACAAGTGTATGTAAACTTTTGACCACAACTGTATAAATAGCAAAATCAGAGAAACTGATTCAGAAGCTGAAGTGGTCTCTTATTTTTTTTTTCAGAGCTGTATATATCGATTGTTTTTACAGCTGATGTTATTAGCTACATACAACACAGAACTCAGTAAAGAACAGAGGTAAGGATAAACTCTCTCTTGTATTAAGTTTTTAATACAATCCTCCTCTGGTCAGACAACCTATAAATCAATATTAAAAAGTCATTATACATCCACATATGTCTAATATATTATCTGAATAGCCAACTCAGCAGTGGAGGCAGTTAGACTAATTGTCAGGCAAGTGGCAGAAACTGGAAGGTGTGAAGCTGTAGTAATTTTGATATTTTCCCCACATCTATCCCTTTAGCTACAAATGGAACAGACATCAGCTTAAGTGTAATTGGAGCTGTTATCAGTGTAGAGAATTCTCTTGGTGAATCCCCTCTCACTAAAGAAGATAATAATGCTATTGACAGCGCCTCGTCTTACTCACAGGTGGGATTCTCTGTGCCTCATTACCAGGCCACCACAGCTCCCCGAAGCTTTTAAATGGTATTATCATCACGACTGTATTGATATATGCTTTCTTATAATAAGCGGAATAATAAGAAGCCATGCAGGAAAAATGATTATTTTTTTGTTATCCTTAAAACAGTCTTAACGAAATAATCCATAAAACAGCATGAATACAAATGATCTGTTTAGATATGCTTGATTGTCCAGCCCTGCATGGCGCAGAGGATTAGACTATTAGCCTCTCTTATCAGACTTTGTTGCATGGGATACGTCCAGTGCTGTGATATGTATATTTTAAGGTGTATGTATACGTTAGTGTTCTTATTGCAACACCACCACTACTACTACTACTACTACTACTATTAATAATAATAATAATAATAATAATAATAATAATAATAATAATAATAGTGACTTTTCTGCATTATGCTCCTCAGCACCCTGCTCTGTAAATACTATTACTAATTACTATTACTAATACCAATATTAATACTACTACTACTACTACTACTATTAAGAATAATAATAATAATAATAATAATAATAATAATAATAATGTGACTTTTCTGCATTATGCTCCTCAGCACCCTGCTTTGTATATACTATTACTAATAACTATTACTATTACCAATACCAATAATACTACTACTACTACTACTACTACTACTACGACTACTACTACTACTACTACTAATAATAATAATAATAATAGTGACTTTTCTGCATTATGCTCCTCAGCACCCTGCTCTGTAAATACTATTACTAATTACTATTACTAATACCAATATTAATACTGCTACTACTACTACTACTACTACTAATAATAATAATAATAATAATGTGACTTTTCTGCATTATGCTCCTCAGCACCCTGCTTTGTATATACTATTACTAATAACTATTACTATTACTAATACCAATACTACTACTACTACTACTACTAATAATAATAATAATAATAATAATAATAATAATAATAATAATAATAATAATAATAATAATAATAATGTGACTTTTCTGCATTATGCTCCTCAGCACCCTGCTCTGTAAACTGTATGTGGTTGCCTTATTACAACATAAATAAGATGCTCTCTATTCACTCCCAATCCATTCATTGCATATGCATATACATGTATATTACATATCTTCACTTTCCAATGAAAAACAAGTATCTCCATTTTTAACGATTTTTAGTTTTCTATATAATTTGAATAGACAAACTGTCCCTTACACTGTGGCAAAATTTCTTGATGAACGGACCAAAAATACTTTAAAATGAAATGCATTGACTTCTATTGAGTATCTACAGTATACTTTATCCATAAAGTGTGATAGAAAGCAGCAAGGCAATCTGTGAACAGCCAGCGTGGTTCACAGTATGCACAGTGTAACATTGGTCAGCACTGGTATGTAGCAACATCATCTGTCTTCAGGATAATAAAGCTATGTTCAATTCAATTTAGGTTAAAACTGAATTGGACTGACCTGTAACACTAAGATGCTTTTAGGAAACTGGGCCCTGGTGTGTAACATGATATGCTCTATGATATACGTTACGACTACTTTAAATCGCTTGTTGTAAAGGATCTATTCAGAAGTATCAATGAATAAGCTGCATTATGAATAAGAGGGAGATGAATATCAGCAAGAAAGATTTTATATTGCTCCTATCTGATAAGAGAGCTGTGTTATTTGTTCATGCATTGTTTTACAGGGCCTGACAAATTTACTCATCATTATTGGTCCCAGTGTGGGTACTTTTTGCAATGGCGGCATCCAATTACAATACCACGCTGGAGTCCAGTGAGCTCTTAAGAAGCACTTTTACTAAGGTTTATGAAAGCAGACTGTGTGGCTAGGTTGATTTTATACCACTGAGAAAACGGAGCTAAATTAGAGGTGGGCAATATGATGATATTTTATCATATTGTGATAATATATTTTTTAAACGTATCAACAAAATACTTTTTGATACATATCAAGGATAACATCAGTGCTAAAGGATCAACACTGAGCAACTGCAACGTTTAATACAAATAGTGTGATTAGAGATTTTTAAATGGAAGAATGATGGGAATAAAATCAGTCTACTGTATACTGAGTATTGGGATAATTAAAAAATTTAACTGTATTTTGAATAGAATTGATCTCTAATGATCTGTTGCTACTGATGTATTTGACTGTGTGTAATGGAATATTTTTTTACATTTCACCCAAGCCTAGGCTAAATAAACACCTGAATTCATTGATCCATACTTTTGTCTGTTTAGTGTAGACTTATGTTTGTTGCCATGTACAGTAGGTTCATGTAAATATCATATAGACTTCAGGATGCTTTGAGCTTTTTAGCTAAGCATCAGATAAAATACCATGTTCTGAATGAAACAGATGATGGTGATGATGGTACAACATAATTACTAAGAACATAAGAAAAGTTCCTGGAATTCTGGCTGGTATTAACATATCGTAATGTAATTGTAACACCTCAGCCCACTCACTTAGTAGCCATTTGCTCTCAGTCTTCAGCAGCTTGTTGGAGCTGTAGGTGCGACGGATAGAGCCGGTCTGCTTCCCCATTGCTGACAGAGCAGAATACAGGCTACCATCTGAGAGCGAGAGAGAGAGAGAACAAGCAAGATAAAGAGAAAGAGAGAGAGTTTATGCATCAGCACCTCTATAAGGAGAACATTCCTTCCTGCCTGATTCATCTAGATGATAATGCTTGACTTGGAAAACGTCTAATGAAGAGGCGTTAACACGTCTGCCCCACTGACTTTACCTGCTGCCAGACTGACAGAGCGCTGAGAGGGGAAAGGAGGGGAGATATCTGCGGCTGTCGTCCTCTGTCCATGATCAGGTATGGGCGTGAGAACAGTTTCATTGACCTGGTGGAAGCAAAGGTGTAAAAAGTAAATGTGATGATGCCATAACTATAACTATACTAAATGCTTATGCATTGTAGCATGATGATAACATGAAGCTCATTTCTATAAACAGAACCAATTCGCTGTTTGTCCATTTAGAAGGCGAATAAAATCCTCTGGACTAGTGTCTTTATATCTAACAGCATCTAATCTCACAGCACCTGCGCCACAAGCCACCATAAAACGTTATGATCATCCTGAAGGTGCTGCAGCCTCAGCGAAATAATGAGCTAAACCACCACTGAAGCTGCAGATGTAAGAACAGATGCACACAAGCCTCATTACCCTTTAGACTTTTCAGTGTGTCAGTGGAAATTTCTACCTTATGCTTTAGTCAAGGCTACTCATTATTCCTGTATACTGTCACAATATTTGATACTGAAAGGCAGAAATTCATTGTCGCTTAATTTGTTGGTCTTTCATATAGTTAATGATGTTACAAGGCTGCCCTCACAAACACTGCACTACACTGTATGCCATGCTGTCAGTTAAATTCAGAGCACAGCATGGTCATATCAAACAAGAAGGAACTGTTTCTTCTGAATTCATAAATATCATGTTTAAACCTCTTAGCTTCATCATTGTCAGCTCCTACCTTTTGACTAACTTTGCTGCACTGTGTCAATATGCATTAATAATTAATGTACACTACTGGTCAAAGGTTTTCAGTTTTTTCAGAAAACTGAAAGTGCTACTTTCTTACCATCTTTACTCGAATGCTCCTAGCACTAGAAGGGTGAAGACTAGCACATGTCTGTTCTGATATACGAGAAGTCATCAAGCCCCCAATTCTTTTTGAGCTGCCATCAATGCAGCATCACTTGGCAGCCAACACATTCAGCAGAAAGCAGAGGATCCTAACATCTGATCCATCAATCAACATCACAATGGGGGTGATTGCGGCGATAGAGAGGGCCATCTACTGAACCTGAGAGTGCATGGCAAAATGTACTATCTCAGACTCCAGCTGCTGATGGCGAGGCAGAATGATTCACAATTTGAACTTGAAATGCGATTCTCAGGCCACAGCGTGAATGTCTGTGTTAGAAGTAATAATCTATTCTTTTAAGAGCTGTAATCATATGAAAATATGTCTTTCCCTTTTTAAATGTCTTTTCTAGACATTTCGATAATAGTTCAGACTTGCAATGTTGTCTTAATACTGCGGTATGCAGAAGCACAGTCTGTTCCGATGCTTCACTTATACAGACAAAGGGTTTGCAAAGGGTATATTGTTTGCTAAATTTACCTCTATTGCTGCAACAGCTGCAAGTTGTTAGCAAATTATGTGTTTCCTACAAAGAGAAACAATCTACATATTTTCTCCATTTTTACTAATTTATTTCCTCTTGAATGCTCGGACAGGTTACTAAACATAAATAGATGTTTTAAACTCATTACACATTACAATTAACACCAATTCTCTTTTCCATGATGTCACCTTTTTGGATATATAATGTTTTGTCACAATAATATCACGTTCTCAAACACAGTAAGAGTGAAATATTCAGCAGCTTACCAGTAGCCAACATTTCGGAGAGCCTGCATTTGTCCCACACACCACAAAGGTGTCATTGACTTTCTCAATGACAGTGATGAAATTGTCACACTCGAGCTGCGCAAGGTGAAAGAAGACAGCAGAATAAGTATCATGCATGTGTATCTAATACCTGAACTGTGCACGTCAAACATTATCTCAGTTTTTCACAGCTTTTAGTCTTTGATATGATGTGAATCTGTCAGTTGTTTTTTACATTGTGTCCAAAAGTCATGATAAATGAATAATGGATTTCTGTACGACAGTGCCAGTATGTCAGGACTGCAAATAAGAAAAGTTACTAAATTCTAAAGCTGTTGTGCAGTCTTTCCTTTGCATATTTGCATCTTTTTTGTGACCAATTTTTTTTATTAGTTTTGATACCATTATTAATTTTACAATAATTCAACATCATAAAAAAACAAACAGCAAACAAACCCACCCTCCCCATCCCCCTTCACCCTTTCTCCCCCTTACCGCCACATATCTTTGAATCTTTTGTTCAACTGATTATATAAATTTGATATTCACAAGAGTCTAAGCCATTAACCTTAAAACATAACCTCATTCAGTCTGCTGTGATGATGAGTGATGTGCCGCTCGTCACACATGACTATTTCTGTAGATTTAGAATGAGGCCACTGTGCTCTGCTCTCTGCTCCAACTGGCCCTTGTGGTGAGAAGCTGAGTCTATATATACACAGAGTGGCTGTTCAGATCATACTGTAAGCTTGTGCACCTGAGGAATCTTATTGTAGATTAGACTGGAGAACTCTAGACACTAAGAAATTATTCATGTGTCATGTTTTTAGTTTTTCAGTACAAGCAACACGGAAATTGCCGGACAACTTTCAAGCTGCGTGACTGTAAATTACTACTGTTACTGAATTTACAGTTTTGTTTGGTATAAATGTGTAATAGTACATGTATTTATACCATGGCAGTTATACATACACAAGATGTACAATTAGGGTAAATGCGTAAATTTTACAAGTAAAACAGCCCCTGGAGATCTTAATTGCAGTATTGCAGTGGTTATTGTAGATTTGTTTGTCCCCTCCCTCCTCGCTCCCTCATACACATAGCCTTGTTTTATCTCTCTTTATTATTTATCTCTTACTGTTCTTACTGTTCTTTAGTTTGAAATGAATGGAGCTAAGAATATGTCACTATTTTTGTGTGTGTGTGTTTGTGTTTGTGTAAAAAAATACCCTAACATGGTATCGAAAACACTTCACTGCTTATTTAACACAATGTTACTTGTATATCCACCTTAGAGGATACACTTGCTGTACACTAGATAAAGCAAACTTTAACTTTTAACAATTATGTTAAATTCAATCTGAATTAGTCTTATGTTTAAGTTTTTCCACCAATGTACCATACATATACATGCTTATGTGTGTACATGTTTTTGTTTTTTCAGAAAAATCACAGCATTTTTGTTAGTTTTTTTACTCCAGTGTAGCAAGGTAGCACTTTTTTGTTTTCCCAAAAGCAAAAGCTGTTTAGATGCACCACAACAATCAAACAATTTTTTTTCTTACCTGTAGAGGTATTGATCTGGAAAGGCAGCTCTGTCTAGCACTTTCATCAGGCACTACTGGTATCTATGTGTGGATCAATAACATACAGTGATGTTAGTTTCACATTTCTCTCCTCTATCATTCAAAGTTTTGACAGAAATGTGTAACTGTCTTATAGAAACCATCCTCGTGAAATTGTATGGTATCTAGGACTACAGGAGACTTAGTAAGTCCTTTGAAAAGATGTGTTCAGAAAATCCACTTCAGGTTCTAAACCTTCAACATTGAAGTTGTTTCTCCCTGAAAAGCTCTTTAAGGATCAAAGATTGTTCTTCTGGCTTTGGTTTGTCCACTAAAGAATTCACTATAGATCATCAGTGATCATTACTTATCATGACTGAAGTCTTTAGTCAGTGCTATTTAATGTGACAGAAGTGTTTCATTCGCTGCTGAGAGCAGACTGGTGTTAGTTTTAGGTTACCATATCAGGTCCATACCATTGTGTCTTGCACTTCTTTATGGGTGAATGAGATCATATAGATGACTGCTCGGCCCCCCACATACAGAACATCGCTACCCTGCTGGTGGTACACCGTCATGTAGTTCTCTGGTTTCATGAAGTGAAACCTTGCTGGCTCTGAAAGGCAGATCACAGAGGGGCAACACACATACTGTAAAACATGGTGGATGAAATTTGCTTAAACTAAATGTATACATAATTTCTTTTTTAATATACTTTAAGGATTAATACTGTAGATATGTACATGAAAGTAACAAAATTAGCATCATTACTTCATATAGGTACAAATAAAGTAATGGTTAACTCAGGTACTTAAAGGTGTGCTTAATGGTTAGCTGAGTATATTAAATGAGCTTAATGCACTGGCGTACTGAAAATGTTGTGCGGGTTAAATGCACAACTCTACACACCCTCAGTAACATAATGTCACATTCACCTGGCACCCACTCTCAAGCCTTGCCTGATAATTCACACCGCCATGTCATGACCTTGCTGACCAGTTTTCACTTTCATTCAGAAGATAAAACCATCTGTAGTTGTTGGTGTTCCCAAGCCATCCTCTAAGGTAACACTCCATGAACAGTAATAGCAATACAGCTATCCCATGAATGTCACTGTACTACATAAACTAGATTTACACAGTAAATCATACAACATGTTTGGACACTCACGGTGTTAATTTAACACTGGCAAACTTAAGAGTTAGAGGTACTAATTAGACCTTTTTCATGACTAAATTAATGTACTGAAAATGAAAATTTAATTAATACACATTAAAGTAATGCGAATGATGTGCCCTTAATAGTACCACTCCACTGATAACAGTAAAATGCAATTAATTTAATTTAATTTAATTAAGGTATGAAGCATATCAGCCAAATGGAGAGTCAAGGTTGTTCAAATGTATGTAGTTTTCACCAAACACTTTAATCAATAAAGCATGATCATAGACATTACACTTTAATAGATAGTATAACATTGGGTTAGTAATAATAACAGTCTACTATATTTTATTACAAAGAGTGTAAAAGAATATAAAGTATAAAAGAGTATAAAAACCTGTTTGATTGGATAATGAGCAGGAAATTAATAATAAATTAAAATCACTGTACTATGCATGAAAGAGCATTTAAATAGCAGAATAGCAGAATGTAGCCACTGCTGTGTGTCAAAATATTATAAATACTGTGTATCTTGAAAATATCTTGTGATATAATAGTATTGTAGCATTGTGATATAATATCCCAGATATAATATCTAATGTACTCCTAGATGTATATAATATCCCAAACATTCCAGCTTAATCAGCACATAGTTACATACACCAAGGGTACAAAGGGATGGCTTTTATACTGTTTATATCCATGTCGGAATTGTATCGTATTGACCGAAATTAAGAAATATATCATGATAAAGATTTTTGCAATATATATTTTTTTAGCCCTTCCAGTCTAAATGATTGAAATGTAAAAACTATTAACATTGAAGGTTTATATATCTAAATCTCATATCTCGATTTGGCTTTATTTGCATGGTAAATCAGTGACTTTAGTAAGCAAAGCATTCATGAACTGTGTAGCATATACAGCCGACACAGAGAATGATATAACTCCATCACTGCTATACATATAAATATATCAAACACAATTTGCAGCTACACAAATGATGTTAGGATGTCTAGTGCAACCTCTTTAGGCATATTAGAGGACTCCATTTGACATGGAGAAATCACACTGCCTTACTATGAGCATGCTGCTGGCCAGAGCTCAGCCTTAATCCTAAGCCTTGCCATAATTTAAGTAACACTTTATGATCTATTTACATACTGCAATGATGTGATTTTGGGTATGTTATCTAAACCAATGTTTAGAGAGAAACGATTCATTGTGTGAACCTTATCTGACACAGCATGATATACTGTAATCCCATCAAAGCTACATTATATACGGATGTATCAAACGCGATTTGTGACCATCAGATCAGTCAGTCGCTATGTACTGTATAGTAGAGCTCAATACAAATTCATCAACAGGTGCTTGTTATCAAACACCCCAAGCCTTAGCAACTCCAGCGCATCCTCCTCACGATTATGGCGGACTCGATTTTCAGAAGAGATTCTGTGTATTTTTTTCTGTTCAATAATCTATCGTGAAAAATATTCCCTCATCAGATGGCTGTGTGTGTGTTCGTGTGTCTCGCCCTTCCTTTGTGAACCCACAAAGACGTGCTTTGAATTGAGGACGCGCCTCCATTTGGCCGAGATAAAACAGATCGATACTCTCTCCATGGTGCTGAAACGACCGCTATACCGATACAAACCGCGCGGACGTTTGAGCGTTTTGGGGCACAAAGCGGCGCACGCATTCTATTAGGCGAGTTTTTGAACTGGGTATAAGTAAAATACGAATGTGGAGGCTCTAAAAAAATGAATGATGATGATACGGGTGTATATATCTACATATTTATCATTATCTTATCGCCACTGCCTGACTGTGGCTCAGTCGTCCTGTTGTAAGCACAGTGTTGGGGCGTGCATAGAATAAATAAGTGCATGAACTGGATTATGTGGAATTTTCCATGGGCTATTTTGCAGCTATGTGTGTTCTTTTATTTATTTATTTTTTGTTCGCGTGCGCGCGCGTTTTCTACGAGGTCGCGTGCGTTTTCTGCTCAGATCTTCGGAAAGCCTCAGCTAGCCTATATGCTGCAATGGCATCATCTCCAGTATTATTAGCTCGTACCTGCAATGCAGTTCTGCAGCTTTTGGACACTTTGGTCGTGCAAGCGCGGGTTAACGATAGCGTGTATAGCGTTGTTTTTTTACGTGTTGTTTTTCTGTATCTGTTTTCCAAGCTGTATAGAGCATTAGCCTTATTTATAACTGGACTGGAGAAAAGTGTGCGGGAGAAAAGTATGCACTCCCATCCATTCCACTCCATGCTGTTTTTGCCAAAAGCTTTGGGCGAGTGTGTCTTTGGAGCAGAATCTGGAGATAACTGTTTTTTAGAAAAACAGAGGCAGTTATCCAAAGACAATTTACCAACTGGTAAGCAACAACGGACATATGTCAAGATGGCGTTGCCATGATACCAATCCATAAATATCGACCCAATATCTATGTTTGACCACTCTCATCTATAACAGTGACACCGGGCAGCATCAGCAGCAGCATCCTGTTGGGTTTCTTGAGGAAATCAGACGCAGTGTCTGCGGTATTCAGCCTCCCCGACTCTTCTGTGTTGATTAGTTTAGTGCACTAGCTTAAGGCTACATGAATATTTCATAGGGTGACGTTTTATATTGGATAATAAAAGCCTATTATTCTGACTGCTGCATGGCGACCACAGCGGCACAAGCAAAGAAAGGGAAATAGTTGAATAAATAAGTAAATAAATAAAACATAGCGTAAATGATTTGCATTAAGATGATCCGCATGTGCTTGTGTGCTCTGATAAAATCAATCAATGACAAAATCCCACAATCTCCACTTCTACAAAACAACTCTATCCAAACCATTCATGGACAGACTGTTAATTAGTAAGGCACGCACGCGTTCTGCTTCATAAAGTGGGGATTAAGTGCAATATATATATATATATATATATATATATATATATATATATATATATATATATATATAGCCTATCCTGAATTATGTGGTCAAGTATCTGTATTCTCATTTTTCAACAAAAGCTTCAAAGGCTCTTTATTTATTAACTAAATGTAAGAAATATACTCTAAACCAAGCGCATTTTACCCATTTTTTATTCCACTTACATTGTTTCAAAGCAGCAGCATTACCATTAGTCAGTTAACAAGGCGTTTCTGTCCGTCCACCTTTGTAAATACAAGACAGATTTTTTCCCCATAATTTATTAAGATGACGTATTGTTATCTTAGCTAAACAGCGCTTAAAAACTCAAGCTCCGCTTACCTTGGACTGTAAATTTCAGTCGAGGGGATTTTTCAGCCAGAACTACAGAAAACAGGGTGGTCAGAAGAATCCGGTTCATGATTCTGGGAGCTTTTTAAAAAACACAGTCGATCCTGCAGCTAGAAAAAACACGAGCGACCTCCAAACCGCGAACCCCAAATCCACGAATCCTTCCTCCAAAGGCAGCAGGCTGGGGTTATCTATGGTTTAATACGCAGCTTTGGTCTCTGTGCTAGTCTAAGTCCTTCTGTCCCCCACCATCTCTCTGAGAGGAAGTCGAGGTGATGGGCTAGCTGTACGTCACACTCCCCGAAGGAGAGAGGAGGGTTGAGAGAGATGTTCAGGCTTAAAACAATCCATCAACTTCATACCAGCTGACTTTTAGAACACATCCTGTTTAAATAGCCTGCTTTTCTACTAAAGGCATTGTGCTTATTGCTCTATGCTATACTGGTGTACCCTATACTGAAATGTTATTTTTTTTAACTTGCAGATGCAGTTCAGTCAATGAGGTGTGAATATAAACAGTCGATCAGTTTGGTTTACTGTGAAATTGTGAAAATCTAGATAAAATATCTCAATTGTAACAAGGCAGAAATAAAAAAAAATGACTAGAATAAAGATTTTCTGCCAATGTGAATGTTCTTCACACCTATACATCTCTTTTGTGAAAACGAGTTTAGAAAATCTAAATTTTACTGGTAGCTTTGACCAAATGGTCTTTGATGGTCAATGTGGGCAACCAGCTCTGTCCATCTGGATAACCAACCTTATCTTGCTGGCTAAACAGTTCGGTCTTGGTCTTGCTGATCAACTAGCTTGATCTGACTGCCAGCTGGTTAAACAGCTTGGTCATGATTGTCATGCTGGTCAATCAACGTGGTGATGCTGGTTATGATGTTTGGCCATGCAGGTTCATGCAATTCAACCTGCTTGGTTATGCTGCTTAGCCAGCTTGATCTCGTTGGTCATACTGGTCATGCTCTGTCTTGTTGGTCAAGCTGGTCATCCAATTCTGTCTTGCTGGTCATGCTACTCAACCAGTTTATTAATGCTGGTCATGCTGCTTAAATCAACTTGATCTTGCTGGTCATCTAGTTAAAGCACTTGGTCTTGTCAACTGGTTAGACAGCTTGGTCATGCTTGTCATGCTGGTTAATCAACGTGGTAATGCTGGTTATAATGTTTGGCCAGCATGGTCATGATGTTCATGCTAATCAAACAGCTTGATCTTTCTGGTCAACATGGCAAACTATCTTAAATGACTAAAAAACATGTTTTTTTCCAAATCAGTCCAAATCAGTAAAGCTACATGTTTTACTGTATTATTTTACTGCATACAGTTGAATTCAGATAAATGGTTAACACTGGTTATCAATGTTAAATCTTATGTATACAAATGGCATTAAAAAGGTGAGTTTCAGCATAGCATGACTGAGGAAATGTTAAAAGTTAAACTTCCTCCACAATTTTACAGTTATCTGAAAAAAGAAATCTGTAAGAAAGTTTTCTTTTGGGTAGTATTTTGCCTTGCAGCACTGTGCACCTCTCCACCATGCAGGTACTTTTACAAACTATTTTATTTTTTTATGGCAAAGCTTCATCTTTTTCTGTGATGCAGCTTTCAGAAGCCTTAAACACCTCAGGCATCTGGTTCCACTGCTCTGCGTCTCCACTGCTGTGAAAAAGTCTGACTCTGTAAAAGAGCATTTCCACATCAACCACTCTGCATTCCTTCACATCGTAATGATATAAAATGGTTGAATTCCCCTTGAGAGTTAGCAGTCTGCTGTTCCTGAAATGTTGAGCTTGTCCTAGTGCGGTACAGTAATATGGGGTATGTGTCCAATGTGTCAATCAATGTGTCAGATGTGTCAAAATTACATTTGCCTATACAACATTTATGCAGACACCCCTGAATAACTCACAGTTAGTGAATTCTGATACCGTACTTTGACTTTATTGCTCACACTGGTGTGCAGTTACACACATCAGGTTTGTTTAATCTGCATTTAAAAGCACTATTGATAGAATGGGATCTTAGGTCACCCTTAGGTCACCCTGCCCACTGACAAATGACAGATAGAGGGGTATAAAGCTCCCTAGCTTCCTATTACTATAAGAGATAGAGGACGCTTGAATACCTTTGGGACAACATGGAGTGGGGTTTGTGATCCAGAACAAATTGTCCAATATCAATCCCTGATCTCCTTAGTGCTGTTGTGGCAGAGTACAATCAGATTTTCACAGAAATGTTTGAACGTTCAAGGTAAAATCTCGAGTGGAATAAAGTTTTGTTACTACAGCAAAAGGGGGGAAACCTACTTGTGTTTTTAAGCCTTTGATGTACAGTGTACACTGACATGCCACATGTCAAGTCACAGTAATTAGTACTGTGTCCCATGACTTTTGGCATGTCCCAAAAATGTTGCACCAGGAGGATACCTGTGTGAGCCTCCTGCATTAAATGTACATGTGATTTCTACCAGAGTCACTGGTTTGTTCACATGGAAAATTCTAGCCAGATACTCCCAGTCACAATCATTACCACTTACTGCACTGTCCACTGTAGGTGGTAATGCTTTCAATGACATAATTAAATGTCCACAGAACTTTGAAAATGGAATCTCCTATCCATCTGGCACCCTCCATGCTGTGCCTTGCATCTACTCAACAACAATTTGATTCACCTTGCCATGAGCACACTGGCCAGTGTTCAACCATAATCACAAGGAATCATCTCACAACCTATACAGTTATGGGGTTTCCCAAGCTGTACCCTGATGTATCATTTCATGACCAATTTTCATACTGCTATTCCATGAATTTTGGTATGTCAGTGCACAATATGTCCCTCTGTGTGACCAGTGGTTTAAAAGTTAAAAATATATATATATACACTACAGTATTCAGAATATATACATAAACATGAATGGCACAAAATGTTGTTAACGTCTACTGTTTTTTGATATTGAAATTCAAGATGCTGCATCCCACATAATGTGGTATGTGTTTTGCTTTTTGTTTTTTCGCATCATCTCAGCAAAGCATTCACATGTTCCCATGCTCCTGAATAAGATTGAGTCAGCAGGGCAGTTCCAGCTGAGTATGTGTTCTGACATGCGTATCAGAACATCAATACATGATCAATATCACTAAACCTTGGCAAATGCTTGCGAGAAATTCTCCCTTCACATTTTATTTACTGCGGAAATATCTCAACACAGCAAGAAAGGGTTAAAAAATTGATATGTGAGCACCCTCTTTGATAATGTGTGCTGTCAGTTAGCTGGCTCCACATTACCAAAGCTTCAGCAATGGCTGCCAAACCTCTAAGTGGTTCTGCACCAGACGAAGAGTGCATTTTAAACAAATATTAGCATATAGACAATATGGCCAAAGTCTTTCGTTATTTTGTTTTCCTGAATCAAAGGTATTTTAAACAAAAAAAAAAATAGTTTGGAGCACTGCTGTAAAGATTTAACTGCATTCAGTGACAACAGCATCAGTGAGGATGTCAGGATGTTAGATGATTAGCTCCAACTAATCCCAATCTCCTAAACCCATTCCAAATACATGCTAATACATTCATTTTTGTCTATTCCAGAGAGTTCTATTCTATTGGCAGTACTTCTTCACAGGGCCTAGGGCCTAGACAAACTGTGTGCATGCATTAGAAATGGAATATACAAAAAATACATAATGTGTGAACAACAGATGGACAGCTTTAAAAAATAAAAGAACTGGAATTTTAAATGTATTTTTTTAAACAATGCATCAAAGCACCTGATTACTGGAAACAAAGCACTCACTACAAATATTTGCCTTTGGCTCCACCTATTGGATACTATTGCCATTGGCACAGGCACTTATTATGAAGTGGAAATAAATAATTATTTGTGTAACATAAATAAAATACTACACATACATTTTCCTTACCTTTATATAAGTAGGAATGTTCATATCATACATACCTTACAAACGGAATACAAATAAAAAAAAAAGTAAAAATGTGTGTTTATCTTTGTGTAAGCCACAAAAAAGAATGTGTGTTTTTGGAATATTATGCCGCATGGTAGTTTATCTATGGTCTAGTCTGGGTGCATCCCTCAGCCAGACAGACCTATATAACAGATTGAGTCTTTCCGCAGTAATCCTAAAGGGTTTAAACCTCTGGTCATACACGTGATTATCATTTTTTTTTTTCTGGGTTATTCTCGGTAACTGCATGAGCAAATTCTCTCACGGCAGAATCCCAAATAAATCCGAGGAGGCTTGATTAAGGTCCCCAGCATGGCAACAGCATTCAAACAGAACACTGACCTTCTGGCTTCACATTCTGTCCTCCAACGGGACAGCTGTCAAAACAGCAGATTTATCAACATGCATCTCACCGAGCAACGGCAGTGTTTAATTTCATTATGAACACTGAATGAGAAAGGTGCGAAAACATAAGTAAATCAAATGGACGTTTGAGGCAGGTGGAGGAAAAAACGCTTTAAGAGGCACAGCAAATGAGTTAAAGATTTATGGTGTTAATTAAACAGATTCTATACCATAACATTACTGCATCTCCTGTTTAGAGTACATGCAAAGAAGTATCTGCAGTAAAACAGAAGCTTTTATTATTTCACTACCCTTTAGACAACAGTTATTAGACATTTATACAAATAAGTCTTTACAGTGGCTCCATAATGAGGCACAAAGACACATTTTCCATGATATGCCCTTCTGCTTTGCACAGATAAACATTTAAAATCAAACCCATAAAATGTGATTATCCTCATTTTCAGATTATGTTTATACATTCTGGACTCATCATATTGAGAATCTACAGTTTTTTCACAATATTCCTCATTTTAGGGCACCATAATGTTTGGGAAATAATAGTAGGTACAATAATGCAGCATCACCTGCATGCAACAATTTCGTAAAGTCTTTGATTCTCAGACTCTTCACCAGGTGCTGAGAATCTTATCTGGTTATGCTTTGCCAAGTCTTGCTCATTTCAAGGCTTTGTCCCTTGAGCTTTCTCTTCAGCATATGGAACACACGCTCAATTGAATTTAAATCAGTTGACTGGCAGGATCCTGCTTCTTTTTTTACTCTGAAAACACCTGTTTTGCATTAGCACTATGTCTGTGATCATCGTGTTGCTGTAGGAGGAATCACCACCCAAAGGGTTCGGACTCATTTACTGGAAAATGAGCAGATAAGATGTTTCTACACACTCTTTCTCAGATTTTGTTGTGTTACTGCTGTTAGCAGTTACATCAATGAAGATGAATGTTGTTGTTTTTTACTCGTCCCTCTCTGATACAGGTTTTAATGTTGGTCTCGTCTGTCAGAAAAAGGTATTTTTCCAGAATTAACAGACAAGACAGACAGATGTCAGACAGACAACTGAGGATTTATCTGAAGATAAGTGAGGATTCTTTTGCCATTAACAGTGGAGGTCTTCCTTGGCCTACCAGTCCATTAGTGATGAAAGGGCATACTGTGTGAGCTATCTTCTTAAACCTCATAATAGCTTCTCTGGCTGTTGTTGACATAGCTTGTGTTAAGTAATGACAAGTACATACTCCAAATAGCTCCAAGCCTAAGTGTCTAATGCCTTATGAACTAATGAAGCTTATGGAGCACACCTGAAAAATCACACATTATGGTGCCCTAAAATGTAAAATTAGAAGGGACTGTATAAAAAGTGTTAATGGTTTGAATGGACATTTTAAACTGGGAGTGGAGGGATATATCAAGAAATAAAATCCCAGACATAATAGAGGACACTGTATTTCAAAACTGTGATGAGAAACAGAGTGTAAGATCAGGGGCCAGGATTGTTCTTATTTATTACCACCAAATGCAATTAATTAAAACAGCTTCCCAACCATCAGATTTGCATAGTCTTTAATAGTTTAAAATGCAAAATCCTACACTTTATAAATAAGTTAGCAAAACAACATTATGTGACAGAAGTATAAAGTATGTACAATTAAATACAATATCCTGCAAAGCATCTTATCTCATATGAGCACAATGTGCTATTTGGTTATGACATTTATACATTCCTAAGACACATCCAAACTGTTTTTTTTTTATTCATTAAACATAATTAACACGGTTAAAAAGACACACTTTTACAGAAGTAATAAATACATGTATGCAATACCAAGTTTAAAAATAATACTGATTATTTGACCACGACAATTGAACTGAAGTGCAAACAACCCGAATACTAGGTAATATAAAACTGAAAAGCATATAATTTCTTTACTATAACAACATCATTCTTTACACTAAATGTTCTTACATACCAGCTATTGTGTTTTTGTTATGCCTGGTTTGGAGTGAGTTTCCAAAAAGCGTTGTAAATAACTGTAAAATCATAACCCAAGTTTTACTTTCAGTTTACTAAGAGTAAACACTACTGTACCACTATGTTGCTTTAGAAAAACTAGGGTCCTTAAATGGTATACGAATAAATCATCTTGGACACTGTTAGCCAAACTTATATTAGTTATTTTAGTAATTTACAGTCTAATTATACTTTATAATAGGTGTGACAATTCTAAATGTTATGATTTGCATTCTCTTATTTTGTATACTCTCTTATCAAATAAAGGCAGCATTCTCATTTCACATAAATTATTACGTTAATATTAATGTAAATATTAATATAAATTCCATACAAACACACTAATACATTCCATTCCAATATATTCACAGTACCACAGTTCCACAGTTTCTGTCCTATTCTCATAGGATCAAACTGTGTTCTTAACATGTCCAAGAATTTGTTTATAATTTACAATAAATATAAGATAAAGGTAGCCTGAAAAGTACCATACACTGATTACCAGTTTAACAGAAAGCTGTTTCGTGGCTTATTGTACTATACTAAATCAAGGCAGTTGTTTGCTGCATGCATATACATTATAAATGCTTACTATTTCTCAGTATTTAAAACATGGTCTTTCTGACAAAAGGCCCAGTTGTTTTAAATGTACAGTAATGAAAATCAAATGAGCCAAAATGACACCAGCCTGACTTGATCATATAAATGACATACTTGATAGAAGTAGCAGTGATCGCATGTTCTGATTTACAGTACAGTAAGTAGGCCTGCTGTTTTTGCTTACCTTACCTGTTACCGCTAGCTACACGCCAACACTTCACTAAAAGTCCTTTAATGACTTCATATGAGTTTCATTGTAAACCTTCCAGTGTCTGCACCGTCACCCCCTCCACCCATAGATGAACGTGGCACAAAGTCAATGGTGGCTGTGTGCTTGATCTGGCCTTTACTTTGGCTCCAGAAGAACATAAAAACAAAACAAATGGCCACTGAGCTCAGGAAAGAAAGGAAGCCCATAGTAGTGGCAATAACAAGGGTCTTGGCATCAAAGGGGTAAGGGTTTGACACTTCTGCTGAAGAGTTGGTGGAAGGAGGCAACGAGGTCTCAACCCAGGCGTCATCAGAAAAATAGGAACTTGTGTAGTTTCGAGGAAAACTCCGTACCTGAAGACTTGCAGAGATACTGTCATTCCCTGCAGGATTAGCTGCAGTGCAAAGGTAGGTACCGCTGTCCTGTACCTGAGCGCAGCGCAACTCCAGACTTCCATTTGCAAGTACTCTTATTCTCCCCACAGACCCAATCTGAGTCTGATGGGGAGACAGCCAAGTTATAGAAGGCTGCGGATACCCATCTGCTTTGCATTCAAATTGTACATGTGTTCCCTCATCCACTGAAGCCTCCTGTGTCTGCCGGTCCACAATCCGTGGCTGCTTGCAGATGAACACTATAGGAAGCTCTGCATCCGAAAAGTCACGGAACTCCCTCTTTCGCACAAGTTCAGGGGAAGAACATGAAGGTTGGCGACCGTTAAAGTTCAGCCTAAACCTCCTTCGCACTACCCACAGAAGCCGGCAGTCACAAGTCAGGGGGTTTCGATCCAGCCTCAAGGTCTCTAGGTTCCCCACTGAGTGGAAGGCACTCTCCTCCAGGGTGGTGAGTCGATTTGAGGATACATTGAGTAGTCGAAAGTTGACCAGTCCTCTGAAGGCACCTGGCTCGATGCGCAGAAGACTTCCACCTGCCAGGTGAAACTCCTGCAGTCTGAGCATTTCCCCTAGAAGGTTGCCCTGTATAGATGTGATCGGGTTGTAGGAGAGGTCAAGGTAGCGTAGGTAACCCAAATGACGCAGGGCGGCATATGGTACGGCACTCAGATTGCAGTTGCTGATGACAAGAGTGGTAAGGTTGAGACCAATGAGGCTGTTGCTGTTTAAGCTCTCCAGGGAGGGCCACTGAAGGATCTGCAGGGTGCGCAGCTGGTGCAGCCGGCGGAAGGCATTGTTGGGCAAGATGCTGATTGTGAGTCTTCGCAGACGCATCTTGCTCAGGCTCTGAAGCTGTGAAAAAGCTTCAGTAGGAATGGAGGTTAGGTTACTGCGATCCACAATCAGTTCCTGTAAACTCTGCAGGCCAACAAATGCCCTCTGCGAAATGAACACCAGGTCATTCTCCCCAGCGTTCATTTCCCTCAGATTTCCCATTTCCTGAAATGTGTAATCCAGAAACACAAGTATCTCATTTTTACTGAGATCCAAGCTGCGAAGGTTGGACAAGCCAGAGAAAACGCCAACAGGGATTATCTTTAGACGGTTGTTTTTGATTCGTAAGAACTTAAGATTTTTAAGACCCTGGAATGCCTCCACCTCAATCATAGATATAATGTTCTCACCTAGGTCCAGATCCTCCAGCTTGGACATGCCATAGAACTGTCGCCGACCTAAAGTCTTTAAGCGATTGCCGGAAAGATCCAGGCGCTTGCCGTTGTTAGGCAGGCCTTCAGGAACATTTGTCAAGTGTTTTGAGGAGCAGTTGATTTCTAACGTCTCCTGTCGACAGGTGCACTTTTGTGGGCATGGCCAGGACAGATCAGCTGCTGACAAGCTTAGACACCACAGCAGCAGGAGTGTCTGCACCCCCTGCTGGCCACACACCTCCACAAACATCTTACCTCCTGCCTGTTGGAACCACAGAAAGAAAAGTAGCAAATTAGCTAATATTTACAATGCTGATTAACAAGAGATGACATCTCCACGTCATACTTTAATATTGATCAGTATTAATGTGTTCTGAATGCTGTATATTGCAAACAAACAGTTTGTGAGCTGTTGGTTGAAACATGCATGTAATTTAGAATTTATGTAAATTGATATTTTGATGTGTGATAAATCATGTACCCTTCCATGCTACCCAAGAGAATGTAATTGAAAGTTATTGACAGACTAAATGAAAAATGTTTTACCTATTGATATTTTTGTAATAAAATTAAATCCATCACTCTAAATATCGATGTATTGTATTGGCTCATTCATTTGTTAGAGTGACACTCACCTTGTTGCTTCCGTTGTACAAGTTCTCATAACCAGAGGTTTGAAGGTTCAGATCTGACTTGATCTCGGTTTTATCTTGAGTTTGACACAAACATTCATCCCCAGGCAACCTACAGCCCAAAAGAAAATAGATTTTAAATTAAAATCTGTTATTTGCAAGCTTCTACCTTTTGTTAGTCCCAGGAGAGCAAATACATTTTAAAATTATTTTAAAAATCAAGTGTCCCAAAAATCTTATTTTGCTCCTGCCTTTAAAAAAAGCTACACTTAACTGTTCTCGGCAGTTTGCCAAGGTTTCATTTAAGCACCATGTGGAAAGCACAGCAACAAACGCTCTTTCTGGCCAGCTATCTGGAGCAGAGCATGCTGTGAGACAGCTGGAGGGGCAAATGTAAAGAGGCAGGTCTATGGATTGTAGTCACACTGGCCACTGGTTTTACCTGAGGCCAGGAGCGCATGTGGTGGAAACTGGGTTTAAATGAGAATTTGACCACCTACTGCAGATCTGCACACAGAGCTACTGCTTGAGCAAAAAGTGAAGAATTTGAAGCACTGCATGAACACAACTGCTCTGTGGAGAATTTAATAGCTATGAAAGTTTCTGTTATCAAATTTCAAATGTAACCTATAGTATATTTTAAAGTCCTGTTCAAACTATTTAATATAAACACAATCCCTGGTTTTAAAATATATTTGAAAAAAAAAAAAAAAAAACACATTGCAACATACAGCAACCCATAAAAAGGAACTGAACTGAATTTCCTGACTTCTTTTGACTCACTAAGCTGACAGAGCAGGGAACTTTCTTGGTGTAAGCAAATTCCTTTCCTTAAAATGAAAAGCCAGCAACAACTGTTCTTTCCTTATTAACATCTAAGCCACTAACAAGAACTAAAATCAATACTGTATTGAATTAGCATAAGCTGTGTGGAACAGAAACATCTAACTTAGTATAATAAAGTAGAAATCCTTGAATAAGGCTTTCTTTAATCTTTATTTAATTGTGAGCTTTAATTCAGTGGGAAGTCTCCAGGTACTTTGTGTAACATAATATAATTGCCTTTCCAACTTTGCAAATACAAACTGTATTTACATGCATTAAAATGCGCCTTTAACACACAGTTTGATAAAAGACTCCAATACTAAAGTACACTCTGTGCACACATAAAAAAAACACACTCATAAGTACCATAGATATCCATTCAAACCTGAGCCGCTGAAAGTCTCTTGCTTTTTCTCCCTCACACACAGTCAACGCTTTTCCATCTCTCCCTACAGAAAGCACAAGATTGAAGCAGAACGCTGTTCTAAAGCTCTAAAGCTTTCAGTGTTGTCCCATCTCCACTATTCATGCAGAGGGTCCTCTACTGCATGGAAGCGCTGACTCATAATGTGGGGCTGGCAGGGGCAGAGCTGGACATAGCTGTCCTAACACCATGCAGCCAGCCTGTGGAGCCCAGAGCCCAGCTTACATAAATTAATGTGTTGATCCTTCTATTCGATATATAAGAGACGAGCACTGACAGGTGCGCCAGATGAGCCTGGACAGTGCTCAAAAAGTGTCAGGACTGACTCTGACCAGACCCGACTACCTCTCTTTGTGTCTCTCTTCTCACCTTTGCATTCATTATTCATTTCTTTATCTCAGTTTCAGTACGATAGAGTTCCTAACACCACAATGACTTCCCAATTTACACATAGTTAAGTCTGAGCTCGAGCTCATTACGCTCAGGTGAAACACACAGTCCATTTCATGCTTGGTGAAATGCTTTTTTTGCATTTCTTTGATCACGCAATCTCTGAAGCCCCATACTGCTCTGCATTATGTCATCATCTATCACGACAGCTATTTATAACATGGACGATTTTGTAACATTCATAACATAATTGGCGCTTTTTCCCCTGACTGATCAACATGATGTTTCATAGAATTGGTTTTGCGTAACACCACAGTTCACCCGTTTAGATTTCAAACCCAGCCAAATTCTTATCTAATGCAGGCAACTATGCCAGAGAGCATGTTATTGCCAATCAGATTGAACTACTCACAGCCCATTTATTCTCTGGACCTCACACACACATAGCCAGTTACAGAGTTCTGCATTGACCTTTTCACCTTCTTGAGTTCTTAATTCAGAACCACGAAGGAGCCCTGACCTCCAG
This sequence comes from Astyanax mexicanus, assembly GCF_023375975.1. Taxonomy (NCBI): domain Eukaryota; kingdom Metazoa; phylum Chordata; class Actinopteri; order Characiformes; family Acestrorhamphidae; genus Astyanax; species Astyanax mexicanus. Next base: position 40,067,188 of record NC_064413.1, on the reverse strand, counting down.
TCACGTCAACAAATGACACTCATCAATACTGGACAGCTTTATCAGGTTGCAGCCAACGGAATAGGCCATTAATTAATGGAGAGACAACAGAGACAACATCACCTACACAGTCTATTGGCATGCAAATAACTCTACACCAGCACTACAGATTTACCCCTGAATCAGCATTACAGACTACATCAGTACAGCATTATTGTAAATAATAAATAAATTATAAATAAATTATACTAAACTGTACTATTTAAATGTTTGATCATCCTTTTTGCACATGTGTAATTACCTACAAACAGTGGTTCCTTAAAATATCCTTAATAAAAGCAATGATTTTTTTGTGTTCTTTGCCAGGCTAAAGGGTTCAATATAGTACAGAAAAGGAGTTCCACTTTTGTCTACAGTCTTAAATGGAAATTCTGAAAAAAAAAAATAGAACACTTTTTGCTACATTGTACAAAAAAATATCCAAACACAAGTTTGAATTGCTATTTCTAAAGACTTTAGGAAGTATTTAGGACAAAACCTTAACAATACATTTTAAGTTAACCAAGATAAATATTTGTGGAAAATGTGGCACTCTTCTTTTTGTAGCGCATTTAAAAAAAAAATTACAGTGTAAGAGCACCTCAAAAAACTTTGCTCACCATTTTTGCGTTTTTTTTCTTTAATAATGTGCTGCCTAAGGCTGCAATGATTTGGGATATTTATGATATCATAACTGACTAAAACTTATCAGTGTTTAATGGTGTCGCAGGATACAATATTTCATAATTCTTCCTCTTTCTTAGTACAATTTATTTATTTATAGAAATGTCCAGTATATAAAATGTTTTTTAAAGCTGCTCTTTGATACTATATTTCTTTATGGATTATTGGATAATTTAAATTAATCCATCGATTGTTTAGTTTACTGGTGGGATGATTCTATGTTCGATTACATTTTCCATTACCAATAATAAGCAAACATGTCCAACAATGAATACCGCTGCACAGTGTGGACAGTATATCTATTCCAATTTGTTCACAAACCTCAGAGAAACATAAATCTCATGATACACATTTCGTACAGTGCATCAGTTTCATGCTATTAGGTTTTAGATCACTATGAGCAGGCCTGGTCAGTGTACCCTTGTGTGAAAGGTCAATGTTGAGGTCAGACTTAAACAACAACCTTCAAGATTTGGAACTTAAGCAGGTTTTATTCAACTTTTTCTAATATATTCTTTCCGAGTTAGTGTGAGAGGTCACTGACCTCCGTAGCTGGCCTGACATTTGCCCTCAGTGTGCCGACAGGGAACGGGCAGGACTGACTGTGTTGCCCTCTCTTTCTCACACTGTGGTGCTATTCTTACCCAGCCTGAGTGAGAAATAACCCCAGCCACTCGTGAATCACCAATTAGAATTCCTCAGATAGAGCAACAATAGCGGCTGCATATGAGAGGGTGCTGTTTATTGGTCTGGCACCTGGCTCTGTCGCTACCCTCAGCAGAAAGCTGCATGGCCACAATCATGAGTATTAAAAAGCCCCCAACCAAATAACAGGTGCTGGATGGAGTGGGGAGTGGGGAGTGGGGGGACAATGGCAGTTCTAAAGAACAGCAGAGTGTTTTTCCCCTTGTGCTTGCCAGAGGTACGGATAACACATTATCAAATCAAGAGAATGGCTTAAATATAAAATAGACAGGATACAAGAATGTATTTACAGTAGATAAACAAAGCTCCAAGGCTTTTCTGGGCTGTGTGCTGCATGTGTCCCACACTGTCTGTTTTTATATTCAAATATTGCATTTTTTAGCCAATGGACTGTGACTTTAGCATATAATACAGGTTTTCATATCTTAGAATATGCACAAGTAAGACTGATTTCTGTGCTCTTGACTAAAGGAGTGTGTGAGAGAGATAAAGGAAAACTGCAGAGGCTTCAGGCCTGTAACGAACATGATTACAAGAGGCATTCATTCAGTACACATCAGTATACATTCCCACAGCTGTCACAGACGTCTTGCAGAGGAGGGAGTATGAAAGTAGGTGGCAATTTGTGTATGTATGGGCTTTTTTCAGTGAAAGTCTCTTTATTTTTTAAGGATACAGAAAAGGATTTAAATAGTTTTTTGAATATACTCAGTGGTTTGCGAGGAGGCGAGGGTGGAGGTTTGAGACTTGGAAGTTTTTGTTAAACCACTTTACTTGTGAAAGGAAAATTAGCCTTTGGTTCACATTTTCTGATTCTGAATAGACAAATTAATCTTGATAAACAGATAAAAAAATGATCAAGTAGACAAATTAACAAATTAGAACAATAGGTACCGGATAAGCATGAGTGTGCATTTTTGTTTGGGCTGATCTGACATAAGGCTTAACTTCTAGTTCTCTTGTGCTTGTTATGAGAGCGAAGAAAGGAGCTTAATTTATTTTTCAAAAGAGCTCTATCACAAAAGACCAGCAGACAGAATGTGATTAGAAAAAAAACTTGACATCAGCTTTGTGCTGGTCTTTACAGATGGAACTTGAACACTGTGTACCGCAGCAATGTGGACTAAAAATAAGACCAAAGGGGAAAAGAGGACATGCAGAAATTACAGTTTAGAGTGGGGTATTGTTCAGCTGTTTTTAATGAAAATATGAGAGAATGTCATCACTCTGGCCCTTCGCGTCAGATTTGTTTGCCGGTTTCAGTCTGAAGCAAGGCAAATCCATGCTTATTGGGGTATAGAGGTTTAGTGAATATTACAGAAGGCACATGCATTAATGTAATAAGATAAACATACATGACAGTTTACAGTAGAAGGTTAAATTCTGTATTGAAATATGGATTGCCTCCACTGGATTCATTGGATTAAAAATCAACATAGACTAGAATGTGAATTCACAAGCAAATATTTGCATAATCCCCAACACAGAGAGGACAGCTGGCTTCTCCTATTTGACACACATGTTGGCCGCTTAGAGCTGATATCATTTGCAAAGTCCTGGTTTCAGATTTGATTCCATTGATGGGAACTTGCGCTGTGGGGGAGGAGCGTGACTCAAGCCTATTTCACGTGCAGTCGACTAGCCAGAGATTGCCAGTAAGCTTACAAAAAGAGCACACGATGTGAATACAGACTCGTACTCAGGCAGTGACCCGAAGGATCGGCCACCTTTTTGTTTTATTCACCCAACTACACCTGAGAATGTACTATAAGGAACTGTACAATTCAACCACTGAATTCAGGTGTTTTCGGTGTATTTAGCCCTATTGCCTCAGATTGCCATGCATTTTGCAACAACTGTTAAAGAATGGGTGGCTCTAAAGAACTCACTGAACTCCAGCATGATACTGTAATAGAATGCCACCACTGTAACAAGTCAGCTGGTGCAATATCTTCCATTCTAGATAGTCTGCAATGTATTTTGAGTGATATTACTGAAAAATGGAAGACTTTATGGTCCACAATTACTTAGTAACACAATAACAGTGTTCCAAACCTTCTGTAGCATTAAAAAACATCAGCCCAAAAACTCTACTCTTAGAGTTTCATGACATGGGTTTCTATGGCAAGCGTCAGCATGCAAGCCTTACATCACCAACCACAATGCCCAGCATCAGATTGAGTGGTGTAAAGCACACCGCCACTGGCCTCTGAAGCAGTGGAGACGTGTGCTCTGGTGCGTCAATCATGCTTCGCTAACCGCTGGTCTGAAGGGTAAGTCCAGGTTTGGGGAAGGCCAGGACAACGTTACCTGACTGACTGCTCTGTGCAAGACTAAAGTGCTAAAGTTTGGAAATGTAAACTTTGTTGAAACAGTTTATAGAGGGTCCTTTTCTGTCCCAGAATGACTGTGCCCTCGTGCACAAATCAAGGTCTATCAAGGCATGGTTGCGTAAGTCTGGAACTGAGGAACTTGACTGGCCCAAGCAGAGCATTGACCTCAACCCCCATTAACCCCGTCAAAAACCTTTGGGATAAACTACAACAGAGATTGCAAGCTGGTCTCTCTTGTCACATCAGCGTCTGACCCCACAAATGCTCTTCTGGATGAACAAGCTACATTTTCCACAGACACAAACCTTAAAAATCTTAACAAGTGTGTGTCGTTAGAGCAGCAAATCATTGATTATGGATTTAAAAGGGATGTCATACAAGCTTCTGTAAGTGTATTGTGAAGGTTTCACAATTTTCTATATCATTAGATATAGAGCATTTTATTGAATTTTATTTCTATTTAATTTTGTATTCATTTACACAAATTTAACGATTATCGAACATTTTTGTTTTCATCAACCAATACTTAAACACAGTTAAAATGCTTTATTGTTGTTTCTAATACTGAATATGTTTTATTTAATCCATTGCTGGAAAACTGTCCCATCCCAATTTTGCACTCACTTGGTACATTTAAAATGTTGCACAAATATGTGCATTAAATATTAGGGGTTTTGTCCAATGCATACTAAAGGAACATGGAGGGCTTGTCCAGCTGTAAAATCAAATCCTAGTCTACCATTGGGAGGGTAGTGTTATTATCCAATAGGCTACACCAACCATGATGGCAAGGACTTTATACCATTACACTCATGAACTATTTTTATCCTGCCCCGGGCTTGAATGACTGGCGTTATTCTGAAGCCTTGCCATTTCATTACTGAACTGCTACCTCACAATGACATTAACTTTACTTCACTGCACTTCACTGCACTTAAATGTTCTCCTCCATTAGACGATATACTGTATATTGCAGTATTTCAATGGAAGCAGGAAACATGCATTAGCTGGGTTTTGTTTATTTTGTACTATGCTTTGTATTATGCTGTAGTGAAACATTAGATATGATTTTATATAAAATGCTTTGCAATATGAATTGTGTTGGGGATCGACTTTACTTCAAATATCTAGGTAATTCAGTAAATTACTAAAGCAATTTAAGGCTACAAGTAGCTAGGTGGGTTTATTAAGTCTAATATAAATATCTTTAATTAAATGATAAGCTTAGAAGGCTGGTATGACCAAACCAATCTGTGCCACAGCAATCTGTGTAGCATCTAATTATACAATTGTAGAAAATGAGACCAAAGACCAATCAGTTGTAGCATTAACACCACTTCTTTGTTTCTACATTAATTGTCCATTTTTTCAACTCCACTGACTTTATCAGAGTAATTTGTAGCTCTATAATTATAGAATGAAGTCCAGTTTTTTCTCTGCATACTTATATTATGGAACTACAGTGATCCTTTATGATTAGTGGAGCCGATAAAATAAAAAATGACTGTAGAAATAAGAGGGAAGTGTTAATCTTATGGTTCATATTTGTATTAATGCATAAAATATTGGAAGTTAAACAGAATCTTAATCTCATAGACATATACAACATATCATATGGTCATCCAGCTTTATATCATGCAGCTTTTACTTTTTGTAATGGCAGCCCTGTCATGATTATTACATTATTGACTTATCTATATCTGATAATTGTGATATTGTCTATTGTGGTTTTTTTTTTGTAAGTTTGTTTGTAACAGTACACAGTATTTTAGTATTTGGGTCAGTCATACAATGACCAATGCTTTAATAACTGTGACTTCATACACACAGTGTGAACTGCAGTAAGTAAAGAAAAAAATATTTGTAAAAAAAAAAAAAAAAGAATTGTAATTAAAAATGATTAATTACAAATTGTGTATGAATGAAGGGTATAAATGCTTTGTCATCACTGTCTTAATGGTTGTCAGGCCCGTCCAGCCAAGCCAAGCACCCTATGCCCATATATGGACTTCTTCTAATCAGGGCACGCTCATGCAGTCATCCAGCCCTGATTAGAGATCAGCTTCACCTGGGCAGAGTTGCTTATAAGCACGCTGCTCCTCTCTGCTGTTGCCGAGTATTGGTCGCTCTCATGGTCTGTGTTTCCTTGTGGTTCCAGCCTGTTTGCTACTCTACAAAGTGTTCTAGCTCCCAAGCCTGTCTTCCCTAGTTCCTGTTTTTTCCTTGGACTCCTCCCGGCCTAAGTATCCCTGTTTTATTTCTTGTTTTGTTTGTTTGCCCTGTTTACTTTCTTAGTCTAGCCATTTTCCTAAGCTCTGCTTAGTAGTTTTCTGTTTGCTATTTTGTAGTCTAGTGCTCCCTTTGTTTTTCCCCATTCCCCTTACTACTTCCTGGTTTTATTGTTTTGGCCGTTCCACTTATTCCTTAGTCCCTGTTTCTTTTGGCCCAGTCCCGTTTACTTTGTCAGTGTTTATTTGTTTTCAGTTTTGCCCGACTTTAGTGTGTTGCTCTAGTCCTCTTTTATATTGTTTATTTTGTTTATTTCAATAAATTTTACTGCTTCGTTCTACATCCCCAGCAGTGTCTCTTATTTTCTCTCTGCCTGTTTACAGTCAGGCATGACAATGGTAAAAAATATTGTTTTTCGCAATAATTGCTGGGACAATGTGTCGTCTACCAAGAAATTGTTATTGTGACAAGCCTATGTAGTGGCCATATTATTATTTCAGAACACTATTAAGCACAGTTTTTAATTGTTTTATTTAACAATATAGTACTTTTTATTGCTCTATGTTGATATAACATTTGAAAATAGAATTGTTTTAAATCAAGAATCTAACCTTGACCACCATCATCTTATACAAATATTGTGTAGTATTCAGTCAGTGGCCAGCTGCGGCCTGTACAGCACTGCAGACACAAGCAGGGTCAAATTGTGTCCTGAATAGTTATATGCGTCTGAGCAGGCAGGTCTGGTTCAGAGCATCGGGATTACACACAGAAAGAAAAGGCAAAAACCCCATGGAGCAGACAGCTGACCCAGGACAGGCTGATCACCAACAGCAAGCTTTTGCTCTTGAAAGCCTTTTAAAAAACAAATCTGAAAGCACAGATGTAATCCTATGGGATCCTGTACAGATAAATCTACACCAACTAAAGGTCTATCACAGCTTCAGCACAGAAGACAGCCATGTGAATGTGTGATGTGTAAATAAAGTTACAGATTATACTACCTCTGAAACACAGTCCATTCTCAGCCCTGCTGTCACTATTAATCAGAGCCTTTAAATCAAAGACACAGTTGTATCAGGCCTGATTGAGAGTATTGACAGGTTGGCTGAGCAAAACAAAAGACAGTGATCAGATGAGTGCTTTTATTGGTGGACTCTATCAGTGCAGCCACTCTGGCAGCTCTGTGAATTACAGGAGTCAGAGATAAATCATGCAGCAAGAGGTGACTGGGACACTGGCTGTGCATTAAAACTTGCCTGATTAAAGTGCCCATTTGGATCCTCTCCAAGCCTCCTCACCCTGGCTTCCTCTCACTCGAGCGAGGGCAAAATTTGCTTTGCTGCACATTATTGGTGGTACAGTCTGCTGTTTAATCTCTCATTAGAGAAAACTTCCACAAAATGGATTATTATCAATTCAACAGACCTTCCCAAGGCCGGAGAGCCAAAAAGCGAATCAGGAAAGCTGAGAAACCTGAGCTCATCAAAATGTGCTGGGAATTAAAGGTGCCTGATTTTCTGCTTTGCTGCAGCAGTAATCTGGCTCAGTATACAGGCGAGATTGATCGCAGGAGTGCCTGTTTTAACTGGGACTTCTCAGTTTGACCTCCTTTTGATCTTCAGTGCAGACTTCCAATTGCTGCTGAGGTCTGTGGGTGGGTGGGTGTCTGAGGGAGGTGGTGGTTCATAAATAAACGAGTTAAGGGATGAAACAATGAAGTAAAAACTACCTTGTTGTTTTTTAACACACTTAAAGGAACAGTTACTTCAAAACAGCATGTGTGTCCTTTTCTACTTACACCAAACATTTGATTGTTGGATGCAGACTATGTATACTGGGGAGAAATGGCTGCTGTTTAAAGTTAGTTTCCTTAGGTTTATGCTGAATCTACAGGGTGGATAACACAGACTTCCATTAGGCTACTGTGTAACTATATTATCTGTTAAAGCTGCAGTGTAAAACTAATGAAGCCATCTTCATACATTACTTCACTGTGAATAAATAAAAAATATATAAAAGAAACTATTAGGACTAAACATTTCCATTTTTGCTCACTAATAGAAATTAACTTATACCTTTAGAAACCACTATGTTCTTCTAGGACATCAACGTTTTAATAATTATAGTTCCTGTATATTGTGGTAAAAACTAATCCAAAAGCAAACAGCAAAACACAATTTCAGAATATATTATACAGCACTGCAAAATCACCTTTAATGACCTTTAACAGTTCTGTTTTCAGCCAGGTTGTCTGATTGATTATATCCGGGATAAGAGAAAAGCTCTTTAAAGCTCTCCTCTTAGAGTAAAACTGCTTTTTTCAGCTTGACACAAAAGAACCCACACAACAACAAGCCATCACTGCGCAAAAGTGCAGCTCAAGCTTTTGCTTGTAGCTGGTTTAGATGGTTTGATGGTCAAGGTGTGTGAGAAGCTGGTTAAAAACAAACCCTATTCTTGTATTATCAATGGCCCAGCATATTGTTAATTTAATTTGGTTTTATTGGTCAAGCTTGGTTATACTGGTTATCAAGCTTGGTCTGGTTGCTCATGCGAATAGACCAGCTAAACCATAAAAAAACTATGCTGACAAGTTCCTGTTTTTTTGTCTGTAAGCTATCTCTCTCTAACTTTCAGAAGACAGACCTAGATCAAACAACATCAACAACTGTTACACATTTTGAAATAGTAAGAAAGAGTAAGACATTTTTACAATTAACAATGTTTAACATTGTACTTGTAATTCTTAAAAAAAAAAATATTCAAATGTGCTTACTTACTCTCACATTTATATTCAGAATCTGCTTCACTTAATCCAGTTAAACATAAATAATGACTCTCTTTGTGATGAAATGTACAGTTTGTTCGTGAGTGTTCTTAAAGCACTGAAGCCCTGCTCAAAAACGCAGCTGGTCATCCAGCGAAAACATACCCTATGCTGGTCAAGAGATAGTTATAGAGCTAGCCTACCAGCATAGGGTATGTTTTTTTTGGATGACCAGCTGGTCTTGAGCTGGATTTTTTAGCAGAGAGGGTATCCACAATAATCTTAATATCCCAGATAGAAGAGAGCATTGGATAAATGTTGAATTGTGGTTGTATTAATGTTACAATGAAATTATGTTACAATTACTTTTTTTAATGGCAAATAACTACATGACAGGAGCACTGTATAACCTATAAGAGTATAATACAAACATGATCTACATGTTTAATATATAGTAAAGTTGTATACAAACAATATACAACTCTGGAAAAAATTAAGAGACCAGTTTAGTTTCTGGATCAGTTTCTCTAATTTTGTTATTTATAGGTATGTTTGAGTGAAATAAACATTGTTGTTATATTCTGTAAACTACGGACAACATTTCTCCCAAATTCCCAATAAAAATATATCCATTGGAAAAATGGCTGAAATAACAAAAAAGACGCAGAGCTTTTAGACCTCAAATAATGCAAAAAAAAAAAAACAAGCTAATTTTCATAAAGTTTTAAGAGTTCAGACATCAATATTTGGTGGTTTTTAATCACTGTTTTGGCAGGTTCTCATCCACCAGTCTTACTCACTGCTTTTGAATAACCGCTGGTAAAATTTAAGCAGTTCAGCTTGGTTTGATGGCTTGTGACCATCCATCTTCCTCTTGATTATATTCCAGAGGTTTTCAATTTGATAAAATCAAAGAAATTAATCAATTTTAAGTGATCTCTTATTTTTTTCCAGAGCTGTATATTAACTTTGTTATACTGAACCAACCTAAAAATATAATCTAACCTAAAAAAAAAAAAAAAAAGTTTGGCCATCTTTGGCCATCAAATCGTAAATATATATTTTTTAGATAATTAGATGGAAAAAATGAACGTTTGCTATCTTGTACCAATGTTTATCACGATGTAAGTATCGTGTATTTAATTGATAAAATAGTGTCGTATATCCCACCACTAGTTGAAACTACTCTGAACAAAAGAAACACGTAGCGTTTAGGCATTAAGAACAAAAAGGAGAAGTAGCGCGGAGTCCTACAAGAAAATGAGGAAACTTTAAACATTATTCATAACCTCTTTATTATTAAACAGGAACTCTGCGCTTCCTGCTCGTTTATACATATGTATAACTCAGCAACGTAAAATAACCCGGGATAAAGAGCGGAGAAAAGTGTAAAGCGGTGCTCACCTGCTTTTTCTTACAGTGCTGAGAAGATTTCCCGCTTTTCCTTATTTTCCCATTTCTCGTCCCTCTCACTCCTCCGTCCAGCTCGAGCCTGGAGCTGGGAGTGCTGGTTCTGACAGAAGTAGCGTGTCTATCTGGAGACCAGACCCGAGCATTTTAATCGTTTCACTCCTTCATTAATTTCTTCTGTCTAACACGAGTCCTCCTCCCTGGGGTCTATAAAGATAATTGGTGCCATGATTTAGGTCGACTCCTCTCAGAGCTGAAGCTTCCTCTCCATCTCTCCTCCTCATCTAACTTCTCACACTCACCCAGCAGCAGCAGCAGCAGGAGAAAGGTGTACACGGTGCTTCTCTGTCTGCAGGAAAAAAAATGGAAAAAAGTCCCCTGTAAACATGAAGCCTAATGATATTCACTCAAACAGCTCAACAGAATCCAAACGCATCCTCTCTGCGTGCGCCTCCCTGTGAGCTTAAACCCTGGCTGGGATTTAGCTAGAGAGAGTGTGTTCCTGCTGGATGGCTGTCCTGACAGGATTTGCTGTTATATTCGACAGACTGCTGGCTGGAGTTTATCCAGGACAGCACACCACTGGAGTGTGTGAGCGAGCAATGCAGCCCCCATGGGAAGCTGTTTGCAAAATATAGCATATACTCACACGATATTGGGACCAAGTATAAGACTACCCTTAGTTTAGTTTATTCGCATTAAAGCAGAGGCATGCAAAAAGCATTTAATTTCAAACACACTCATTCATTGATGTTGAGGTGTTTGTTGTCTCTGTTGAATTCTTTTCACAGTAAACAACCCTTGATCAGCTCAGAATATATCATATTATTCAAAGAGTTCTCTCAGTGGAAGTGTGTAGAGAAACACATTTACAGTGCTGGGAAAAAAATAAGAGACCACATTTAGTTTCTGAATCAGTTTCTCTGATTTTGCTATTTATAGGCATATATTTGAGTAAAATGAACATTGTTGTTTTATTCAATTAATTACCAACATTTCTCCCAAATTCCAAATAAAAATAAAATTTAGAGCATTTATTTGCAGAAAATGTGAAATGGCTGAAATAACAAAAAAGATGCAGAGCTATCAGACCTCAAATCCTGCAAAGAAAACAAGTTCATATTCATAAAGTTTTAGGAGTTCAGAAATTAATTAATATTTGGTGGGATAAACCTGTTTTTTAACCACAGTTTTCATGCATCTTAGCATGTTCTCCTCCACCAGTCTTACACACTGCTTTTGGATACTTTTATGCCACTCCTGGTGCACAAATTCAAGCAGTTCAGTTTGGATTGATGGATTGTGATCATTCATCTTCCTATTGATTATATTCCAGAGGTTTTCAATTTGGTAAAATCAAAGAAACTCACACTTTTAAGTGGTACCTTATTTTTTCCAGAGCTGTATATTTGTTTTATTATCTGTTTTAAAATAGCAAACTTCTGGGGGCAGTTATCCTGTAGCGTTGTGCCAGATCTTGTAAACTTATCAGAAGTCATGTTTCTATTTTCTATCATTTTTCTTCCTTATGCAAGTACTTTCTCAAAAATATAACCCTTCTGTTATGTTCTGTTGTTCTGTTTCTTTTGCTTAGTTAATAAAATCAGAATTTAGTTTACTGAAAATAGGGATCCTCTACAGTTCATGGTGTACATATAAATTACAATTAAAAATAAATAAATAAATAAATAAATAGACTAAAATATATAACTAAATAAATAAACAAATAGTTTTAAATAATATAATTGTACAATTGAAAGCCTTTATTGTTACATGAATGTAATAATTAACATGCATGTTATATTAGTCTTCACTTCACATGTTTGAACTGATTAATCCTTCTATTTAATTTTGTTGTTTTCCCCTTTGGTCACTTTGTACTGTTTAACTACAATATAACTATGTATTAACTAATCTCCAGAAATCTCGGCTGGGAAGCACAGTCTATTCAATATCTTCTTGTGAAGGTCTGCTAGGCTGTTTTTACCGCACACTAACTACCTGCCCCCAACAGCTGTGTTATAAGCACAAGCACATTTGGAGACCTTCAATGAACTGTCCACCATATGGCTGTACTCTCACATACCACGTACATGCCAGCTGCTTTAGAGAGGAAAATAAGAACAGCTTTCTACTCAGTCTTCTCTCCTTTGTGTTTTTTTTACCCACATAATCCAGTTTTCTTTTCTTCCCAAGAGTTCATGTCCCACATTTAGGCTGACATCCAGAATTTTAGGCCTTAATGAGACTGATAGGAACGGTCTGATTCACACGGCAAATGTACCAAGTCAAGTAGTATTAAATAAACTAGATGTTATTTTTTGTTACTGACCATTTGTGAAAGAGAATAGTAGTAGTGCTTTACTATCAAGAGAAGGTTTAGGTCAGCTGAATGCTAGCCTGGACACCTCTTCAGCCAGAGAGAAAACACATGGCTCTATTATCCATACTTGATGAAATTGCTGAGATTGCTGCCTCATCAGCCTGTTGATTGTTCATCATCAGCCTCTCATTGTTTATAGATGACCTATTATCCTCAAATGCTCCCTGAGCCTGAAGCTAGCAGGGCTAGCAACACTCCATCAGCAGAAAAAAACATCTGTCCTCATTTATTTTACTGTAACGCATCAAACAGTATGTATGGGAGTAGGAAAGAAGTGCAGCAAATCAGTAAATAAATGCTTATGTATAGAAACTGCCTACATTGTGTAAGGCTATTACAATATAACAGTACAGTTATCTTTACTTATGATTTCCAAAATATTTTTGACCAGGCCGATAAGAGAGACAGAGATATACACATAAAAAGGACGAGAGAGATAGAGAGAGGGGGAGAGAGCTTTAATGTGGCATTAGTGGGCTGGGAGTACTGTGGCACTCTTAGTATTGCCTCTAGGAATTTAATTAAATCTGGCCACTGGAGGGAGAGAGTCTCAGATGAAGCAAAGGAATGAGATCCAAGCCTCTATTATAGGAAACATTCACCTTTATCCCCATTAAGCACTAGGTTCTTTAAACTCCTTTACACTACTACACCAAAACATATCCCTCGCTGAATTCTCTACTGTAGATTCTCTTAACTCACTCCAGGTCACTATAGAAGACCTCAAGAATGTAACCACACAATATGATGTATAGATTGCTTCTGTTCCTTGTAGGATTGCCCAGTTTTCTTCTGTAATGCATTTTGTGACTGGAAGTTTGAGCAATCAGGTAATATGGAATTTTTTTTTTTTTTTTGAAGATCTCATTTAATTTCAGCCGGCCTGCTCGCCTGCAAGCATAATCAGTTCTCTATGGTAAGACTGTGATTGACAGCTGGCACGTAGCCCTCTGCAGGCCCTGCTTGATATTTAGCCAGCGCTTGTTTTTTCGTAATTAATATGATTACTCTGGGATTCATTTTGGGCTTGTTTTTCCCCCATGTGTTCTGTTGTTTTTGTGTTCAGAAAAGTGTGAATAAACAAGAATAAACAACAGGCAGGGATATGGAAGTGCTGTGAGCTTTGAGGTCAAATAAAGATGAAAACAGAAAGACAAGAGGAGGGCATCTGTGTTTATCCGTTTATCACATTTGGACATCTGGGGGCATGATGATTAAAGTTTAGACAGTGGACAGGGATAAGAAAAGAGTTATATGTAAATTTAATTACACAGAGGCCAAAAGGCTGCTGTTAAATCTGCAACAAACATGAAAACATTTGGGATAACTGTTTTTAATATACAACCATGTAAAAAATTACGTCTTTTAAACACACGTACATTTGGGCTTCATTTGAACTGTACGGAGAGATGAATAACTATATTACTATATAACTAAACACAAGAAACTGCTGAAACTAATTTTAAACAAGTAGTTTAAAATGTAATTAATAAAAATGTACATCGGTTGTGAGGAAAAAGATGCACCAGTACATGTCATTTTCTCCTTCAGCTGAAATAACATTAATTAGACATTTCCTATAACCAGCTATCAGTCTCTGACATTGACTCCTCCATACAGAATTCTTTCATCTGTGTAATGTTTGTGTAACGCCAGGTAGTGAGGAGTGACGCAAGCCGAGTAAAATAAGCAAACAGGTTTATTAACAGGCAGTATAACAGAAAACAGCAAAGCCAGGCCAACAAAGATCTCACCGAAAACCCAAGACGTAGTCAAAAGTACAGTCCGAGTTCGTAACCGAGTATCAGTCCAACCATGCAATAAATCCAATAAGGGCAAGACAAAAGACATAAACCAATAATCCAAAAAGAGAGTCGTAACCATAAAGCCAAAACGAGAACAGATAGGAGAACGCTTAGTATGCAACATCAGTCGACAATACCTCGCGGTGTTTGTTTACACACTGCAGACTTAAATACCGGAGCTAGATGAGTATGAACCGGAACTAACTCAGAACACGGGTGAATCAGAGCGTCGGAGCGAAATGTGATTGGGTGAAGTAGAACGGATACTGTTGGTGTCATAATCAACGGGATTCTGGGAAATGGAGTCCGGTAATGTGGGAGGAGAACGAGGCGGCGTGACAGTTTGAGGAGATTCTTGGAATTACAGCCTATTTAAAATCACCCACAGCATCTCAGAACTCTCTATTACTTTATTTTGAGTCATTTTATGTTTAGGGTTGTTGTCATGTTGTATAGTTTAACTCTACTTTAGCTGAAGTTTTTGGATAGATGATCTCAAGTTTTCCTTAAGCACCTTCTTGAGTAGAAAGAAGAATTAATTTATAGTGGACCTATGATGGAGAGCTTACCAGGCCCTGCTGCAGCAAAGCAGTCCCAAACCATGACATTTCCATTACCATGCTTTACAGTTAGTATGAGGTCCTTGGGCTTAAATACTGTTTGGTTTGTCTTATGTAACTGTGCCCAAATAATAATTCAAATTTGGGTTATCTGTCAGGTTGTTTTTTTCAATAAGGGTTTCTTCCTCGCACACCTCTCATAAAAAACAATGTATTTGTTTTGTTTGGTATTTTTCAATGGTAAGTGCCTGTACATTAACAGCAAATGTACTTAGAATAATATACATAATACAATATATGAATACTGAAAACATGTTATGTTATTATTTGTGTTTGTATTATAAAAATAACTATGTTCTGACAAGTGATTCCCCCCTATGAATTGTAGAGTACATTTAGATTCATGTGTATTCGTTTACATTAATGCAGAAAGTGGTGTGAAAGGTTGATGATAGCAAAATGAATAATATAATCATAATTAAAGACAGCAGCACAGCAGTGTGAATAATTGTGAGTATAATAAGAAGCAACTCTGAGGAGAAAGTTGCTGCATGGGGTAATTAAATTCACCCACATTCTGGGAAGCTCTGCTACTTTGGCTACCCTGGACACCTATGTCTATTTTTCATCATTCATCAACGTCTGTTTCCCGCCTCACCACGAAAACAAATGTGCAACAGCCATGCTCTGTAGATCCATTACGTTGAGACGCAATCTGTAAGACATGCACCAGAGCTGGCCTAAATCCCAGAAATCCTGTGATCGCTCAGCACGTGCCAGATGGGAGAGTCTGTATATTGTGAATGTGCATTGCCTGTTAAGGAGCTTTTAGACTTCTGGGTTTAATGTATAGTTTACCAGCGCTGCTTTGCAGTGAGTCTAATCCACCGCATGAGGACATCTGGGCATCAATGGAAGCAAAACAAGTTTGTATTTATGAATGGTCTGCAATACTGCAACACCCATTAATAATGTGGCAGCATAAGAGACATGCTAGTGCCATTGCATTTTTCTCAATTTTACTTTTTTTTTCAATCTGACACCATTAGATTGTGTGTTTGACATGTTGAGAATCTAGTTTCAGTAAATGATAAACAATGAACACAGTGTTTTTTCAAACACTGAGTATTGTGCTGAGCTGAGTCTAAGGTTCATTTCCTTCCTCTACACACATTTAGTTGTGCATGCACACACACAGCTTGAGTAATCGTCATATTGTCAATTGAATGGGAAGCTCTGGAGCTGCTACACACGACCTTAAGACCTTAGGTCACAGTGCATAATGCCTAGCATCAACATGAATAATAAAAAGCCTCCAAGCACTGGACTGTGGTACAGTGAAAATGCATCAAATACTATTAAAATGGGTTGGAGTGGGTTGTGGGTTATAATATATTATAATCCCCCACACCACTATCTTAAAAAACTAATGGCAGAATTCAATTACATTCTCATAGCAATGTTTCAACATCCAGAATACAACTCTACAGCTGTTGTTGCAACAAAGAAGATAAAAAAACTCATATGAATACATGTGATTTCAGAGTAAACACTTAAAGTGCAGGTGTCTAAACAGTACTGGACAAACACTGTGTATCAACTGCCAGGCACTAGAATGAAACATCTACTGTTTGCACCAATTACTTACACTGTCCACAGCAGCACCACTGTTAAATATTAACCAGTATGACAAATGATACATCCATACTGAAAATCAAGTGCACATACGATGGCCTTACTTCTAGCACCATAAAGAAAAACACTCAACAACCACTCAATTTGACTTAAATATTACTACCCAGCAATCTAAATCAGAGAGCAAATAATTCTGACCCATGCTTGAACCTAATGGGTAAAACACAACAAAACCACAAAAACCAACAAAAAATACCAGTTCTCATATATACAACCACTACAAAACAGACTGAAAGTATCAATATATTTGTAACAAATTGTAAAATGTCCAGGAGATCTTGTGACAGTCATGGGATCAGTAATCATGTGATCACACTGGGGGCTGTTGGGTAAAGCTGCGCTTTCCAGCAAATGCACTAGTACAAAAGGAATGCAAACTAAAAGGAAACAGATGTTTGCTGCTGCTCTTTATAGCTCAGAGGGAGTCATGGGGGGGATGTGCCAATCGGCCTGTGTCAGTGCTAAAACAGTGTACCTTATTTCAAACCTGTATGGAATACAAACCAAAATAGACCACAGGGTACAATCATGTAGGGTATGGAGCCCATGTAGGGTTTAGAAGCGTGCACACAGAGCATGGCTGTTGAACTCTGTCTACCCCGACTGAAGGAGCACAAAAAGCAGAAACGCTCAGCAGTAGCCAAAAAGTAATGATCTGCTGAGTCATCTTACTTCCTGTTTTTTCCTATTTAACTGTTCTTTTTCTTAAATAAGTTCAAAGACGACTAGTGGTAGATCCACACCTAACTTTAATTTTCAAAAGCTCTTGAGGACCTTCATTAGCTGGATCAGACTTGGTTTAGAGCTAAACTCAGCAGGGTGGTAGGTGGTAGACCATGCTTGTGCACCACTGCGGTAGATAGGAATAGGTTGGTGGTATAGAATTTTGTAGAAGTAACAATGGGAGAATTATGTGTTTTTGTGTTTCTGAAATTATTTATTAATAGCTCAGGCTGCAACAGCTGCTTCAGATTGTTACTTATGGAGTTTATGATCTATTTTGGATAATTATCCTGTTGTAGAAGCCATCTTCTTCTCAGCATTACACTCTAAGCATGATCCACCCATCCCCAAGTTTCATAGTCCCTTTGTTCTCCAAATTGATTTAGATTTTGAATCAGTTCAAAGCACTTATTTACAAAAGTCTGTAGGATACCTGTGAGGCCACAGATAAGGATTCCATCTAATGACTGCAGCACAAAGATGGATACGCTTGGGTTAAGAACTCTGCACATTAGAACATGCACAGACCTCTTGACAAATTTCCAGGCACAATCCAAACAGTCATATAGGGTATTGATACTGGTATACATACACTCTTACCAGCAAATATGTATCATACAATCTCATTACTTTGGAAACTTGATGACAGTAAAATCATAGGTGGTTAAATATTCTAAGCTTTCAATTGCTTTATTTTGCACAAGCCATAATGATTTTAATGCTATAAAAGATACATTTAGAAATAATTGCATTAAGAATTTGATAGTAATAATAATGTTTTATGCTACAAGCTGTGTAAAAATGCAAAATGTCTTATTTGGTTGAAGACGTCCTTAACATTTACAGAAGACTGTAAGAAAAAAAAATTAAATACACTTATGTATTAAGTTAGAAATCACTGAATTTCCAGCATTTATTAAAATTAAAATTGTATTTGTTAATTCCTGTACTATTCATAACCACTATGGTGGCTGGGCAAAATGTCTTACTCTCCAAATCCCACAAAATCCAAGGTCCACCGAAAGTTATTGTCCAAATGAAATATACTATTTATTGTTAATGTTAAACAAACGTTTTTTTTTTTTCAGAAACTTTAAACAAAAATACCAGACCAAAGATTAACTAAAAACAAAAAAGTTGCAAGCTCAAAATCTTTGTCTTCCTGCACTGGCCACACCCTCCAGGTAACAGCACCTGTCTTTAATGGTAATGGCCCAACCAATGCAGCCACTAGATGGAGTAAATTAACAAAAAATAGTATGAGAAACCACAAAAATTACCATTTTGTCTCCTACAAAAATAATATTTAATGAAATAATGGTACACTCAATAACCAGTCAGTGTATTTATATAAAATACAACAGCAGAGAATAGCAGTCTTAAAAGATTGTACGATTATTTGCATCATAGAATTTTGAGCATTTTTAAATTTTAATTTAAGTAATACTTGAATAAATGAACAAACATTCTCAGTTTGTATATATTCATTGCCTGTTGTCATGTCAGCAGGTAATGTGACATTTCTGCTGGGATATTTATGGTTTCTTGGCATGTTTGTGACTAACATGCACACAGTATGCCGCTATACGACCAGGGTATTTCCCTTTAAACCCGTCATTCACATCTTCTTTCTCTCATCACTGACTGTCTGTGATGGAGTCACGTCTAACTGTGGGCCTGCTTGTTAAACATCATGGGATAAATGTTCATATATACCTCACAGCCTGAGTAAGATACTGCCCTAGCACCTCAAGGTGCTGACTAACAAAGGGAAGCAAGGTAGACTCAGCTAGCAGCTTCAGTTACATCACAACACATCCAAAAATGTCCAGTTCTCTAATGTATATAAGCAAAAAAAATTATAAACTAACAATAAAATAGCAAATGTATTGTACTGAAATGAAATATATGAAAATGATATTAAATAATTAAAAGATATTAAGACCCCATTAAATCCTCATTGATATATTTAAACATCATTGAATAGAGGGAGATGTTGGTAATCTTATAAAACAAATAAAATGTATGTATTAAGAAAATGTATATTTGTTAAAATATAATTATATAATTATATTTAATTTAATTTTATAATTATATTTGTACAATATAATAAAATAGCACTAGATAGATGGTTTTCCACACTTTGCTGAAGGAATTTAAATTAGACATCAATTATTCTGACATCAACTAAGAGAAAATCTTTCCCACTCCTCCTCTTGGTGGATTGAATAATATATTAAATTTGTTTATTTGTTTAGTTATATTATCTCAACATATATTTTTACTTCTAATGGTTTTATAAGGGGTGTTACATTTTTATATTTAAATATTTTATACTGTACCAGCCTATGGAGTAGGATACATGTTTAAAGTGTTTTTCAGAAAGGTCATTCATTCTTTATTCATTGACCACAGACATATAGGGGCCACACAGGCCATATTCACCTTCTATTATAAATTCTATTCAGCATCTATTATAAATTCTCCATTTATTGGGGTCTGCTATGACACGCTCTTTTAATCCTATATCTTTCTGGACCCTACTTGGGAATGACATTCCCAGGATTTAATTCCCAAATTAAAAAAATCTTGTACAAATCTCAGATATGGTTCTGAATATAATAAATGTCCCCTTTCATGCCCACCTTTTACTATGATATCAGTTTATTCAACAAGAACAGACAAGGGTATATTTATAAAAAAATCTGGAAAAGTCCTGGAAAACTCCTTCAAGTGATAAAAAGACATAGAAAGAGCTGTGTTTAACTGTGCTTATTGTATTTGATAAGTTAAAGTTAACTAATAAGTTAAAAATGTTGTATTTACTACTACTAATGCATTTTTATGCATTAAATTGAAGTGTTAATGCTGCTATAGTGCTGTTATATCACTGTGTTAGTGTAGGCTACGGGCTTACAGCTCTGTGCTGCTGTTGAGTTCCTGTAATTCGACACCTAGCATCATCAGTCAGTGGTTTGGGCTGGACTATCTAAAAGATTCCAGATGAAACCCCGTCTGAAAGCCTCCACGTAGGTTTTTTCTAAACGGAGCACTTCCTCAAATTGCTAATATATAAAGCAGAGCTCGGCTGACCCAGTTTCACACAGCGGTTTACAGCGTTTCTAAACAGAGCTCCTCAGAATCTCCACAAACGCACTTTAAGGTAGGCCAGCTTCATGCAGCCTTCATACTCTGTGTTTAGTTCTGCAGCTTTTTGGGGTGTCTGTGTTGAGAGTGGGACTTTATAGCCTGTTCTTTGTTGAAGAAACTCTGGAGTTATACTTTAGTAGTTTGTGTGTGTGGATGTGTCCTTCTACTTTGACCCTGAAGCTCTGCTTTCACTTTGTCTTCTTTGCTGTATCTTGCTAAAGAAGAATAGAAGATTACTACAGGTTACTTTCTTGGCTATAGAACACATAATAAAGAATAAAAGTGCATAAATTAATTATGCTAAAATATAAAGTATGCATTTGTTTCATTTATATTTTTTAAATAATATTAGTGTAATAAAAGTACACTGTATTCTATGGCACTGCTCTGACTGATCCCGTGACTCTTACTTTTTACTTTCAGAATGAATGTGTGTGAGGGAGTGCTGTTGATGTTGCTGGGGTCTGCACTGACCCTCGCCTTTGACCCCACCTCTCTGGACTCTGAATGGGAGAAATGGAAAGTCACTCACAGGAAGGAGTACAATGGCCTGGTAAATGATTCCATATTTCTACCGTATTTGTGTTTTTTCACTGCCAAAACTCTGTCAAAATTCTGTTAAGAATTCTGAAAGAAATACCCATCCAAGTTAAGATTAGTGGTGAAATACTCTAGACATATACAGTCACAATATTTTTATGTAATGGAAAAGACAGTAGTAAGTTGAGTTAATTTTTGAGATTACAATTGATAGTGCATAATAGTGAATAAATAGTGTTCTGTTCATATATATATTTTTTGTTTGCATTTTTTGACTTCAGGAAACTGCATTGTATTTAACGTCTCCCCATAACTACCTATTGTTCCTGGCTTTTACACCCTTTGGTGTATCTAAGGGAAAACTTACAAGAAGAGGTGCAATGGCTTATAACTGATTTTGTATTGTACAGCATATTTTTTTACTACTAGAAGTAAAAATTCTAAAATGAAAAATATTTTTAAATTATTTAATTGTTTTCTTAAGATGTGAATAGTGATTAAGTATATACATAGACATAAAATAGAGTCATATGCACTTTTAGCAGTGTATTTATACACTGTAAGGAATGTAAAACATGACAGTAGTTGCCATTTTGACACATTTGAGAATAAAACTGGATAGTGGACCAATTTGTTATTTTAGTTAGTATGGACACTCCTGTTTTCCATTGATTTTTTTTAAACGCAAAACAACCACAAACACTGTTAAAACTGTAGAAGTGGCTGGTTCACATGTATTTATCTAGAAAAAATTTTAATATTATAGATCATGTGATCAACTGTAACTTGTAACTTTTGATATATATCCCATGGGTAACAAGCAGTTTTAGTCAAACAAGTTTAAATCACATGAGACACAAGCCATGTTTTACAGTGTAACACAAAAAAGACATATGTATATTTGCTTTTCCCTTTCTAAATCTGTCCTTACAGCAGCCAATTAGTATTCATAGGCATCATCCATTATCTAGTTTGTTTAATCAATACATCATTAAGTTAAATCAGGCCTGCTACTGGTCGATATGAACTAATCTATGTGAAGGCTGTGGGCAATCGAACAAAAGAAGTCAGGAGCCAAACCAGTCAACTTTAGCTCACAAAATATAATCTACAAAACTAGAAAGACTTGCTATTGTAACTGCATTAACTTGTGTTTGTATTTATTTAAATTCTAATCAGATTTTATACTGGTTTTAAAGTGGTTAAGACATTGACAGTCTAAATCTAATCCAGGTAAACAGGTAAATCTAATCCTAAAGCTGCAATAATGTCTGATGTTGGTGTATGTCCACTGTTACTGACATTATTGTTTAGAAAAGCGAATTAGTTTATGAAGTGCATAAATTAGCAAATGAAATGAAATGAAATGAAATGAAATGAAATGAAAAAACAAGGATAAAAATCAACATACAGACAAAATTTAATTTCTCTGTACACTGTTTATTATTGGTAAAAGGAATTTGCTGACCCATAAGATTATAAATCTGACTAAATTTGCAGTTATTTGCAGTTATGTTGCCGTATTGAACTGCACACACATGATAATTAAGCATTATTGAAAATGATATTCTTCTGAAGCTTTAAATAGCTTTCACTATATGTTCGCAATAATGCATGGGCTTGTACATAGTCTAGTCTTGTCTATATGTAATATTTAGTTGCAGTCTTAGCATTCCTTTGTATAGTGTTAGAATGGAAACGGCAGCAGAAAGCTGTCTGATACCCTTACAGCTCCAGGACTGTACCTACAGTTCAAGGAGAAAAGCTAGAATGAATAATAGTGAATGGAAAGTGGAAGAGGATGAGATCCAGCCATTAGCTTGGTAATATAATATAGTCCATAAAATGCATGGAATTATTGGATTTTTATTAATGTTAGATCTAAATCACTTAATCTTCCCTCTTCATATGTGTGTGTGCGTGTGCACACTTAATAGGGTGAAGAGGATATTCGCAGGGCTATCTGGGAGAAGAATACAAGACTGATAGAGGCCCATAATCAGGAGTATGAGCTGGGCATTCACTCTTATGAGCTTGGCATGAACCACCTCGGAGACATGGTAAGTACTATTTTCAGCACTAGTGTAAGTACTGTAAAGGCTCATCCAGAGAGGGAATTGAACCCAGGTACTGTTAACATGGTAATCAACCCTGTACCAGTGGTTAATAGGATCCAAGAGCAGACAAGACTGGCAGCAGACTGATTTGCTTCTGGGTTACTATAAGCGTGCTCTGCCACAGTTGTTGTACAATTGGCAGGATCAGATTTAAAGGCTTAGACCTTGAAAACAGGTGCAAAATACAAAGAAAAGACCACACTTAATGTGGGGGTTTAGGCAGGAAAACAACAAAAGGTGCCAGGGAAAAGCTAGCATTCTCAGAATAGAGGGTTAATAGAGACACAAAAGAAAAATGGCTTTTCTACTAAGAAGTAAGTAAACCAAAAAGAGGGAAATGAAAAGAGATAAAAGGAAGGCACTGCCTCCCTTGCAAAGTTTCCTTTGCACACTTTTTTTTTCTTTTTTTGCGGACAGGCAGAACGAGAAACAGAGAGGTGAAAAGGTAGAGACTTGGTCACTCAAAAAATAAGAGCATATGACTTATTCTTTTACTGAATGTTGTGCCATACTCACACATCACACACACCACAAAGACAGAAAATATTGGTTTGGGTCTCTCCCTCTTTTAAAGCCAATACTCAGGTGTTAATCATCAGACTTAATTGCCTCCAGAAGCCATCCCTGCCCCATCTGGTGGCTGGAGGCAGCTTAGCCTTGGAGCCATCCTTTACAGATAGGCTCACTAATTCCTTATCTAAAGCTAGAGTACTCCACTACACTACAATTCAAGGTCAAATGTATTTTTACTTTACATGTAAACATGTCAAAATAAATATATACGCTCAATGGAATGCACCAATGAGGGTAGAGCACGAACTTTTACAATAGTTTTAATAATTAAATACATTTGAAGACAAATACTTTTTTGCAGAGGTCTTCAGGGATGCCTTATACTATTAATGATGTATATTTCTCCATAAATATGATGTAAAAAATTATCAGATTTACAAAAAGTCCTAAAAGTTGATGAAGAGAACCCAGTTAAACAAAATTAGACAAAAATATAATACTTGGTCATTTATTTATTAAGGAAAATTATCCAATGTTGCATATTTGTGATTGACAAAAGGACCTCTAGGATTAGCAGTTAGTTTGAAGGTGAAATTAAAGTGTTTTATAATCCGGTTTGTTTATAAAACAGGAATCTATCAAAGTTTTGCTCTTCACAACACATGTTTTGGGAAGTGTATCATGACACGTACACAGGAGATTTCTGAGGACCTCAGAAAAAGAGTTGTTGATGCTCATCAGGCTGGAAAAGGTTACAAATTCATCTCTAAAGAGTGTGGACTCCACCAATCCACAGTCAGACAGACATTGTTCAAATGGAGGAAATTCAAGACCATTGTTAAGTTACACAACAAGTTATACAACATCTAAAATGCTGGTTAAAGTATCGGCCTATTAAAAATCACCTGCAAATGGGACCACATATCTATGAGGACTGAATACAAGTATTTCCTGTTTACATATGGCTGTTCCCAGAACTATACTTACACTTTTTTCTTTTTGCTCCGGTAAGGAAGTGAAAATAGTTTTTTATATTTATATTTTTTATATTTGCCCTGACTCCTGTCCTCAGATCAGTGTGGCTTATTTTAAATGAATGTCATATCTCATGCAGGCATTTCCTATGGAGCATATTTCCCAGCATTGCAGCCTGCACATTTATTGTAATCACACATCAGTTGTTGCTGACAGTTGCTGTACTGATGTTGTCTGTTGGTTCACTGGCATTTCTGGCATTTGCGTGGGAATGGAACTGTAAATGAAACTTTTACATTTTAAAGTATAAGTGTGTGCTAAAATAAAATAAAACTTATTATAAACATGCATCTGGATTTGTAAAGATGGATTAAGCATATTTTTGGAGTTTCTGCATAGAGATTTTCCAGTGAAAGCAAAAATATGACTAGGCCTAAAATACAAATAGGCCAACTTTACCCCACTACAGTTCAAGGTCAAATACTTGTGAAATACTTTTAAAAATTAAAGAATCACAAAGGAATACACTAATCAGGATAGAGCAACTTTGTTTTGTGTGTTTTGTTTTGACCTGTTGGATATAGCAACCCAGAGCAATAGTGTATTTCAACATCAGTTGAATAAGCAAGTGTCTTGTTACAATAATATCAGAACATTAGATGCATAATAAATCATGATACAGTTTCCCAGACAGGGATTGTACCCAGTTACAGACTACACATCATTATTACTTGAGATTTTCCACTGAAGGGAAAATACGACTAGGCCTAAAATACAACTAACCCTGTACAGGAATCAACCCACAATGCTTTAAACGTTGTTTATCTTCTCACTGACCACAACCATCTGTTTCTCTCTGGCAGACAGTAGAAGAGGTGGCTGAGAAGATGTTGGGCCTTCAGATGCCAATGGACAGTGACGACACAAACACCTATGTTCCCGATGAATACGAGAAACTGCCTAAATCCATTGATTATCGCAAACTTGGCTACGTCAGTCCTGTTAGAAACCAGGTAGGGATTTACTACATTAAGGATCTTTTCTTTAATATTCATTAAAAAATTAATAGCCTTTCAATTGAAAGAGTTAGCATGTTCTCTGTATCAGATTACTTTTTTTAATCGAGAATGTTCCAAGGTTTACCAGCAAAATTCTCTAAATTCCTTTTCAACTAAAAAAAGTGTTCACAATATACACAATACATCTGCCACAACACAGTGTCCTTAGAGGCTCTGTTTTTGTCTCCATCTAAGGGCTCATGTGGCTCCTGCTGGGCCTTCAGCTCAGTTGGTGCTTTGGAAGGGCAGCTGATGAAGACCACAGGCCAGCTGGTGGAGCTTAGCCCTCAGAACCTGGTGGACTGCGTGAAGGAGAATGACGGCTGTGGTGGTGGATACATGACCAATGCCTTTAATTACGTCAAGACCAACAAAGGCATTGATTCTGAGGAGGCCTATCCATACGTTGGAGAGGTAAGACTCACTACTACAATACACTGGATTTGATTAATCATTTTAGTAAACATGTTCCGTGTTTGTGAAGTATGCAGCACATGATGTGATTAAGGAACAGGTTTGGGAACATTACTAAGGGTGTGTTCATTGTTGTCAGCTTTGATTTGATTAAATAAACAAGTTAATTAGTACAGTATCAAATGTGGTTTATTACTGATAGCAATGTTTTATTTATCTTAATAAAGCACAGATATTTACACATAGTTATTTTACATCATTTACATCAAGTTTATAAAAATACAATAAACAATAAAATGCTTTTAAAGAGCTGAATATAAGAACAAGAACCAAACGTTTTTAAGTTTTTAAACTTAGTGCAATCTATAGTTTATGTTTTAAAAACAACATAAAAACAACATCACAATGTCAATGTCAAAATTGTTGTCAGTTTTCCACTCATTTTGGTTCACTTGCAAATATGTCTATGAATGCAGGATAAAACCAGCATTAAAATGTAACAATGCATAATTTTCTTGCTGGACTGAACACAAATGATTTGTGCATTATCTGGGTATAAGATTAGATATTAAATGTAGTTGTAGTCTGTAGGTCTTGTGGTCATATTTATTTTCTTATTCTACATTTTACTGCCCTCTGCAGGACCAGCAGTGTGCTTACAACAAGTCTGGGAAGGCAGCAGCTTGCCGGGGGTTTAAGGAAGTGAAAAAAGGCAGTGAAGGTGCTCTCACATCTGCGCTGGCTAAGGTTGGTCCAGTTTCAGTGGGCATCGATGCCATGCAGTCTACCTTCCAGTTTTACAAGCGTGGTGAGTGGCAAGAACAGAGCTCCTTAATCCTGATGCATCTGTTAAAATGATGCAAAAATTTTTTTTTTTAAATAAGGAGATATAGAAAGTTCAGCTTTCTGTCTTTCATTTTTTCCAGGTGTGTATTACGACCCCAACTGCGACAAGGAAAACATCAACCATGCAGTGCTGGCTGTAGGGTATGGTGTCACACCGAAGGGCAAAAAGTACTGGATTGTCAAAAACAGGTGAGTTGCTCATGGAAAGTGCTTGCATTTAAATTATTGTTACTGTATGTGTTTTTTTTTTCACAATACACTTTCTCTTATTTATATTCCATCTAATCTACTTTTCCTCTCTTATTTGCTCCTTTTAAAGCTGGGGTGAGGAATGGGGAAAGCAGGGTTACGTCCTGATGGCCCGCAACCGCAACAACGCCTGCGGTATTGCCAACCTCGCAAGTTTTCCAGTTATGTAACACTTTCCAATCATGTCTGCTGAATGCTGAAAAGGAACCATGGACCAAAGACCAAACGCCAGACACTAAACAAGAAACTAAAGGGACTGAGTCACGTAACATTCCTCAATGCACTGTTGTTGGTTTTGAGTACATATGACAATAACTGTCTGTCTGTTTCATTAATACATAATTATATCTGTAAAGTTGTTTCTGTGCTTTGTGCAATATGTTACATTTGACAAATTGTTTTACTTTTGTTCATTTTTTCTGTAAGAAAACTCATTCCTCTGGTAGGGATTTAAGTTGTTGTCATGGTGTTTTGTCATGCACTGTTTAACAAAGGGAATTTTTGACAAAAATGAAATACATTTTCTGGAAAACATGTATTGTGTTGTGTGTGTTTATCTATAAACAAATGCAAACAATTCATAGGTCCACATTATTCAACATAAAGGTTAATTATACTCCCTTTATGTATAAAAATGAATGCATCTATTGAAGATGCTTTAACGGCCACTGCCTATGTATTTCTATATCTTTTACAGTGGCATGGGTGTTCAGTACTAAAATCTACTAGATTGCAGTTTCTGACAACAAATGTGACTTTAATAAACGAAGTAGTGATAATATAGACTACTCACCACAAAAAGAGATAGAAATGACAGAGTAAATTACAAAAGTTACACCAGAAGTTTGTTTTCTGACAGTGTTTTTCTATATGACATGTTATATTTTGCAGTACTACTGGCTGCACAGCAGTGGTACTGCTCCATTAATCTTATATGATATTAATCTTTATATTGAAGCTTTCAGAGAACATGCACAAATATGGAGCAAATTAACAGAGAGTACAGACACAAGGTTCCATCCATGCCTGTAGATACCACTGAGAATAAACGAGTCTTTAGAATCCATAGAAATGATCCATTTGAGTATCAGGTAATATCGTAGATCATTTCAGTAAATTAAGCTCTTACTTGCAAAACACATAATTAAGTGAATGTTAGGAATTAGATAAACCAGAATCTACAAATGTAATGTTAATGTAATTCTAATGAACTGAATTTCCTCAATTACATTTATCTTTAAAAACAGAACATGTTCAAACACAAAGACATATCTGGAAATGCTGTGTCATGCTGGCATTAAGCCAAAGCCCAGGTCAAGCCAAGCTCTAACCTGAAACAAAACTGAAACTAAACTCTTTTAATACTGCCACTGCCATCATACTGTTTTTTACTGTACAATCTGTAAGAATATTGTGTAAAGACAGTATTTAGAGGAGGCAAGAAAAATCAGTGACAGAACAACTAATAGAGACAACCTTCAACATAGACAGAAAAAACGTGAACGTGAAAATAATTTTACATGTAAGCGTAAAAATATGTAAATGAGTCAACAAAAATCATTTCCTTTTCTGCGTCCTTTGCATTATCTATTCTTATTGCCCACATGGCACCATACAGAGAGCAAGCTCCAATAACATTTTTTTTCTTTATTTTAATTTAATTTTATTGTATTTTCTAGTTTTTATTTTGATTACCTTAGTTTTAGTCCACAATTTAATCCGAAATTTAATCCACAATTAGAATTTGAATCCTTAGAATGAACACTGATTTAATGTCAGAAGTCAACAATAACTGATGTCCATTAAACAAAATAAAAAAAAAGTTGTTTAATGTTTGTTTTTCCATCGACAACTTTAAAATATTTAATACATCCAAATAATTAACGTTAATTTTTTTCATTTTCATTTTGTCATCAGGATAGCCTACTTCTACTGATCATATGTGCTTCCACCGCCCTCCAGTGTCTGAATTAAAACACTGCATCTTATATATTTAAGAAGAAGCAACAACTAAACCTCTACCTCTATGGACATGACTAACATCTCTATTTATGGATCATATTCCTACCTGGTTTAGATCAGTTCGTTAGCCCTGCATGGCTGGTGGTTTTTTGTAACTTTTGGGGTCTAATACAGACACACACCTGGTGAAATGGAGGGTAAGAACAGAGCCCACTGTACACAGACTGAAGAGAAGTCTCCAGTTATAAACATGCGGTGATTCAGAGCTTTTTCCTGCAGTTATTAATTTGTACATGCTTCAATTTCTGTACTTCTGTTTACACTAGACCAGTGGTTCTCAAACATTTCACACCATGTACCATCCACACTCAAAATAAGAAGTTCACAAACCACCTAAGAGTCATGCACAGGAACATATCGTCGCTGTCCAATGAAAAACAGGTTATCTCCTAAACAGCAACTTCACATGAAAGAGAAAAAAACTATTAAAACATGTGCAGTGGAAGTCATTGTAAAAGTAAATGATTTCAGGTCATTTTGAAGAGTTTCTATTGATCCATTCATCAAGAAATTTTGGAACAGTATAAGGGACAGTTTGTGTGTTCAAATTATGTAGTAAATTAAAAATCGACAAAAATGGAGGTTCATTTTCACTGGACACCACGGACACGCAAGCAAACTAGGGGTGAAAGATGTGGACAAAAATACAGATAATATCCTAATATCCAATGTTGAATATCCTGATGCTAACGTGAAATACAATAGATTAATGCTATTAAAATGTATTTTCCAAATTCAAATAGAAATGCTTGACAAATTACTTTCATTTTGAAGTTCATGACCTTTGGAGAAAATTATGCTTTTACCAAGAGAATTGGACATCCACTGGTACCCACATGCATTGCCTGTATAATTTTTTGGTTTTGATACATTAGAAACATTGATTTGGTGGTGCACCACCTTGGTTTTCTTTAAGTACCACCAGTTGTACACATACCACAATTTGAAAACCACTGCTAGACCATCTGTATGTAGTCTTCTCAGACTGGTTGTAACACTTCAGGACCAGCAGGGGGCGGGGTTTGGAAAATATGACAAATTTGTTGACATAAATTTTTTTTTTTTCAGTTTATTTTGTTTTCTAATTTATTTTAATGAATTTATGAATTATTCGTAGTACATTTTATATTACATTGTATAAAATTATACACTTACATGAGTGTAGAACATTTATCATCAATTATTATGAACAAATAAAAGAAGGATAAAATATAAAATACAACAAAGTAAAAGTAAATAACAAGTCTTTCAATTTTTCATACCTGTTTGAGAAAAAGAAAATAACTTTTTAGAAATGTAGTATTAATTGACTTTATAACCTTTCTAATTCAAATGTACTAATAATACTTTTTATGCTAAAATTCATTTTGAATATATTATTATATTTTACTTTAGCTAAAAAAAAGAATTTGGGTGTGTCCTTCATTTGGTTTTCTTTATGAAATGTGAAATTATGCAGCAGGAATAAAAAAATACTAATTCTAATTCTAATAGTATTTTTTTTTTAAATCAGAGAACAAAGTGTGAACACTTGGCATCTGTATCTAATATCTAACATAAACTTCTTAGTCTAATATTTTATATTTATCTGCAGGAACAAGCAAAATCACAGCAAATCCAGAATAAAGTCCAGAAAAGATTCTTAAAGTTGTAAATATTTGGTTAAATAGATGCAGGTACACATAGCTATTGTAAGGAAAAGTAAGATTTAAAGAGCAACTATAGAAATTAAATGAAATCTGTAGCATATCAAAGAGGCGAGTGCCGTTGTAATATTAAAGCAAATTTCCAGACATTTTACACAATTTTAAATTCCAGGTCGGACACATTTTTTGGGGACAAAGTGAAAGGCTGGTCAACCAAGTTAAACCTCTACAGGTTTAAAACCCCTGCTCTCTTTGTGTAACTAAAACATTAGCTATGTATCCACCACCACCAGTTCTTATTCTCAGTCATACAGTCCAACAAGTGAAGGAAAAAGAGCAACCAAAAAGAGACCTGTGCGTAATAAGTAATATAAGTTATATTGGTTAATTCTAATAAGGACACCTCCTTTAGATTAAAGCACATTTTAATCAGGAGATAAGAAATTTGATTAGTCATGAAACTATATTAGGAATATTTCTAAAGGTGGATTTTAACTTTAGACAGTGTCACTGCATGCCTACATCAGCTGACTTCATTCTCTCATTATTGTTGACTTAGTAAGGAATGAGGAAATTACAGCTCATGATCTAGCAGTAAGAACGAGCTGAGTTATGTTTCCGATCTCACGTGTCTTAAAAAGATGTGACAGTAGTGGCCTCATTCAACGCTTGTGTTTTTTTCCATTAGGTGGTTAAAACCTGATCCACAAAGAAAAAAGATTCCTTTTTTCAATTGCCATGTGCCATAGTTTAATCACCTGATATATTTCACTTATACAGGTGGTGACAATATTTGCGTTTTTTGCTATTTACACACTGTATGAATAAATCACTCTTGTCACACTGTAGTTAAGTTTTGAGAGCACACAAGGTAGTTCATTATAGTCACATTTTTCATGATTTTCAGAAATATTTTTTCCGTCATTCCAGGGAAACCAATCTAACAACTAAATGTTAAATATTTGTTTTACTGCACTCTATGTGTGCAAAATTAAATTGATTTGACCATTTGAGGCATGAACTCTACAAGACATCTGAGGGGGTTCTGTTGTATCTGGCACCAGGACAAAAGCTGTGAGGTAGAACCTCAATGGATCACATCAATGAGCCTTAGGAACCTATATGACCCTGTTTGTCTGTTTGACCGGTTGTTCTACCTTGGACCACCTTTCTTAGGTATTGATCGCAGCATGCCAGGAACATCCCACAAGACCTTCCTGATGTTTTGAAGCTGTTCTGACCCTGTTGCCTAACCATCACACTTTGGCTCTTTGTGCTTGACCCTTTTCCTGCATCCAAAACATTATCTTTTAAAAGCAACTGTTTACTTGCTGCCTAATATACTCCTTATTTTGACACTTAGATATAGTTAATCAATGTTTTTAGCTTCACCTCTCAGTGGTGCTATATGGTGTCATGGCTAACCTGTGTAATAATAACAGCCCAGTCTGAATGTGTACAGAACTCTTTTAGTGCAGGACATCTGTTGTACCCTCTGGAACATTCGCTGGAACATCAGCAGCACACAGTACATTTTGTTCATCACAATAACATATGATCAACATGTGTTGATCAGTCTGGCTCACACAGAATAAAGAATGAAACCAGGTCTACAGTGATTTGCAGAAGTGGCTAAAGTGCGTCGCAAGTTACATCCGACAGTACATGCATGGGCCTCATTTTAGAGAAACTTTGCACAAAGAAATGCCCGCATTGCTCAACATCCCCAAAAGCTGAGCAGTATAAATGACACTTGTAACTAAAACCTACAGTAAGCTAACAGTTAGCAGGACACCAAGCAATCAAGTGACATCTTCGCCTCATTCAACTGACCACAATACATGTTTCCACAGAGTTATGGTCCATCCCAGATATCTTTGAACCTAGAGATGTCGACTCCACAGTGTGGACATGGTTAACATTAAGCTTCTGTTTTGCACAGTAAAGTTTAAGTGGCATCTCTGCATTGTAGAGCTTGATAATTTAATCTTTTGTCTATGTGGTTCTATCAGCTATTGCTGAATAATGGTTCTTGGTGCAGTGCTGTCTGAGGTATAGGAGATCACAGGTGTTCAGCTTAGCTGTTTCAACTTGCACCAATGTCAAGTCATATCAAGTCAAGAGGCTTTTATTGTCATTACAATACAATTACAGGTACACTTTGTAGTGAAATTACGTTCCTCCGGAACCATGGTGCAACATGGAACAACAAGCAATAGACAACATAAAGTGCAGGAGTGACGACAGTGCAACATATAACTGTAACACTAAATATAATAATAAATAAATATAATAAATACAATAAATACAAAAGACTAGACAATTTAAAGACAGGACAGTGCAGTACCGATACGTTATAATAAAGTGTATAGTGAGGATAAGGTGCAGAAATGTGTAACATACTGTTACATATGGAACATATATAATCACAGCAGTTAATGTCCTTTATACTCTGAGATTTCTCCTATTTTTTTTAATCTTGTGATAATGATAATATGCACTGTTGAGGGAGAAACATCTAAAAAGTAAGAGTAAAAGTCTTTCTTTCAGAAATGTTTACACGTTACACATTTCTGGCCAAAATGAAAAAACCTTTGCCTGTCTTCTCAAACGCTCAGCCTTTTTTTTCCTAATCATTATTAAAATCACTTATAATGTTGATACCTGTTTTAAATAAAACATTTTTATTTTTTTTTGTACAATTACTAGCTCCACAACCATTCAATTCAACCGTTCATTCAATGTTTTTTTTGCCATAAAGGTAGCCAGTGTTCATATGTGTTCATACTCAGTGTTCATATGTGCTTCCACCGCCCTCCATACTGTGTGAATAAAATAAAAGTAAATGTAAGAAACTCTGTGCTTTTTATTTGTATTTTCCATACTGTCCCAACTTTTTCTGATTTGGGGTTGTATATGAGGCACATTGTTTTGTTAGTTTTTTTTTATATGTCTTATATAAGACATTTTGTGTCACTGAACTCATTACTTATTGTTGTAATGTTTTTTTTCTCTCACATGTTAAACACAACTAACTAAATGTTATTTTAATCTGTTTTGAAAGTGCATGTCTATGTCTAACATTTCTCTAAACCAGTCGTGTCAAATAGAGAAACTTCCCCCAGTAATTCACATTATGAACCATTGCACTGCTTACACTGCAACACCAACAAATGAAAAGAACCAGTTCTTCAAGAACAAGCTGACACATGACCACTTTCATGCTGACTCATTGTTCACATGTTCACAGTATTACAAATACTGACATATTAAATATTACAAATAAATATATGTGTTTTATAATATTGCTATATTAAAAGTGGCAAAAAGAAAACTTTCCAAGTTATACCAAGATTTGAAGATATGATTTCAGAATAAACAGGTTCCTCTTTATCCTTAGTCATGTGATGCTTCCTGTCATAATGACCACATAATTAATATTGTTTACACTATTAGCATAATAATAAAATTACTTCTAAAGGGTAAAATATGATCAATGTCAAGTAAAAAGTCTAAAAACTCAAAACAGCCACTTAATTTGCAAAGGAAATCCTTGTGATCAAATGTATCTAGCAGCTAGAGTCCGTTTTAACAAATATAAGTGTTTATTTTAAGGCATCAGTGAGAAATATTGACACACTAATATGAAGTGTGCTGCTGTGTGCTGCTGTATGTAAACCTGCAGAGTTGAAGATTGACCTGAAGATTTATGATAATGCAGTGCTTAAGAACGAACACAAGCATAATAAATGCATTTAAGAAATGCCTATTAATTGTGCATTTGGCAGATTGATAACCCTGTGCGGAAAAGTAGAAAGGCAGTTATTACTTTTATATTGTATTACGTCACGTTTTGCTCTCGCTACAGGTGAAAGAAATACTGTTTGACTACATAGCATGAGCCATTAAAGAAGCATTAGGTAAGACTACTACTTTTAATTCTCATTTAATGATTGTCATATAAATCTTCATAAATCTTTCTTTTTTATTTCACAATAGGTGACGTGCCTTGCCTCACTGTTTCCCATTCTTAATTTTTTACAGCCTTACAGGGTTTCTGGGTGCATCTCATTCAGGTCTAAGATTATTCCTATCATGTCTGCCAAGACGGAACTTTTTTTTATAAAGGTGCAGTATAGTAAAAGAAAACTGATTTGTGAATCTCTGTTTAAAGCTATTTGTATTAAACATAAATTTGTAAATATGGTGCAAATAAATTGTAAACCAAGGCTTACCCTGTTTGCAAAATAATATTTATGGCCACATGGTCATAGTTATGGAAGTTGTTTGCCATTAACAAGCTCAAAGTAGCTCCACACTTTATTGGTAGAATTCTAAGGGCCCTGACATTTAAAACGAGGCACTGAGAACTTTGAAAGCGCACAGGTACTTTAATAAAAACACTGTCTATACACACAGTACCTTCAGGTAGTTCTCCAGACTTCACCATTTTGAAATAAAATCACAAATAGGTGCAATAGGCAAACAGATAGCAAATTTAGTTTAGTGGAAATGCATGAATTCTAGCTGTGGCAGAAAATCTCTAATATTTAACATTCAGCCTTTTTAGTATTTAAGCCTTAGTGTTTAAATATAGCTTATATATTTCCAAAAAAGCGATTTCTTTGCATGGACAATGCCATTATAAGCCTGTTGGGAGCATCAGCTAAAAGCTATTTATTTCAGAATGCTGGGGGAAAATAAAATTGGGGTATTAAACAAAAGTTTGTACTTGTTATCATATTTCATTACATATACCCCAAGTCTATTCCACACCAGATGTTCTTCTCTATGTAAAACCTTGTGAAAAAGGGTGTTGTATATTTAAATATAATGATAGTGTGCTTAAACTATATGCAGCATAATTAAAGTATACTTTTTCTACTGTATTTCAGTATACTTTGAAAAAATATACTTTATTTGGCTCTGCTAATTTTGTATTGATGATGTATTTAATAAAAATATATACTTATTATTCTTTTAGCAAACTGTGCTTTTAATGATAAAAGTATACTTTTACTAAATGTGTTCCAAGAGCCGATATGTCTGCAATAAAATTGTACCGTAATTGTACTGTAAATGTGATAGCAAAACATAAAGTTTGTGTTGACAAATTAAAACTGTTATGAACTTTTATCTTAACTTTTATATTAACTTTAAATTAGAACTTTAACAGCTGATGCTTGTAGCAATGAGATAGCTTTGATTTAGTTTTTACCAGTTTATGTACACTCCACATTTTTTTTTTTTAATCTATCACACTTTTAAATTGTTTTTATTGTTCATTTGGACAGCTCACACAAATATGCTTATATTGCATTAAATGGTGGCGAAAATAACATATGACTAGTATACTCAGTATAAATTTAGTGCAAATTATAGCATTTTAATTACAAACAAGTAGTAATTAAGAACAAATTAGTTGTTCCAAAATAACACAACCTAAGTACAGACCTATTTTAACATATAAAGTATACATCTTTTTACAAGGGAAAGTAGGTATAATTCATGTAAAATATCTCCCTCCAATAAAAGTAGCAAATAAAGTCCTCCCTAAAGACCTCTGCTTGAGTAGACGTACAAAAATATTTACTTTTCAATGTATTTATGTATCAAAGGTAAAAGTACTATGGTTTATAATGGCTCATGTTGTTGTGTGCAGTGAAAGGTTAGCTACTTCCCTGTGGCTAATGAGATGTTTTTTAAGGCCTGCACTTGATTCGTAACCTGTAAAGCTGTTAATGCAGTTAAAGTTGAGAGAAGGTATTTAAAACAGCATGTTTACCTCTTGGTGAATTAATCTCGCTGATTAATCGCATGAGAGAGGGGGTTAATAATGTCGCATAAACAAAAAATAATGAAACAGGAACAACCCCCTCCGGTTTGTCTTTTCTGACACGTGATATCACACTTTAAAAACCGTGGTTTAGATTCAGTGGGCAGCTTTCACCTCAGCCAGCAGCTTCAGCTTCTCTCGTTTGGCTCAGGTCACGCAGGTAAGTGAGCTTAGCGCCACGAGGCTCAGTTTAGTTTTGTTGGAAATATGTCTGTGTTTTCTCGTTTAGCGCTGTTAGATTGTTCGGATTTTAGTAAAGAAGTCTGATACACAACGCGGAAGCTTTACTTTCGATTTTAGTATTGTGCTCTTTATGAGTCACTTCTCCCATCTTTTACAGTCTGAAAGAAATAGCCCAGCTTTCCTCTGTGTTACAAAGTGTCTTCTCAAACGCCTGTAGGCCATTAATGTGTGTTACTTCATGTATAATGTGGATAAATAAGAAGAGGAAGCTGGTGTAAAGAGCTATAAATAAAGTGTGTTGTGTTGGTAAGAGGATGTTGGCCGAGTTTTATCTCTAGTTACCTTGTAGCCCAAATGTTCAGCTAAATGTCAGGTTTCTATTCTTATATGCTCAGTCAACTTCTGGTTTCCGTTGGTGGCTATTGGTACATTTGAGCTTTATCTCCGTTAAGCTAAATGTTTAGTTGTAGGTTATGTTGGGGGGCTTTTTCTCTGTCTGCGTGTTTGTATGTTCCCTACCTTTTTTTCGACGTTCGGGTGTGGCAGAGGAAGTTAAATCAGTAGCCATCACTCTAGATTTGTTATTGTAAAACCATTTTAATGCTTATTCTTGGTCACATGAAACAAAGCTCTTCTAAAATCTATTGATTTTTGATCCATAGTAACGTTACTTATTTCCAACTGTGACTTCTTTAACTTCCTCAAATTCTCTATCATGCAAAATGGGTTTCCACCATTTATCCTCAGTCATCATTCAGTGTACACCATTTTTGAGAAATGTAGAAATATGTGGATATTATGTCCATTTATTTTAATGTAGTAAATTTATCTTTCTAACCAAAATTACTTTTTCCCTGTTATGGCAGGTAAATATGCTGAGAGGTTTGTTTCTCACATTGCTGTGTGGGGCAGCAGTGGCTCTGTCCGACCCAAATCTGGACCAACATTGGCAGTTGTGGAAGAAGAAGCATTATAAGTCTTACTCCACTGAGGTGAGAGCAGATTCTACGCAGAATAACTTATATAATATAAGTGAACACATTCTATATAATTTTTTCAAGTATGATTTGCCTTACTTACAATGGCCCCTCAGACTTTGTGTTTAACCTATATGCTTCATTATTTAAAAAAGATCTATTTATCAGGAAAGAGTACATAAGCAAAATGGTCAGTATTTAATGAACAGCAAACTGCACATGGTCTATATTAGAGACTGAATGGAGTATTGGGAAAATGTATCCCAAAATATTGTGAAATTTTGTCTTGCTCCCATTTTGCACCCTGATATAAGCTGCCTCTATGGGTTTTATTCCCTTATGGTTTTAATAGTCCCTAGATCTGGCAATGGGTTCTGACCTGTGAATCCATGGAACTTTTTAAAAAAAAATCAAGCTTTTTATGTAATGCATTGTCAATGTGTGCTAACAGGTTGAGGAGATGGGTCGGAGGGAGATTTGGGAGAGAAACTTGCAGCTAATCAGCCTGCATAATCTTGAAGCCTCGATGGACATTCACACCTATGACTTGGCCATGAACCATATGGGAGACCTGGTAAGGTTTTTGAGTTATTAATTTTTATTATGTTTTTTTTTAGAGACTACCTTTTAAATAATTTGGTTTGATCAATGATTTGCATGATTCTTCTGATTATTGCTTTATGTAAAACTCCTACATTTCTAATCCAATTGTTAATGTAGAATAAATCAACTTTATTTTAAGAGCTTATCTTAATATCTTAATTTGTTTTAATGAGCTGACTATTTAAATAGTCCTTAAATACCAAGCATTACTACCTTTTTGTTTAAATATTTTGTTTTCCTTTTCTTTCCCGCACTGAATGTCAGACTAGAGAAGAAATCCTGGATATGATGGCTGGCACTCGTGTGCCTCGTCGCCTAAAGGAGCGGTCCTCATTTGTGTCTTTTGCTGGGGTTCAAGTACCAGATTCGGTTGACTGGAGGGAAAAGGGTTATGTCACTAATGTGAAGCAACAGGTAAGAGCTTGATTTGTACTGATCTTAAATGAGAGTTTCTAGTTTCTGAGCAAAGAATTCCAACCTTGCAGTTGTATTTTTACCCAATGCAGTTGGATGTTTTACATAAACCTGGGTTATATCTAATGTACATGTATGCTTTTCTAAATAACTTGCTCATGGTTTTTCAGTGGAACTATTAAAAAACAGGACAGTGAAGGCTTTAGTGGTTGAGGTGCCTGAGCTGACTGAAGCATGACTTTCAAGTTTCACTTCATTTTTCCCCTTTTTACCAAGTGTGAACTGTTTGTCCTCACAGTTGACATTTTATGGTTAGAATTTTCACAGCACTGACTCAATTGACCTTGATAAATGGCTGACAAAAGTAGATTTTAAATCGTCTCTGTAAATGCTGGGTGAACTAATTTCTTCTTTTTGAGAGATTGGTTTAACTTTGTAATAAAGATTACAATCAATTTAGTGGTGGCTTGATTTGGAAAATGTTTCTGTATTGGAGCAATTAACATTTTTACACAAAACAGTCTTAAAATAATTAAGTTCTAATCAAAGGGATTAACCAAAAACTGTTGTCTGCAAGTGAGCATTCTTTTCACAGTATAATGCAATTTAACAGTATGTTGTGTAACTCTCCCCTCCCTTCTATCCCTCAGGGTTCATGTGGTTCATGCTGGGCATTTAGTGCTGCTGGTGCCTTGGAGGGTCAGCTGATGAGGACCACAGGACAGCTGGTGTCTCTTAGCCCACAGAACTTGGTGGATTGCTCCTCTAAGTATGGGAATAAGGGGTGCCATGGAGGCTTCATGTCTCAGGCCTTCCAGTACGTCATCGATAATGGTGGTATAGATTCTGATGCGTCTTACCCATACAATGGAATGGTGAGTTAAGGTCCACTAAGGAACTTTTTCTGCTGCAAGCTTTGTGCAAAATTTTGTGCTGTGTCTTAATCCTGTCTATATAATCTTCCTCCAATTGTCTTTCAGGACGGACAGTGCAAATATAACCCATCAGATCGTGCTGCCAACTGCACCAGTTACAGTTTTCTCCCAGAGGGTAATGAGGAGGCTCTGAAAACTGCTGTGGCCACCATCGGACCAGTTTCTGTGGCTATTGATGCCACTCGACCACAGTTTATATTGTACCGCAGTGGTGAGTATTTTTTTTTTTTTTTTTTTTTTTTTTATTATTTAAATGCATAAAACCACACAGCCTTTCTGTATGTATTCTAAATAACACAATTTCTGAACATTGTCTGCTACAGGAGTCTACTATGACCCATCCTGTACCAAGAACGTGAACCACGGAGTGCTGGTTGTAGGATATGGCACATTAAATGGAGAGGACTACTGGCTTGTGAAAAACAGGTAGGAGTCAAAGTGTGAATTTTGGTCTGAATGAGCACTTATGAAATCCTAATGATTTTATTGACCTGTGTCAGAATCAGCTCACATTTCTGAACACTAAGATTTGTATGGGTGCAGACTCGTGTGGTTCCTCCTTACTGATGATCAC
This sequence comes from Astyanax mexicanus, assembly GCF_023375975.1. Lineage (NCBI taxonomy): Eukaryota > Metazoa > Chordata > Actinopteri > Characiformes > Acestrorhamphidae > Astyanax > Astyanax mexicanus. The sequence goes on along the minus strand of NC_064413.1, from coordinate 40,026,821 downwards.
AAATCATTATCCTAAAGAATCTAAGAAAGAATCTTTTGCTTGACATATATTTTACTCTGCTCCCAATACACAATTTTTGACTAGTTGATCCAATCCAGAGTGTTTTTGGGGAGAGAAACCACTACATTGCAAGGTAGTGATATTCTAGTCGTTCAAATTGTTCTTAAGACCTAACCTCATTGCACTTGCGCAAAATTAACACATTACACCTACCATTGCTCTGTTAAGGTTTTAATAATTCGTTTTTTTTTGTTTTTTTCTTCTAGTTGTACATGAGTCTATGAATTAATGTAATTGATAAACAAGATTGACTTATTGTGTGTAATTTATTTAATTACATTTTTGTATGTGCATTATTTTGACAGCTGGGGCACTGGCTTTGGAGATGGAGGCTACATTCGCATGGCTCGCAATAAGGGCAATATGTGTGGTATTGCCAGTTATTGTTGCTACCCCATCATGTGACTGACTAACTGAACCTTTTAAAAAAAAAAAAAAATCCTTTATGGCTTTATTTTGCTTTAATGTATTCATTTTATATCATTTTTAAATCATGTATATAAAAAAACTGATTTATTTTTGCTTAATAAATAATTAATTTTAGCTTTGTTCTCAGACTGTCCTTGTTTGTTCACTTCAAAAGTACAAAAAATGGAGACTTGCATGAAAACATGACTCTACTCAAATGTACAAGTGACTTCTTTTTTTGTTTTTATTATTCAGTGCAACATCACAACAAACAATTTCACATGAGGTATCAAAGGATTTTCAAAATCGGTACACAACATCCAGTTATGATTGACATGTAGACTGTCGTGATTTAAAGCCTTTGGTTGGTTAGCCACATTCATAGGTTAACATGAGGAGAGGATGGCACAATGACTGACAGATGTCTAAACATAAGACACAAACAGAATGGATTGTAATGGTCTTAAAGCTTTTTGCTACCTGTGATTTATATGGGTTTTTGGTTTCACGAGACTAGACACCTTTTTTGCCAGCTAAATCTGAGGCCGAAATGCGTTCTTGGGTGATTTTGATGCATTTGTTACAGATTCTGTAAATGTAGCTGTTTTTTCTCATTCTAAAGTTATATTCTATTTAGACAAATTACAAAAACATCAAGTGAAAGTACTTGTATGTTTAACACTGAAGAGGCATTTTTACGTTATTTTGGCTGAAAAGCTGAACTTAATTGTTGGATATTCATTCTTTTTCACTTCAATTGGCTACACTTGTTGGAGGGAAGAATAAGCAATCATAAGCACAGCAAGACCAGCCTCTCTTGCTTCGATTGTCCCATTTGGTCTCTGCACTTGTGTTTTCTCTATTTCCCTGTTTTTTTTTTTTTTTTGTTTTGTTTTTTAATACATACACGCACATGATCTAATACTTTTCTCCTGTAGGTAAGCTTTCTCTGACTGTAGGTAAAAGTGTGATTTTAGTGGTTTACAGATTGATTCCAGCACATTTGGTTAGAAAAGATGAGACACAAACTCTCCCTGAATGCATGGGATCTTTGGTACAGTTACGTCTCGGCTACACCACACACAATTGAGGTAGATGAATTCTCTTCATAGTAGGGAAAGGGTAGACTTGTTGCTTCGGTGGTGAAAATGAAAACGTCTTTTCAGCAATTCTAAGTAATTTACACATGTACAGCAGTAGTCTGAAAATAAGGGGAGAAAACCCACTGTCCCAGCATCAAAAGACAGTGCTTACATACATCCATACAGTTGTGTTCGCATAGGCTATATATGCGTAAAGACAGTTGAGACACATTAACGATGTGGTGTATGTATGCATGCAGCATACACACGTGTGTACACATGCCAAAGCTCAGAACATTCCTCAAACCGTCCTGTCCAGTCTCAGAGAAGCTTCTTCTCACACCTCAGCTTCTCAGCCAGGAGACATTTCCTTTTCCTTCTTCAGTTTGAACAAAGCCTTCAACCACTAGGGGGTCCCAAAGACTACATTACTGCTGAAGCATCTTTCTAGTTCCAAGGCTGTGTTAGCTCAGAGATGCTGAATGAGAACTTTTATCTGCTGCTTTATCTAATAGAGCCACGGTGTGTCTAAAGCACTCAAACCCTTAATCAAACACCACAGGTTCAGCAACCACAAGGAGCTGCACTCATACAAGCACTGGAGCATTAACACATGCGCCGAGGCAGACACCCTTTGCTCTGCTCACAGCACGCTAACAATTGTTACTCATTAAAATTTAATTCCCACTCTCCAGCACTCCCCACTCACCTCCCCTTGGTTTGGTAATGCAGTTCTTCTCTGATCTGCCCTCCCCTTTGAATACCCTAAACCCATGGGCCTGGCTGAGTGAGCGGCGAGCTCCGGCCCCAGCCTCCAACAGGACACAGATAAAAAGGGCCTCTTTCATGTCAGCAAAAGTCGATGGCCTCTTTCATGGTCCCTCTTTCAAGTGCGTGCTGTGAAGGGGCCTCGCTTCATGCCCTGCGAAGGTTAAAGACGGAGGGACACGAGCAAGTGCAGCCAAAACGGGCGGCCCTGCCGCTCTCTCACCCCTGAACCCCCCAAGGTCCACACAGTACCGCACAGCACCTCCCCAAAGACACAGGCCTGGTGTGTATGAGTGTAAAACACAGTGGGACTGAACTGAGGGCAAGAGGTCATATCATATACTCAGCACTGACTAAATTCAGTCCTGAATTCAGGAAAATAGAATAAGCATTAAACTTTGTGCAGTGCTTCAGGACTGGATTTTGACACCGCTGACATAGACCAAGAACCTCCACAGGCAAACATTCTGAACATCCAGAATCCTAACCCAGTACTGTGTACGTCTGTAAAAGAATTCTAGCATCCTCCAGTCATTGTGGTTTCTGCATCTGCATTACATCAGTGTGGCTGAGGAGCTCTGGCTTTGGCATGCACCACATGTGAATCTTTTCAAGCATTCGGCTGAAAGGCCAGCCTGATTACAGAGAGAGAGAGACAAATGATGATAGCAGAGCCTACATTCAGGGAGGACAAACCTTCATCTTTGGTATCGCGATGGGACTCCCATCAGAGACAAGTTCATAGACATACAACACGTAATGAAATAAATACTTACAATACTTAGCAAATAAATAGTCATAAGGGAAGAAATAAATACATAAATAAATATAAAAACATAATACTTAATTTAAGAGTCCATGACAGGTTAAAGCTCAAGTCACAAACAAGAAGATCCAATCCATTTTTTTCTTTTTTTTTTCTCTTTGGGGATTGATAAATATCAAGTCTTTGAGGTTGAACAACCAAACCAACAACCTGTGATCCACCAGGGCTTGTGTGCTTGAAATTTGTACAAAAAGAAAAAAGAGAAACATGACCCAGGAACAAATTTCTCCATCTTCCAAAGTGAGCACCAAGTAACAGCTTGCAATGGATCTACAGGAGTTTTCTCTACTGGTCATTTTCAAATAAATCACAAACACAGACAACCAGCGCTCACTGTACATCTGCAGAGGACTCAGAGTTCCTCTTTGTACTTCGCCTGTATTTCTCTGCAGCAGCTCCCGCGAGGTTCACCAATCAATCGATCAGTCCTTTTGAGGGTTCTTTAAAAAAAAGAAACGCATCCACTGCCCCTCCTCCCCCCCTCCTCCAGATCTGTTTTCGTCCCTGTAGGATTCAGCCTCATTGTTTGGTTTGGGAGGATGCTGTTCAGTTCTGCTCATAGGCTCTGCCTATCTCCACACAGAATGCTGGGCAGCAGGATCAGAGAATGAGCCGTAGCTTTTGTTCGAACTGGCTGGTCGTAGAACTATCCATAATGAAATATTCCCCTAAAAATCCACACAGGGTTACAGCGTTAAATTATTTCTCAAAACAAACAAACAAAAAAAAACCCTCATTCATCATTCTTTTGGTATATCTCTTTGGTCATAATTGTCTTTCCATTTTGTCTGAAAGAAACTAAGGTTGCACAAAAGATTTGGGCAAAATCTGTCCATCTGATGCACAATTCAATCATGGTTTGATTTGTGTAATACTGACACTCGACCGATCAGTCCATCACCTGCTTCGGTCTCACTTCATCCCTTGTCACTGAAACAAAGACAGACATGATTTCTTCCATAAAGGAACTCATTGGCCTCTATTCCAAATTAAAGCTAAAGTATTGATTCAACACTGAGAACTACATCAAAATTTTCTGTAGTGGTTTATCTTTGGTTTCATTTGTTCTTTGATTTCTGTGTAAAAACACCTCTGATTTCAAAAACAAAAAGTAAAAATCTCCATGGGCAGCAGAGATGTACGAGCTTGCCCCGTGCTGTGGAGAACCGCCGCATTCTCCCATCATGCCGTGGTGCAAGAGACGGCAGGGGAGGAGGTGCTGGACCCTGAGGAGCCAGTGGAGGATGGGCGTCCCTCTTCGCTCCAGCGGTTGAGGTTTCTGCGGCGGGCGTTCATGAAGAAGTTGCTGACGGTGGAGAGCTCCAGCCCCAGTTGCTGAGCGATGGTCACCTGCAGGTCTTTGGCAGGCCGCTGGTTCTCTCTGAAGATGGCCATCAGAGTACGCCGCTGCAGGTCAGTGAAGACCAGCCGAGTGCGTTTGGGCCCCTGGTTTCTTTCTTGCTTCGACTGCTCCTGCTCTTTACGCTTACATGCTGAAAGAGAGAAAGAGAGAAAAAGGGGAAGACATAAGTAAAATGTTTACAGTTTGTTTTCTTTTTTTCCTGCACAAAACCTAAAACAACAGCCACAGCCTGAGCATTACTTCTTATGGCTTTAATTTACAAATAATTCAGAAGTAAAGTCCAGATGCTAAGGGAAACCATGTAATGTGGCTACTAAAATAATTTAGTTTTGTTAAACATTATGTGATTATTTGGCAAAAATCTTTAAGGATCTTGCCAGTTTAACTGGTTAACACACTGCGTAACTGTAGACTTCTATAGATTACATTCATACTGCATTAAGCTGCTTTTACATTGCGGTAAATTACCCAGACAGTAAGATGGGTTTAATCGCAAAAGCATGCTAACTATATTCACAATCTTTTTTTTGTATACACTGGCATTGTGTGTTATATATAGGATATAAAAATTTGCCATATTAATAATTCTCCACAGCCAGTGGTACGGTCAGGGGGATACGCAGAGAAGTGATTTTTTTCTTGAGCTTATACTGTTAGATACTGTTACAGTAAATATTTATATGTTTAATATACAGCATAATGTGTTTTTGATGTTATAATTACATATTGATTCTTTAACGTATAATATACTTTCTTAAGGTTTTCATCATATTGTATCTAAGACCATATTCAATTTTTAAGGATATTGCTCTATAATGACTTATGAGTTTTATTTCAATTTATTAGCAAATTATAAAGCTTAAACCTGGTGAAAATACATATATAAAGTTTTGGAATTAAAATCCTCATATGTTCTGACTGCAGTGTTCAGCAGAAACAAGTCTCAAATAGAAAGACCATGAACAATCATAAACCATAAAAGAGAAAATCACTAAAAAAAATGTGTATTGCTCTCTTAAGAAAATTCAACCAAATACTGTAATAATAAATGGGACTACTGGCAAAGGATTTAGAGATACTTTGATTATGCGTAATACTCAAAATGTCTTCTGCAGAAAGTTATTAATCTATAAAAATCTATTTTTCCTCATTCCCTGAAAAAATATTTATTCTTTATAATTGGAACTAAACTTTACTTCATATTAATATTTACTGATATTGTACTGTCAATATATAATAAGATAGAAAATATATTTTAAATACAGTTCTAATATTTCAATACACATTATTTACATTATCTTTGTCAACCTAATGTTCATTATCAATAAATTGGCAAAAAAAAAATCTAAAGTTTTTACAGTCACTCGTTGTGGTCAGTTTTTTGTGCCTTTTATGTTGCTTATATCAATATAGGCATTATATCATATTGGATGAAATAAAAAAAATATTTATATAATGATATTAATGTTGGCCATATTATTGAGTCCTAACATTAAAAAATAAATATCATCTAATCTATACATCAGATAGGATGAGACTGTAACTCATATCTTGTTATAGAAATGGAAATTGCTTCGTATTCATCTTCTAATTCTAGTATCCATGCTACATCCCACCTGCACTACTATGTAATTTGGCTCACGGTGAGTCAAATACCTGGCAATTAAAGCAACAGCACTAACACACATCCAGCTGTGCGTTATATAGGTGTCCACGTCACAGACTTATAAGAGAGCCGAGCCAAGCAACTCCCCCCGTTCCTCCTCACCTACACTCCCCGACATAACGGCAACCATTAACTAAATGCTTCCTCATGTTGTAATCATGTGTAAAAGGCTGTGAATTACCATGCTATAAATCCGAAGCACCGCGCCTCTCTCACAGACATAAACATCCCCCCATAGAGTTCTTATGATTGCGAGAGCCGCCCTTAATCATGATGTATGCCTCTTGTCTCATGTTGCTGAAACGTGATCGAAAGCACCCCCATTCCTCATCAACCCCCACCCCCCCCCACCCCATACACACAACCATTCCCCCCACACCCTCACTCCTCTACCCCCCTCTCAGCTTCCCCCACTCCTGACCCACCCCCTGCTGATTTCTTGGGCCACGGGCTGATAGAAATTATTGATTAAATCTGTGCTGCTCAGACTCCTCGACCTACAGAGGCTGGTTAACCCCTTCAGCACTGGACCAGGTCACAGCTTCCCCCTCAACAAACACAGGGTTTATTTTTATGCTCCGCAGGCAAAACACTCTCCACTTTTTTCTCTCTTTCCCTCTCTCTCTCTTTCTCTTACACACACACACACACACACACACACGTGAATTTGGATTGTAAACAGTGTAAACAGGCCCGCAGTGCATTTGCCTGGCCGTTTGGCACATCAACAGCACGGCTAAATGTCTCTCAAACCCGCTGATGGTGCAGGCAGAGACACTGAGAGAGCCACTTAAGCCTATTTTATCTCACTTATTCATTTAGACTTTAAGACAAGGGCTTCAGGCTCCAGTGCTCGTGTGTGAAATCCCTGCACTGCTAGAGAGCTGAGGGTTAGAGTAATGATCTCCATCCTGCTCTGTGACTGAGCCTCTCTCTCTCTGTCTTTCTCCTACTGTCTCTCTTTCTCTCGCTCTTTCTTTTTCCATCCCAGTCAGTCCATCCTGCATACAGCCGCACTCGGCCTTCCTCGCAGAGCAAGTGCAGCACAAAGAGATGGGAGAAAGAGGTGAACAGGAACTCTACACTGTACTAATGACAACTGTAATTAAGTAGTATAACAGTGGGAGATATTAATAACACTCTAACCAAAAAATATTTGGTTGATTTTTAGTTTACTACATCATTTTTATTTTACTACATAATTTCAGCAAAGGAGCTGTCCTTCACACTGTTTAGAAATTTTATGATGAATCTAAAAAAGAGAAATGCTTCAAAATAATTTATACAAAATAAACATTTCTCCTCCTGTGAAGTTACCATTTTGGAGATGCATGTTTTCCTTTGAACAGCCTTAATAGCATCTGTATTGCTAATTGGCAGTTTCTTTATGACAAGCATTATGACTGTGTGTACTGTAAAAATCTAAATCATTAAATACTGTCTATTTTATATTATCATAAATGGTTTAAAGTTTTAAGATTTTCAAATTAATAAGCACATTTCAGCCTTTGTAGAGATGCTATTGCCAAAGCAATTTCTTTTTAATATTTGGTATTTACAAATGATTTAACAGCACATAATGTGCAAAAAATGCTTTCCTCAACATTACTATAATATCAGAAGAGATATTCTTTTAGAAAAAAATGTGTGTAAACAGCAAATGTGGCATTTCCAATGCTGTGATTTACACCAATACTGTAAAAAAACAATAAGACTGCTTCTAGTTTACAAGATCAATGATTTTTGAAATTGCTCTTCTGGCGGAGTCAAATGTCAATTTCCAATTCAAGAAATAGAAAGTAATTGCAAAAAGGGTCTTAATATTTATATTGAAAACATTAATAGACCTACTCTGTTATCTAATCACCACACTGAGTGGGATATCACATTACATTTCAAAAAACATTTTGCTGCATTAAGCTGAATCATCTTTCCGCACGTCCATGTTCTGCATGAACTCCTGCTATCTAAAAGGAGGCGTGGGGCCGTGTGCATTCTAATTCTAGCCTGCGCTTGCTTATTCGCAGGAGCTGTGAGCTGGAGGCCTGTGCTCTGCTTTCCCAAGGAAATCAATACCAGCTGATAATTAAACAAAAGGCTTGGCAAGAAAATCCAACCCTCATGGAAAGTAGGTTACATAGGGAGGCACAGAGGTGTCCACCTTGTGCCTTTGCCAGGGCTAAAGAGATTGGGTACGAGTGCGTGTCTGAGTGTGCATTGGACGGATGGCCCGGGAGGAACGCGTGATTCATTTAGATGATGGTATGATAAAATATATTAACATATTTGGCATCTTAATCTATAGCTGTGTATGGAAATATATGTTTATATTTGAAGTGGACATTTAAACTATGCGCTCCCTCATAAATGTTAAAACAGGAATGAAAACTGACTGAAGACTCAAGACTGATTATACAGTATAGCAGACACTGTAAGAAAAATGGTGTAGTGTTTCAATGCCCTGTTTAAATAATCATACGACTCTCTCTAGACTACAGTATATGCAGTGGCAGCTGCCGAGCTACCCACATTAGTGTATTCAGGAATGGGCACGGGAACAACAGCAAGATTCAGTACCATGCTGCTAAACAGGGCATTGATTGATTTTGTGTATTTCAGCGCTTAGAACACTCCTATGACTGAGAGCACAATGGTTTCCAATCAATATCTGCGGTGGTAATGCAAGCAGAATAATTCATTCTGAAGCACATTTCAAGCTTTGGTGATTGATCGCTCGGGATTCGGAAAGACTTTGGCAAGGCGACGTTTGCATTTCTTTCCCAACCCATAGTCTTCGTGGATAGCTACTGTAGCGCTCTGTCCGACATTTTGAGAGCTAGTCTCCCCCCCACCACCACCACCACTACCACTACCACTACCACCGCCACCATCACCACCACCTTCGCCCATTCTCATGTTACAGTTTTTCTATGGATCTCTTTGTGCATCAGCTGGACATTCAGCCCTGGTCATGTCACAACACTGCGACACCATGACAAGCACTGGCTTTCAAAGCAAATCTCTAAAGAGTATTAGGTGGCAGCCAACAAAGGGTATCTCTCTCAGTATCTTATGCACAGTGAATTTAGTACAATCACTGCAAAATGAGCCCAGAGCTGAGGAGTGCTTTTTCTTGTTTTGAGTGAACGTGAAATTTAAGCTTTCTTTTTTTTTTTTAGGCATCTGACATGGGACGTTCAGTGATGGCTGCACATGGCATATAAAACTAACACAGGAAAACAAATATGCACCTGTTTGTACCCAACAGTTTTAACTCCTGTAACTGTATTTCCAGACAGACATTACAAAAGAGAATAGTCTATGCTCCCCCAGGAAGAACCAAGAAAACTACACACACCTCAGCTTGATTTCTACAGTACGCAGCTGCTGGGTTTACAGTCAGCTGAGGATTCTTGTTCTGGAACTGGATCTAGGTGTTAGTTTGCTCGCTCTGGCTGGGAGGCATGGACTTAAAAACAAGCAAGTATATCTTAAGAGTTCTCTACCTTCCAGTCGCAGTGATGCCATCCTCTGAAACTCTGGCTCTTGTAACCAGCGGGACATTCTCTTGAAGGTCTCGCGGCCGGACTTGAGCTTGCCCCAGGGCTTGGGGTTTCTGAGCAGGTCGGACAGGGTGCCCTGAGACCTGCACAGCACCCTCTCGGCGAAGATGGCCTGCGGGATGCTGTACCTCTTCAGCTCTGTGATGATCCGCTGGGCCACGTCTTTGGTGTTGATCTCCTCCCCTGCCCCACTGCTCTGGGAGCCAGCTAGCATGCTCTCCCTGGCCAGGCTTGAACTGGAGGAGGACGAGGAGGGGGAAGAGCCAGGGAGCTCTCCCAGCTTTGAGGCCTGTTGGCTGTGGTGGTGCTGCTGGTAGCTCTGTGTGTAGATGTGGGGGTGGTAGGTGGGTGCATGCTGGTGGGTGTCCATCTTGTTTAGCTGGTGGCTGATCCCATGGTCGCTGGCTAGCGAGGGTGGTGACATTTCCCTCCCAAAGTCTGCTGCTGTTCGGCAGAATATGTTACCCCCATTGCTGCCCATATGGACATCGTGGCTGCTTGCTAGCATCTGGCCTGTGTGTCCATTCTGGCTCCCTAATGAGCCATAACCATGCATGGTAGTCTCCAGGCCTGAGCTGCCCAGCGGAGGAGACAGACTCTGCGCCATGCCCAAGTCTTTGCTATAGGGGTTGTAGAAGTTTCCTCCAAGGCCCCTATCCTCTCGCATAAGTGTGAAGCTACCGATGACATTGCTGACTGGTAAACATGGGTGATGGTGATGGTGGAACTTGTCATCGAATGGCTGGAGTGGGGTCAGCGTTGTGTAAGTGCTGCCACAGCTTGTTGGGGTCTCCCTGCCATAGCCCAGTGTTGGCATGCTGTGGTCGTATGTGGTGCTCCTGTGCTCATGTTCTAGGCCCATGGGGTGGCCTCCCAGAGAGGGACGTGGGAAGGCAGCAGAGAGGTCTCGCGAGTGTAACATTGCGCGACTGTCCTGACTGTGTGCAAGCTCCACATGGCTGTGGACCGACATCTCTCCCATATTCCCATCCATTTCTAAAATACCACCAACACACCAAATATTCCCTTCTCTTTTTTTACAGTCAGCAGATGCTTGTCAAATAAATCAAGTGTGGGAAGTGGTTGGGAAGTGTGGATTTATGCAAAGTGATGTAGGAAAATTAGACTCTGGGTGTCCACTCAGGCTTGTGAATAATGGAGTTTTGGTTTCAGTCCAGTTTCAAGGGTGGATATAAGGGGACTCTCATTTTATGTGTTCCATAAAAGCACCTGGTTTTATGTGTGTCCGTCTTGTCCTTGACTGTGAGAAGCCTGTGGAAGAGATACAGTATGCTACGGTCACTTGATTGGTTATTGATCAGTTATTCAAGAGACCTCGTCGCATATTGATCAAGCACACAGATTGTAGAGATTGGAGAGCAGCCACTGAGAAGTTTCACTTGCTGGCCTAAACAAACAATTGGGCTAGTTTCGTTTCATCGTAAGAGTAAATAATTCACCACAGGCTTACAGCAGTTTATGCTTATGTTCATTCATTCCTTAGTCTTTTGACAACTTCTACCTATCGACATAAGAAAACACCGTTTTTCAGACATTTCGCAGTCGTTTTCGTTTCGTTTGGCGTTTGTACTTACCTCAGTCGCTCGCTCTTGATTGTGAGGAAGATGACCGGAGCTCAAGCACTGTGGAAACGAAAACAGTAAATACAATCCCGTGCGCTTCAGAGTGTCTTCTGGTCCAGGCTGCGTCGCTCGCAGATACGAGCATCCCAGAAAGGTCCCGGGAGAAGCGGCGACGCGTGGAAAGTCTTTAATAGCCGTGATAAATCGCGATGCTCCGTCTCGGTGATGCTCGCTGAGGAGGATGAGGAGGCCACATAAAGGATGCGCTCGGTATCTCTCACTCCTCTCTGCTCTGCGCTCCGTCCAGCCTCGCGTTAGCCTGGCTCTGTGTCTAACTACCCAGCTCCCTTTCTGTCATTATCTCTGTGGTCCCCCTCCCTCCTTTCCCTTTCCTCTGTCTCTCCATCGATCTCTGCCCTCTTTTTTTCTCCTCCTCTCCCTCCCTCTACTCCCTCCTCCCCTTCCACCCCCTCCTCCTCTTCTGAACGTCACACACTTAAAAATCTGACAGATGTGGGATGAATTCCGAACTCGGATTAACCCTTTCGCTCCTGCGCATCTTCTCACTTTGCTTATCTTTTCTGGCGATCGCGCTAATTCAATTCATCAGTTCTTTTTTTTCTTTTCCTTTAGTGTTGTGATTTCTTCATTAGGCTGTTTCTGCCATAACCGCTGTGATCGCTCTATCTCTCTTTTCACTTTTGCAGAAATGAAAAGGTTCTCACTCCTGTTGCCTAACAGTTCGATTCAGACTGATTAGTTTAGCGTTGATTAAATTGATCATTAAGCCCGTGCACTGAGTGATCCACCTCCCAGCTCCCGCTCCATCTCTATCTCTATCACCTTCTCTATATTATCTCCCTCTTTCTCCTTCTAATTACATCCTACAGTCTATGAAGGAAAGCTTCTATTTATATAGTAGCCTACTGAAGGCATTAACAACAGTGGAACATTATTAGTGCTTCACTGTTTTGTTTTGGCTGCCTAAAAGCAATGCTTCTGTGAGCAATGCTGTTACATAAATATTCCATCATGTTTGTAAAAGGAAACGGGTTAAACCCTTGATTATATGAAAACGCCTTTAAACCGTTTCAAGAACCTTTATTGTATGTAAAGGTTCTTTATAAATTTAAATATTATTCACTTCACAACGTTTATTTTTTATTACGTTAATGCTTTTCGTTTGATGTGAAGGTTCTTTGCCAATTTTAAGGTTTTTCACACTTTATACACTTATTTTACAAATACGTGTTTATTATGAACACAAAAGTAGTTCTTCTGTATACCAATAAAGCCTTATTTGTCTGCGAATCTATTTTGAATGACCTTCCAAAACTATATGCAAAATTTCCTATTGTAGCCTAAATCAAGATTATTTAACTTTAGGTTATAAACGAAAATGGTTGTTTGGGTTATCTTTGGCTTTAAACAGAACCACTGCCTTTAATAAAGAATTCTTCAAAACACCAATTTTAACATTTTAGAGGATTACCCTTTGCATTCTTATTTTTGTATTTGTATATGTCTTTATTACAGAATTAGTCCATTTATTAATAGTGTGACTACAGTTAATCCACATGCCTAAAATACAGTCTTTGTAAACTGCTGCTTTGAATGTAATAGACGACATGGATTTCAACCCACAGCCTAGTAAAACACAACGAGTAGTACATTTATAAAGATAAAATTGCCACTGATGGTCAGAATACATTATGAGTTCCTTAAGATTTTCCAGAGTGATAGGTCTGTGTTTGTGCCTGTACCTGAATTGCACTTAAATGTTAATATCTAAACAACTTATTGATTGCATAATTGGGGGTTTGGGGGCGGGGGTAGTGCTATATCTCAATTCCAGACCTTCAGCATCAGATAAGCCACTTCAATCACTTATCAGCCCTCAGAGTGAATGGAGCTCTCCATCTGAATGTGCGTTTATGAGCACCACTCCAAAAAACACTAAAATCACACCTCTGACTGACTTCCCTATTAGAGTATCACTCATACAGAGAGCGCGCGTGTGTGCGTGTGTGAGGCGTTTAAAACGCGCCCAAGGTCCAGTAAATGCTTTAATTTGCTAGTAAGTAATATGTGAATATGCTGATACTAAGGTTTGTTTAATTTAATTTACGTTGAATTGTTATGTGTCTGCAGGTGTTTTAGAGCGGATGTTACGCCTTAATTCTGAACATTTAAATAATCACGCGCAGTCATTCTTACCAATGGTAGCGCTGCACCTGGCAGTATTACAACTACACCTGGCAATTCTGCAAAAACGGAAAGCAGGCCGTGGGCTCTTGCAATAGTGATCGCGCATGTGTGTGTGTGTGTGTGTGTGTGGAGCTTTAACTGCGCGGTGATGCTGGATGTGGGAGCGGCGCGCGCTGCAGCAGATGCTGCACTATCGATCCACAGCACGGGGAGAGGAGCTGCAGGGGAGACGGACACAGCTCATACACACACGCGCGCACACACACACACACACACACACACACACACACACACGCACACACACACATAGGCAAGCTGAAGGGCCCTAGAGAGGTCGGGGTGAAAGTTCAAAGAAGGAGACCATCCAAACCAAACCATGACCCTCAACATCGCGCAAAAAATATGCTTCTGTAAATATAAGACATTTTAAAAATATTATCATGTAAATTGATAAATTGTATGCTCTCTGTTTTTTTTTTGCGTCAGACACATGCAAGAATTCATGCAGACTGCTGATGAAAAACACGCACCCACTCCTCACATTTTCTCATTTTGTATTGCAATAATTGATCAGTCAGATACAGGCAGAATACTTAGCCACCTCACACATAAACACCAACATTTCATCTCTCTCTCTCTCTCTCTCTCTCTCTGTATATATATATATATATATATATATATATATATATATATATATACAGAGAAAAATAACAACGTACTCGTGTAGAACATTTTATATTAACAACATGCATATCCTATACAGTGGATTATATTCTGTAAACTTTAAATTCAAGAAAAACCAAAAAGCTCATGCACAAACATCTCCAGAATGGCAACTTTATTGAAAAAAAAAAGTTAACTCAAGTAAATAAATAAATAAATGTGATAAATGTGATAATAAGATAAAAAGATAAATGTGGTCTGCTCATAATTTAGGCACAATGTAAAACACAGCAACCTGTGCAACCGAATGATCAAATTATTACCAACTACGTCACTTGCTAAAATTATCATTTTGATTATTAGTAATATTTGTATTAAAAATTTGAAAAACTATGTTCATTAATACACAAAAAAAATATTATTGTTGTTCTATTCATGATGATGATGATAAATGAACAGTGAATTGAGAATTGTGGAACAAAATTCCATAATAACTGGACGAACGAATTTTATTTAATCGTAGGTCCATGTGTCGGTACATGTGTGCGTTTGTCTAAGAACACATTTCACATTTTTCTATACAGTTAAATGAAAAACATACTATAACTCTATTTTTCTATTTTTTATTTATTTTATAACAGATATATCTTCCTTACATCTGTTAGTCTAAAATCAGAAAGGCCTCAGCTGAAGGTCGGTTGATATCCTAATGTTTCTCAACCCACAAACACTGATAAACACTGTCCATATTTCTGTCATGGCCACAGCTCCAGATGTCCTTCGGTATTTACACTGTCTACATGTGAGGCGTGAGGGCTGATAAAGATGCATATTACTCGAGTTACAGCGCCACACACCAGCACTTCACATCCATACTGATGTTCCTCCTCATGAGGAGACACAAGACCTGTGGCTCACACCCCACATCCTCCTCCTCTGTAAATCCACACACACTCAGGCAAACACACGAAAGTTATTTTACACCCGTTCAAATTTCACTTACCTGAACAGATAATCTAAAAGTAAGATATTTTATTTACAAATAATGGATTGTGCTGCACTTAGAAAAAAATGAATCTGTGAAATTTAAAAAAAGAAAAAAAAAAAACAGAGTACACAGAATTACAAAAATAAATTTAAATATAAAAAATAAGAATTGTAAATAATAAAATTCACAAAATGAACATTGGATATAAGAACATGTCAACGCGACCAACGTGTGTTGAAATATTAAAAACAACAATATTTCAAAAAAGGAAATAAAGATCGGAACAACCTTCGTTCGAAATGTGTAATTTAATAATGATCAGAAATACAAATATTCTTTTCTGTATCCAGATCACAGAGAAAAAACACATTTATAGAGAACAGGATGTAAAATACAGGCATTCTTTCTGAATGGGGTTATCATGATGGTCAACAAAAAAAGTTCCTCTACATGCTTAATCTGATTTTCTTCGGTTTACAAAATGTTTAAAATCATCGCACAGATCAGACAAAATACGATGAAGTCAACCTAACGTCTGCAAATATCATACGTATAATAAATACCATCTTTCCAACAGCTCTTCTCAGTCTGCTCAGAATGACACATTTTCTAAGATAAGTAATTCTAAACATTTTCTTTCTTAAAAATAAAATAGTTTTCGTTTCCACGAAAAAAAAATAGATGTAACTATTTTTTTCTTTTTTATAAGAAATAAAAAAAAGAATTCGCCGACATTATGTTGAACTGTTAAATACCGAATTATATATGTCAGAGTTTACCTTACTTTGGTTCACAAACATTTATTTTACATAAGAAAAAAAAAATATATATATAAATTTTATTAACTGTCCAAAACTTTGATTCTTTTACTCTAGTGCAGGCAGGTGAAGATTAAAAAAAAAATGCGCCCTAACAAAAACAAAAACATTGCCGCTAAAATATTTTATCATATTTTCTCTTGGCTTTGAAACTTTGCTTTGATAATAAACTCCAGTATTTATATCAAAGGAACACAGGCCGTGTGAAGCAAACATAGGGGGTGAATAGTGAAAAGAAATTGATCCAGGACTGAAGTCAATATTTCAATTAACGTGATCCTGATCCACACTCTCCCACAGCAGCACTATTAAACAGCAATAGAGCAAAGAGCCCGTTTTGCATGAAGACGAACTGATGCTGCACGATTAAAACAACAAGTAAAAAATACTGGAGCTACAGCTAAAAGTAAAAAAAGAAAAAAATAATGCTTGATTTAATTTCTGTATTTTGGAACCGAAATTAATTTATACAGATGCTCTAAATGTGCCGATCAGACCTTATCGACCTTTTAGCCACTTATACTTTAGCTAACTTACCATTTTAACACATATAATAAATCTGCTGTTATTGTTCTGTATTATTTTACTAAAGGATTTAAATGTTTACATATTTATTACTAAATAAATAAATACATAAATAAATACGCGCATTAGTTATTTTCTTGTCTATAAATTCCCAAACGTATGATTATGCGTGCAAGTATTTAACTTTTAGCTGTGAGATAATTACCAGACAAGACGAAAAGAAGAAAAAACACTAAATGAACAAAATCTCCTCGATTATAAAATATTAATATAATGTAGGCTTAAGATGAAACGCAAGGCACAGAAAGCTGAAGATGAGAATCTCTCTGGGCCCTAATTATCTCTTCCTTACTTACACGTGTAGACGAGCTATACAGCTGCATCTTATTCTTCATTAACGTGAGTCGTGAAAAACAGCGTATTTCTAATGACCTAAAAGCAGAATTTATAAAGACAGAGGGACTCCTGTCTCTAATGCTTTTGTTACTGTTTTTCTACAACAGCACTGAAAACATTAACTCATGAACAATTTTTTTTTTTTCAAAATCACTTGTTTAGAGCTTTGTTTTTATTCCCATATATTTTCCTCACATATCTAGGGAAACGCACACCTGCAGAAATAAGGACTGATATATGATGGAAATATGAGAAAGATCTGCACTGGGTTCACTCATAAGCAGCCCACGCTTATGATAACTTTCCACAGTATGCTAATCCACTCCTACCTTAAACTCGGCATTAAGAGGAATTAACAGGCTGTTCAATAATGTTGCAACTGCGGAACGACCAGGTTTTTTAGCTAAACATACATTTTATATGACCATCGTGTGCTCGCATATGCCTGTAGCCTGTATCGATTAGAGGAAACGATGTAGGCGGAGTGTTCCCGTTACCACACGGAGCATAATTTACAATTCTGTCTAACCTTGCTACCCTAACCTGTATGTATACTGAGACCTCTTATGTAGGCCTGCATTTACATACTAGCACACATTGTTGCATATTAATTGTTGTGAAGAGAGCTAACAACAATCAGAATCTATTATATTTAAAAAAAAATCAACATCAGAGAAAGTAAAGGCCTGTGAGAGAAGTATTGTTAAAGATAAGCAGAAAAGATAAACTTTTGCTTTTTTGAATAAGAAAAGCTGGGTAGTTAATAAAAATAGATTTGTATATTATTATTATTATTATTATTAATAATATAAAATAATAATTCACTTTACAGCAGCTTAATTGCTCTATCTCTGCAGCAGATAAGTGCTAACAGTTAGAGATTTTGGACCTAGTTTTTCCATTTCCAAAGGTCAATTTTTAAATCAAGCACATGAATGCCAATTTATGCGCTTAAACAAGATTCATGGCGCTCATGAGTCTGATCAATACAAGCCAGTCTCGGCTCCTTTCAGACCTGAAAAACAATAGCAACCCTCAGACTAAATGGTTTAGTGGTTGTTTTACAGTGTACTTTTATGGTGAAGACAGTGTGTGATCCTCCTCTGGCAACACTGGCGACACAAATTTGACATCTGCACTTGTTTTCAAACACTCCTCTAAGGTATAGACAGAAGAACAGCAAGAAAAAAGCTATCATTCCTGCAATGGCGCTGCAATCCAGTGCTGTACAACATCAGCAATACACAGATTCGCTGACACGCATTATCAGACTGCAATACATATGTGTGAATACAAGCTTCTGAGGTTTTTTTTCGTGCAAGCTTGAGTGTGTTTGTGTGTGTGAGTAGGTGTGTGCGTGAGTGTGAGTGTCTGTGAATCTAAACAGCAGTGTCTCTGTGCATGTGCATGTGTCTGAGTGTGAGTGAATCTATCAGCAGTGTCTGCATGTGTGAGTGAGTGTAAGTGTGAGAGTGAGTGAGTGAGTGTGTGTGGGTGTGTGTGTGTGTGTCTTTTCCGCAGCAGTGAATCCAGTATGTTGGCGGCTCCTTGGCTGGGTGAGGAAGAGGAGGAGGAGTGAAGGAAGTCGCAGTGCAGTCAGACAGCATATCTCTCTCTCTTTCTCTCAGGTTCTCTTCAGCTTTCAAGTTCACATTTAAAGATGTTTCCTCCTGCTCTGCTGTTTCTTCTCATCTCTTAGCTCCACTGGCTGGTTTGCTTTAAATCTCCCGTTTTCCTGCTCTTCACGCGTGCATATCCTCATCCCTCGATGTGGTGCTGTCCGTGCCTCGCCGCTGTGTGTGTGCCTCCCTCTCCTCTCTCTGTTTCTCCTCGGCTCTTTTTAATCAGCATGTTAATAAGAAAGGTAACTAATCAATACGTTCAATGGCCTGGCCCTGCGATTGATACCATCTCGTCCTCCCTCCCATCCCTCCATCAATCGCACACACACATACACACACACACACACACTCAGGCACAATCTTTAGCAGAAACATACAGTAATTGAAACAAATGATTATAGCCTGTCCATTTTTTCACATCAGGCCTGTGTTACTTAAGGCACTGATTTCCTCACCACTTCTCCTTTTCTCAATCCTAAATATTCCACCAAATGTTCCCCCTTCATTTTTCACTATTCTATATACCTGGAGCATCAAATTCGTTCCAAATGCTACAGGAAGATCAATGCTGGTGTACATGACAAGATGTAAACTCTAAAATTCTCTATGCAAGTGAGATATGTCAGATGCCAGATGTTTTTCCACAAAGCAAAAAAAAAAAAAGCTTGGGAGCGCTTGAGAAGAGAAGCAGAAGATTTTTGTTTTTTCGAACCAAAACACAACACAGAACCGTCCTACTCCCATCTACCCCACGATAAAAATATCTCAGAGAGCTGGAGGAGTGCGTGTGTTCCCCACCCCAGGGTAAGGTCTCCCACAACAAATGGCCTTGCATCAAGTAGGTCGACTAGAGAGTGATGGCAAAGCATCAAGCGAATTCCCTCATAGTAGAAAGTGTCAAGCAGAAAAAAACACAACCTAAAAACAAAACCGCACAAGCAAAAACAAAGTGGCCCTTATAGCTGACATCACACGGCTGCTTCTCAGAGCCCAGGCTTGCCTTTGCCTTGCGGTAGGGTCTTCACAGTGTGAAGACACAGTGTATAGCAGAGGTTTTCTAATGTTTTCCTGTGGCTGATGCCAGACCCATCTACCCACCTTCACTGTCTGAACAAACATTGTGCTGTTATGTTTTGGCTGGTATTGACAGAGAAAGCTTGCTTTTTCTTTTCGACTGTCTAAAAATGACACTTTTCTTTCTATTGAAATGTCCGGTATGGAGGGAGAGGTGATCTGACAGGCTGCATTATATATAAAAAAAGCATTTTATTATACTGTCAATATGGAATCTCAAAACTAGACTGGAAATGTGTCCGAGGTCTTTCTTGGAATGTTTCACAATTTCAATCAAGTCCGTTTTTGTTGCATATTTTATAACATATATTGCATTTAGGGTTGCACTAAAAATTGTTTTGCATTGTGACCATAATATGTGCATATGCCCAGTTATGTCCTATTTATTTTATTCAAATTGTGGATACATTATTAATATTATGACTGGTTGGATCACTGACTTCTGGTGAAATCAAATTCTTTCTTTGCATAATTTGAGGTATGAAATCTCTGCATCTTTTTTGTTATTTTAAGCCATTTCTCATTTTCTGCAAATAAATGCTCTAAATGACTTTTTTGGAATTGGAAAGAAATGTTTATAGAATAAATCAACAATGTTCATTTTACTCCAACAAATACCTATAAATAGCAAAATCAGAGACACTGATTCAGAAACTGAAGTGGTCGCTTTTACATATATATAAATCAATTTTATAGAGATCCAGTTCCAGACCCATAATAAGCAAACTGAAAGATAAACCTACTTATAACTCAAAAGAACCAAGAGCCAAATGCTTCCCTATGCTCCTCTGGATAATGCCAGATTCAAGCCTCACAACAAAAGCAGCACAAGTTTACAAGTGACATTTGCTTACAGAGAAAAGAATCATGGGCAATCAAAGTCCACAGGAATTAATGTAAGAATGCAAAACTAGCAAAAGATGACCTTTCTTTTGTGATTTTGTACAAAAGCACAAGTTTAGACCTTAGACCTTCTAAGAACTTTTATAAATAATGCTGCAAAACTGTCTGTCAGCGTTAAGGCTAAAAGTCATTTTTGTATATTGTGGTCCTCTGCTGACATTTTAGCTCATGCATGCATGTGTCCCATGAGAGTTTGCAGTGACCACTGCCTCTCTGACCCCCCTTTAGGCTGTCACCCCATCACCCACACCTTCATCAGAGATGCTGTGGTCACCTAGCAACTGAGGTTAGAGGTCAAAGACCAGGGGCTACTGCAAATATTATACACCTCGCATGCGCCCGTACATCAGTGCAAGAAAAATCTTCATCAAATCCTCGTATCGTTAGTCGCTCCATAACAATACATTTTATATTTTGGATGCAGAGCATGTACAAAATGTACAACGCCCATTTACAGTTAGCTGAGATTTTTGTTGTTTTTTTCTTCAATGCAACAGCAAAATATTTAAAATATATAGGGGACATTTTTGTAAGCCATGTTATCATTTCACAGGCTCTGCTATTGTGCGGGTGAAAGCCAAAAATCTTTAAAATAGTCCCTAAAACAGTGAACAAATAAATGAGTGAAATATTTCATGTCACCTGAACATAATTTTTTTATCATAATCCATAAGTGCTACAGACTGCAGATCTCTGATAAAACTCTAGGATGATGTGTTCTGAGATTTTTCCTTTGTTTTGTGGTGCATCTTCGATGACCATTCCACTCTCTCTTGTACAATCAGGCAGGGGTCAATGACCCCTGACCTCAGCTGACCATGCGAGGAGGATGGGCACGATCCAATCACCTTAAACAGTCGGAAGCAGAAGGCCGGACACTGCGATTGAAAAGGTGGGGGGAGGAGGTGCTGACGGTGGATAGCTGCAGTGCTAATCTGTGCCTTGATCAGACCTGGAGCACCCTGAATGAAGGGATGAAGTAGAAAGGAAAGCATGAATGAAGATCCTCCTCTTCTCCATCTGTGCGGAGAGTTTGCTCTGGTTTGCAGAGCGTGAAATGTGATGATATTTACTCAGCCTTGATTCAATCTGAGAGCTTTTGCAATCATTATGCGTTTATGCCTTTTAGACTGAGAGTGGAGAGGCTTGATATGTTGGAATTTGGAGGAAGTTTAGAACTAAATTATTAGGTTATGACTTTTTGTCCTAATTTGTAAAGTTATGTCAGTTGTTAAATCAGACTTAAATGGAGATCTTACAGCAATAGTCATGCCAACTGTGTGTTCACAAAAGTTTAATCTATGACATTTAATTGAACATTTTCTTCTAGAGTGATTAACAAACGTGTAAAAAGAAAGCCGAACAAGCATAATTGCTTTTCATTGTTAGGAACCCAAACTGCTTGCTTGCTCGCTTTATGGGGTGCCACATGCTGGCTACTACAGGCCAGCTGCGCTGTCACCAAAGCGGCCAAACGTTGGGCAACTGTCACTCTGCTCCACATACTAAAAGTAGGAGGTGAACCAACCTCCCTCCCCCACCCACTCACCCTCATACACACACAGATGGCTGGTCAGCACGTGCCCGGAGGAGGGCAGATCAGTGACCCCCCAGCTGGACATTGTGGACAGGTCAGTGATACTCAATCCCCTCTTTCAGGACAGCTGCTGCTTGGGTTGGGCTAATGGAGCCCCTGCTAACACACATACACGCACACAAAGCCTAGCCCTCAGGCCCCCCCAATACTGACCAGTAAAAGGCACGTGTAGGGAGGGGGGGTTTGGGAGGGGGCAGCTGGACATTCGCCATTTCTGGTCCTCCTAGGGCAGGGTAATTGTCTGCGTGTGTGTTTGAGGAAGGGCTTGTGGAGGGGGTGGACGGATGGCTAATAGCCACAAAGGTGATACGCAAGGACGAATCAGAGCCATGAGAGGCCTGACAGAGGGTCACTTCAAAGAACAGGGTGACCATGTGGCCAAATGTTTTCCTGCTTTTTTGGCCTCTGTTAGCCATTCTGTTGTTCTGCTTTATCTCCGCCCCGCCCCCTATTGCACAACTTTCAAAAGGGAAGTTGCTATAATAACCCAAAAGTAATGTAGATACTGGATTAAGAATTCCAGTATAACAAGACCATTTCAATTAGAATTTAGATAAGGCATCACTTTTTCACAATGGATGTTGTCACAAAGCAGCTTCACAGAGATCAGGGTCCAAGCCTCATTTGAGTAAGCCAATAGCAACAGTGACAAGACAACCTGCCATAGATCAAGAGGAAGAAACCTTAAGAGGAAGAGAGTATCAAGAGGGGAACAACTACAAATATGTAACAGCAGTAGAAAAATGTCGGATAGAAGGAGATCATAAAGAACTACAGCAAATGCAATCATTAGATCACTTTCACTATTTTGTGCTACATGTGCATAGTATTTTTTTGTACAAACTAACGGTCAGAATGATCAGGATGTGTAATCAGATATTAAGGAAACATGTTAAGTTTCAGCACTGGCATGTTTTGACAGCAGTGCTTCAGTCAGTATGGTTTTCATTAAATTGAATTTAAATTTAATACAGAGTGAAAATCTGTTTGTGTTTTATCCTCTGAACCTGCCCACTGCCCACTCCCCTGTCCTATTTCTACACCAGGTATTGCCTGGGTTGCCAGGTATGCAACACAAAGCAAAGCATCAAGATTAGAGACAAAATAAAATGTCAGTAAATATAGGCACTGCCAATGTTGATGGAGATGGAGACAGTTTAGAGCCCAGAAGGACTACAAGACAGTGACAGAGCTAGCTAATATTCTCTTGGGAGTACATATAGAGTCATATCTTGCTAAATTATCACAACTACTTGATAGGTTGGGCATTTAAGTAATTAAAAAATTAGAGTGCTCGGATTTATACATATTTGAGAACTATTTTTTGAGTCACATAACCCACACAAGCTGGTTTAAAATGGTGTGCAATGCCAGTTATAATTTGCAATTTGCCATTGCAAACATTTTAACATTCATTTTGTTCTCATTTGTGGTGAGTGTCCTCAACCTGGCAAACCATGTGAGTTTTGCATCTGGGGAGCAGGGGAATTTGCTCCAGTGTTTTAAAATTGGACTGTTGCTGTTTTTTTAGTAGATATTTTTCCTTTAAATCCCCGGTGCTCACAACTGTATTTGGGAAGACTGTCTGGACACACTTGAACATACCTACCCATCAACACACCAACCTATTTGTTGCTTTTATTACGAGGTAGTGGTGGCTCAGTCAATTAAAGCAAGCTAAGACGAGTCAAGGTTATGAAATATGAGGGGTTTGTACACTAACTAGTGTTTTATAATGAACTGTACCCACATAAGGTGAGCTGGGTGAATGGGTAGTGTCAGATGTACCACATTTGCCCTTGACTTTGTACCAGTGGAGTAAACTCTGCAGTGGGTTTTAGAGGGTGCTGTATTGACTGTGTTGTTTTGCTGTGTGATGGTAGTATAGGCTGCAGCAGGGCGAGTGCAGGTCCAGTGAGCTGGAGCTTCAGGCTACCCAGTATGGGAGAGGGTCCTGGGCCAGGCTGAGCCGAGCAGTCGATAAATCAATAGGACACGCATACACACACACACGCAGGCACACACACACACACGCAGGCACACACACGCGTCACTGCAGGCCTGAGAGGCCATATGAAACTACCATTGATCGGAGGGGGTAGGGAGCAGACTGATTTTCTGTGTGTATGTGAGTGTGTGTGTGTGTGTGTGTGTGAGAGAGAGAAAGAGAGAGAGAGCGGGTGTGTATGTGTGCATGAGAGGAGCTACAGGGTCTACCTCCATTCTGAATGCAGCAGAAGGTTAAAGTGACCCGACAAAGCCCTCGAATACACACACACACACACACACACATACAAACTCTGTGGGTTATGCCCAGAACGAGAGAGAGAGACAGACAGACAGACGTGTGTCTGTCAGTACCTCTCTGTCACAGCTCACAAAACACAAGCTCAGTGAACTAAAGCTTTTGCTGTATGTGTGTCTGCCTCCCTCCCTCCATCCCTCCCTCCTTCCCTCCCTCTTCCTGTCAGTGTGCCTAGAATCACCCAGCACCTATTAATAGTGCTGTGCCAGAGGTTCCACTCAGGCTCCACTGTTTTTAATACGCACGAAACCCTATTATGTGCTCTCAGCGGAATAGCATGGTGAATTTCTATAGAGCCGAGCGGTTATTAAACTTTGTCCTCAGCTTCATTTCTGTTATCGATGGCTTATCATCCCTTTAGCCAGATCAAGGGTATTATTTAAACAGCTTACATTCAATAAGGCAGCATGGAGGGGGGTACTTCACTGTGAGTACCAAACAGTGGAGTGCCACTTGAGCCTCCCATACATATCCACCATCCACATGCTTCAGGCTGTGCTTCAGTAAGTGGCGTTGTGGTACTCGACTCTTTGTTGCTTGTCCTGCTTCTTTTATTTTTTCTCCGTTGCTGGAGAGCGTGCCTCTCTCTTATGGCCCCCTCCCTCACGTGCTAATGGGGCGGGCCCCTGCTCATGTTTATTTGACCTGCAAATTGGGGTCAATTCAAGGTAAAGACCTGCGCACTTGTGCAAAGACTCTTCCACTTTTTAATGCACGCAAGAGAGAGAGAGAGACAGACAGATAATTCTCAGAAAGAGGCAGAGAGCCTCCCCTGCAAAACAGAATGTATCAGCGAGTCACCGCCTAAGAGACAGAGGGCAACACCTATCTTATCATACCTCACTGCTTTACTTTACACAGTAATAACTGAGCCCTTCCAACAAATAACTAGATACAATATGTTATATATTATATGTTATTTTAAGTGACTTTACGAATTAAGAAATATAACTGTTAAAATGTAAAAAAATAGAATAACTGGAAATTGTAGTAATGATATGTGCTTTGTTGAAAGGGCTTAATTAATGTTAAAAATGTTTATGAAATTTTACATGTATGTAACCCTACAAATAAATATGTACAATTTATATTGTATATGTACTTTTTGTGATTATTATATATTAAAATGATTATTAGTTTTTTTTAACACTATTGTCGTCACCATTATTATTGTTATTGCTTTTTTGTAACTGTATCAAATTGTAAATTAGAGGGAAATACAAAACAAGAGAGAGAATGAGAGAAAAATTAAGAGTTCCAGTCAAATGTTTGGAGACACCTCTTCTCACTCAATGTGTTTTCTTTCTTTCTAATTTTTTTTTACATTGTAAATTTAATATTAAAGACATTACAGCTATACAGTAACACATGCAGAATTATTTTGTAAACAAAACATATTAAACAAACCAGACTATGTTTTACTTCAGATTCTAGCCACATTTAGCTTTGAGGACAGATCTGCAGACTCTTGGTATTTTAATCTCAGTGTCTTTATGAGGGAGAGTCACCTGAAATAGTTTTCTCAGAGTCTTGAAGGAGTTCCAGTTGGGTTTAGATCAGAGGATTGTGGAGGCCAAACACATTTTGGTTACTATGTAATTTAAGGTATGTGTCACTTAATTGTTCATGTCTTAAAAATAAATCTTTTTTTTTTTAAATTAAATACAGAAAAAAAAAAAAAACTGAGAATGAGACGGGGTGTCCAAACTTTTGACTGGTACTGTGAGGGATGCACAGTATAAGAGTATATAACTGTTAATTTTAATAACTTTGGCAAAACAAAATGAAAAAAAAAAAATGAGATATAAATCCAGAGAGTGCGTGACAAAAATAAAGTATGAAAGAGAGAGGAATTGTGAGAGTGAGACAAATTGTGAAAGTGAGAGAGAGGACTACCACATGGCAGATAACAGGATCTCCTGGATCAGAAAAGCTGCTGCACCAAACACATAAACTGAATTGGGTGAAAAGTATTACAGTTCACCTTTAATTCACTCCTCCTCCTCTCACAAGGTTAATGCAGGATGGAATGGCGCAGTGGAGCCCTGATGAAGTGCTCTGGACGTCACTCCCCCTGTTCCACTGTTCCCCCGTTCCACTGTTCTGAGAACAGCACGAGGAGCTGTGAGGAGGAGACAGGTGTAAATAAACGGCGGGCTTCTGTCCTCGTTCGGAGAGAGTTGCCATGGTAACGGCTGATAGAGTATCCTATCGATCGTGGTGTCCAGTCGGAATTGTGCAGCCTCCTGAACCCGGGTTTTTTCTCCGGCGTGATGGGCGTGGATCAATAGGCTGATATTGTATGCCTCTTTTGCCTTATGTCTCCCACTGCCTCCATAATAGTGATAATGATAGTGAGAGGGAAGAGGAAGCCAAAAACAGGGAGCGAGAGAGACAATGGCTAAAATGTCAAGAGGGATCTTTTCATGTGAAAAGGAAAATCTGAAGATCTTTATGAATTCAAAAGCCCCCTTTTGAGGCGCTGGATTGCTATCTTTTCAGAAAAGACGTTTCACAAGTTCTCCACTGACAGGCCTCTTTGCATCTACAGAAGAACACAGGATATCACACAGCTCCTACAGTTCCTACAGAGGAGCAGAGTACACTCAGCACTGTCACCACTGTTGCTGTTATTGCTTTTTTTGTTACTGTTATTGAATTGAATTGTAAAAAAATAGACAAAGGGAGATAGAGAAATCCAGAGAAAACAAGAGAAAGAGTGAGAGAAAGAAATCCAGACAGTGATAAATCCAAAGAGAGAGAAAGAGAGAGACATAATGAAAGAGAAACAGAAAAGAGAAAGAGTTTTGGAAAGAGAGGAAAAAGAGTGAAATCCATAAAGATAGAGTGTGAGAGACAAAAAGAAAAGAAGAGAAATTCAGAAAAAAAGAATTCAGAGTAAGAGAGAAACCCAAAGCAATAGTGTGAGGCAGAAGGTAGAGTAAAAGAGAAGAGAGAGAGAAAGGGAAAAAAAGGAAAGAGAAAAATATCCAAAGACAGAGTGTGAGAAATCCATAAAGACAGAGCACAAGGAAGAGAAATCCAGAGAGAATGAAAGAGAGAGAAAAATCTGAAGATCTTAATGAATTCAAAAGCTCCATTTTCAGGAAGTGAATTGATATCTTTTCAGAAAAGGTGTTTCATAAGTTGACAGATCGCTCAACATATACAGAAGAATGCAGGGTACCCAGAGACCAGAGAGCAAAGAACATTAAATAAACATACAGTTTTTTAGTTGCATTATATCTTTTAACCCAAAAGAATCCTTGGTGACATGTGTCACAGACCCTTTAAAAGATGTGGAAAGTTCCCTACAGCACTCTGTCCTTAGTTTTTAGAACTATTCAAAACTGGCTCAGAGCTCTAATTGGTTAAGGTTAATGTCAAATGAAACATTTATAATTAATAATGTCAAAAAAACAATTAAACAACCATTTTTAAATACAGCCTAATAAGCATAGTTTAGGGGTAACAGTCTAACTGAAACATTGACTGTTCATTTTAAAGGCTGTGAATGGTTGGGTCTCTTATACACTCACACTTATAAGGGAAATGTGCTTTTTAAATTAATTAGAAATGGAAAAATGAATGTTGGTTCGATGTACGTTCGCTATCTCCAGGCTCTCAGTTTCTTCAGCAGACTTTAGTGCACTCAAGTTGAAATTCCGTTTCTCATGCATGCCCTCTGTCACATCGAATTCAAATGCCCTCCCTCCTCCCTCTACACATATGCAAACAGCCAGCCAGCATTTACCTAAAGTGGAACCATTTACTCTCGATCCACCTTTCGGGTTATCATACAAATAAGCAGAACCGTGAGGCGCAGGCTGAGGTGCTGCTGTAAGTGGAGAGAAGGTGAGAAAAGGCGCCGAGGAGGACCTAAGGGAGCTCGTTTAAATCTGGCCTGAGGGATCCCTCCAGCTAGGGGTCACGGTTGGAGTCACAGCGCGCTGGATTTAAAGGTGGGCCTCCTTAAGGTGCTTCTGTCGCCTGGGGGCACAGCCATCACAATTCCTGCAGTGCTGGAAATGAAAGCAATGCAAGACAAAGGCTCTTTCCTTGCTTATGGCCACTGCTCAGAAAAATTACCCAAATGATTGAGATGTCGGTTACATCTTTCTTTTTACCTCCTTGTTCTGCAACAAAGCAGTGCACTTTTATGGGGCTGTGTGAAGTTGTGCTCTACTCGGTAGTCTGCTACCTTCCTCATAGCCCTTAAAGTGGGATTTTTACCTTCAAGCTATTGAAGAATCACTGTTTTTAGGAAGTGACTCTTCAAAATCAACATGTGTTCCATCCACAGTCTTACAAACAAAAGCACTTCCAAAGGTTCTTTGAGTATTGCGACAGAAGGACCACTTTTAAACCCCTGAAAATATATGGGCCTCGTTCACCAACTGTCTTTAAGACGAAATTTCTTCTTAAAACCCACTTACAATTTGAACAAACAATCTGATGTTCATCAATAATTTGTTAAATTTAAGATGTCAATAGGATCCAATATTATAAAAGCTGAACTGCAAACAAATTGCAAGCTCAAAAACATGTGAAGACACTCTTTCTGAATGAGGCCTTGTGTTTATAATAGAAAAAAAAATGTGTGTAGAGAACTTTAATTTGGAATTTGAAATAGAAAAGTTCATTCAAATGAACATAAATGGCAATAAATGTACATGCAAATGTTACAGATTAAATCCATGTAGATCTAATGTATCTATTTTAATCAAATACAACCCTAAAACAGAAAATGTTTGGAGGGTGTGACAAATGCATTTTTTTGTTACATTCACTTTTATTTCTTTCACAGTATAAATCAAAGATATTTCATGTCTTATATGGTCAGCACCATTTAAATTGTTAGTATAAGCCCAATCCTACATTTTAGACTTGCAGTGCATTCCATAAAAATCTGACAAAGGTAATAAGGCTCTCTGAACCAAAGTCCAAAATAACTATCCATGTTTTTCTCATCTGTTATTAGCATCAAGTCCAGAAGACAGGGATTGTGATAGTTTGGGGTTGTGCCAGTACAATCCTGTGTTGGCAGCATCAATTTAGAAAATTGCAGAAATTGAAATCTCAGAGCAACACATTCTGCCTTTAAGATGGCATGTTTTCCAGGGACGTCCATCCTTTTTTAACAAGATAATGCAAAACCACATGCTGCACACATTACAAAGGTATGGCTAGAGAAGATTTGGGAACTGGTACTAAAAAAGGCCTGCCTTAGTCCTGATCTGTCTCCAATATAAAATGTGTGGAGAATTAAAAAAAAAAAAAAGTGACAGTGAAAACCCTGTACTGTCACACATCTTAAGACGTGTTTGCAGGACGAATGGAACAAAATATCTCCTGAAACACTTAATTACCTGAAAATACTTAGTGCTAAACATATTTTAAGTGATGTGAGAAGGAATGGCAACATTACGACTTTTATGGAGTGTGTTGCAGGCATAAGGAACGCAGCAATGGATGAACATTATATAACAAACTAATACAATATGAGCAGACAAAACATGAAATATATTGTGGTCATATTGCCTGCAATGTCAAATTTATTTATTTATATTTTATTTTCAATTATAGCCTCCAGTCCAATGACACTATTTCACATTTCAGTCATGACATCTTGCTTCCTGACTATCTAATGTGTGTGTGTGTCTGTGTGTGAGTTTTGCCTTACACTATGTTACATGTCTTTCATATGTCCAGATCTAATATTTCAGCGAGGTTTGCTGTCCGCACCCACCACAGAGAGGGGCTTCAGTGAAAACAGCCTCGCTGCCTTGGACGCCTGCCAACAATCAGAGCTGATCATGGCTTACATCACGGCTTAAAATAAAGTGTGCTTCATTCCGGGTGGCACTTGGATGTGTGGGATGAGAGGCAAGGAGACTGGGGCTTCAGTCCTCATCCTCCTCTAGAGGTTCAGCTGCACTCTCTAGAGCTTTCTCACTCGCTCTCCCCCTCTCTCTCTTTCTTCTCTGTCTCTCTATCCCTCTCTCTTTCTTTCTCTCTCTCTCACACACACACACTCTCTGTTCCATTCTCTGTGGAACAGGGCTGGGCCTGGAGCCGGTGCAGCCGTGGAAATGTAAATGGGCATGGTGGGGAGGGGGAGTGTGTGTGGGGGGAGCTGCCCTCGCACCCCGGCCAGATGAAAACCCATCCGCCTGGAGAGACGCAGCGGCTGGCGGGCCAGAAGTCAGCCGCACCGGGGCCCGGCATGTGGGAGAGAGGAATCAAGGAGAGAAAGTTTTCTCTGCCTCCAGCGCTCTGCATGCATTGTCAGAGACAGAACCCAGCCTGAACTTGGCTGCACACAGTGTAAAACTTTCTAGAACAGACATGCACGCTGCATCCTAATTCCAGCTCTGCCTTTTAGCCCTCCTCATGTGTGCCATTAATGCTAATATAGGCCAAACCTGCTCATATAAGAAATAATACGTCGACATGGCTACACGTTGTTAGAAAGATGTAGTATTGATTAAAATAAATAAAAGACTAATATGATTTGTGCAGGAACATGCCTTAGAAACACCGAAAGCCTATTTTACTCCAGAAATATTTCCATTTCATAAGCCTCAGCTTATATAACAGGCTCTCTAGTAATAAGGCCAACAACTGCTTTACAAGGGTAAAAGAGTCTAAATGAAATGGCATGTAACTAATATAAAAATAACAATGACGATAATAAAACACCAAACAAATAACTTCGACTTCGTAAATTTACGTCACAATACTTCTGAAAATAACTACAGCTGGGAAATTAGAATATAATCCTTTCAAAGCTGACGATGTCAGTCAACAACACATGAAACAAATAAAACTCCAAGTGAGCAACTTCCAGTGAAAGGTGACAGTGCCATGAAAAAAGCTAGAGAAAAAATCTTGGGAAGAACCAAGTCCCATCCTCCTCTGGTCAAAACTGCTTAAAAATGATTGATAAAAAGTCACTGTACCACCACATATCCCTGTATAAATGTTCAGATTGACTATTACAGTCATAGTAGTGATGGTGAAAAATAGAGATGACAGTTAAAAGTATGGTTAATGGTAATTAAAATAATTATTATAATAAATATTGTAGTAATTCGAGTTCAAGAAGGTGGTAAATAGTCCAAGGCAGGTACTAGTAATCTGATGGTGGGCGACTGGTCTGAAGCAGTTAGCAGAAGATCCCTACACATTATGTAACTCACTCACTCACAAGTTTCACAACCTAAACTCTTTTACTGTACTACAAATAGGGGATACATCAAGTACTCAGCGGCTGGTGTTCAGAAGTTAAAATGTTTAGTGTTCGATATTTTAAAATTATAGTTCTGTAATAGTTTTTTCTTTGAAAAACCATGCATTTCAGCAGAACTGAAATAGGTTATGGAATTTATTTAACGGAGGAAAAATATATATATATATTGAACATCTAAAAAACAAAAACCCACATTCAGTATTCAAGCTTCAGCTAGATGTTTCGGCCAATGTCACAATAAAAGTTTACCCATAATGTTAAAAAATAATAATTATTTAATGGTCTTTAAATTTAAACACCTTCTGGCAACACTCAAAATTAAAGTACATATTCAAGGTGTCTCATACTTAAATGCAGCAAAAAAAGTGCCAAATGATTAAATCACAAGGACAAATGCAAAAGTCATATGATGTTCCAAAAGTTATGGGATAACACTGTATGATTGGAAATGGAAATGATTGTTACTGACTTTGTCTGGCTAGACATGAGGCTCTGTCAGAAATCACATTCTCACTCAGGAGGAGTGAACAGAATTAGTAAACAGTCATGGATATTGAGTTTTACATTTTAAATAATTTTAAAGCAGAAAAAAAATATTTATACAACAATATCTACTACTACTGCATATCTGCTACTATACTCTCAGATGCACAGTACTGTGCAATAGTTTTAGGCACCTAAATACAGTATTTAAAACTATTTCTTTAAGCAACATATCACAGCTGTTAAAAAGTATTCTCATTCTCAATTTCTCATTCTCAGCTTTTTAGTAGCTTAAATATTATGGTTCCAGATTTCTCTTGAACACCTCCAGTCAGCATGTTGATATTTTTTAATCCTGGCAAACATAAAAACACCACTTTTTGTATTAATGTTAATTGTATTTATCTAATATAAGTTTTTTTTACAAAGCAAAGAAACACAAAAAAAAGTTTTTACTTCTATTTTTCACAAGTGTGTATAATTTTTGCAAGGCAGTGTATGTCTTGCCCAGGTCCATGCTTTTTATTATTTATGCGTATGTGTCATTAACACTGGATATATTGATACAGTAAACTTCAGAGAAATCTCCCTAATTTGTTATGCTATATAGATTTTTCATTATTCAAAAAGCTGCTTATCTAATGCAGGGATTTTACCTTTGCACATATTCACAGTTTGTGTTTTACTACTTAATAAGCGAATTTGGTGCTTGCGTATTTTTTTCAATGGTCAGGAGTTGTTACTGATTTTGGAGTCAAACTTGTACTGGGACATTTATCCTGCCCCATCTCAGCTCCTCTGTCCAGCAGCAGCAGCATTCATGCAGCAGTCAATAGCTATTTATCATCTGCCATATTAACGATTTCAGTCTGTCAATATGAAGTCCAGGGCTGAAATTAGTCAGTGCCAAGCCTGTGGCTGCAGTTCAAGGTCACACATGCACGCACATACACACTCTATAGTGACAGGACTGATGCGTCTCTGCCTTGTGCCTCATATATCCAGCCCAAGGTCATGTACTGTACCGCTGCTTTAAACTAATACACACATAAAGCACTCAGTTTGAGAGAGGGAGAGATGAGATAGGAGACATGGCCTTAGACAGAGTCCAGAGAGACAGACACATATTTTTTCACCAAATTAGAATCTTATTAGTTGCTGAAGATAGTATATCTTTGTACAGGCTGGTATCTGACCATCATGCCATGAACGGCTTTTTTTCCACATTGCCACTATATAAATGAATTTTGGCAGCTATCTGATTCAGACAGTAGCCAAATGACATTTACTAATGTTTTTTCCAACTATAACTGGTTGTAAAATAGCTCTATTGTAGCATACACACACTTACACACACTTAGAGCTAGCCAGACTTTCACAAATCAGGCTTAGTTTTAACTGGTGATGCACCGATCCAATATTAGGATCAGATATCTGTCCCAATAATAACAAAATTAGCTTGATCCGATAATTAGGCAGATCCATACACGGAACAACTGAACTGTGAGCAGCCACATGCCGATGTTTAATACCTCAGGTTTAGAGTAACCCACAGACACAATACACACATATCTTACCAGACAGCAAAACTTCCCATCTAACCAGTGCAGCTCTCAGCCTGTCATCAACTAGCAACTAATCCTGTTAGCATAAGTAAACAGCTAACATAACAACTAATCTTCCTCAACCCAGTCGAGGCTGGAAGCTGTGTCTGTTAGCATCACAGCATTAACCTGGTAGAGTCTGGCTTTTAACACTGCAGCTAAACTGCTATACTTGGTTTCATAACTCAACCTGTCATTAATGATCAGTGAGTAGTCCAGCTAGAAGCTAAAGAAGCTAAAAAAAACTGATATGCTGTTTACTTGCATTGTGTTGTTTACTTCATTTTGAATTTGAATTCTGTGCCAATTGTTTTTTTTTATGTTAGGGTAAAATACATATAAATTCAGTAGATTTATATATGTGTGTTAATTTGTTATATTTTTGATGGTGAGGTATGCAGTTTTAATTAGTATTAACTGTCAATTGGATCTATTATCTATCATGTTTTGGGACTGTCTTGCCACAAATTGAATTGTCAATATTGCACAAGTGAAGGGAAGAATGTGCTACACAAAAAAGCATCAAAATCTAAATACAAATATCAAAGCATCTGTTAAAAGGCTCAAGGATTGTTTTCTACAGGATAACAATTCATAACATACCTTAAAATCCATCATGAACTGCCAGAAGAGATACACACCGATGCTTTTGGAATGGCCTCTCATCTAAAAATACAGACAAATTTAATTCTATTAAAAAAACAAGCTGTGCATGTGTGTGATGAACAAAGAAAATCATAAGAACAAGAAACATTATGCAAATTAAATTAGAGAAAATAAACATTGCATCTTTTTAGTTTAAGTGTTTACAAGCTATGTTCTTTCATAGAGTCATTGTTTGAGTAACAGAGTTATTACTCAAACAAAAAGAGCACTGAAAGGTGCTTTGCATAGGTTAAATTATTTTTTTTCCTATTTTATTACTTGTATTTTGTGCATTACGATTTGCTACACATATTTTTTGTTTGTTTAGTTTGCTACTTATCAAAAAATGGTTCATAAAACCCTAAAATAACTGTGTTTGCAACAGATACATAACAGATAGCCCATCAGTCTCTTACTATTATTTATCCTACCTGTATAATACATTGTAACCTTGTTAACACACACCTGCCTCAGCTGATTGCAATGCTGACATTTTCACTTGAAACAGAGTACATATCTATTAATTATTTGTATTGTAGTTCTATAATTACAGACTGTAGTCCTTCTGTTTCTCTGCATACATTACCATCCTCCTTTCACCCTTTACTTCAATCGTCAGGACCCCACAGGACTACAACAGAGCAGGTGTTATTTAGATGGCGTTGCGATAACACTGGCATGGTGATGGTGTGTAAGTGTGCATTGCGCTGGTACCAAAGGTCAGATACAGCAGTGCTGCTGGAGTTATAATAAACTTTAAATCTGCATTGTGCCACACTCTTGTTTTAATCAAGACTGATTTCAAGAATTTCCCCCCGGGGATCAATAAAGTGTCTGTCTGTCTGTCTGTCTGTCTGTCTGTCTGTCTATCTATCTATCTATCTATCTATCTATCTATCTATCTATCTATCTATCTATCTATCTATCTATCTATCTATCTATCTATCTATCTATCTAGTGTGGGCTTTTTGTTCAGATTTGTTCACATTTTAAGGAGCGTTCAAAGAGACTGACATCTTCGATATCTGATAGAGATTTGTGAAGTTTTGTGGTTGGCACCGTGAGAGGTCAATATATTGCTGATGTCCAAAGAATAACATGTATCTTTAAAATAGCAAATTTAAATAAAACGAAAAAACATCTTCCGATGTAAAAAAAAAAAAAAAAAAGTCATTTTGGGGCGTTTCTTTGCTCCATTTATAATGACATTTTAATACAATGTGAAGGTTTCAAAAAATAGTAGTAATATAAATATCTACAAAAATAGATACATGTATGGTTTTCTTTGAAAAAATAAAATGTAGTCTTCAATAAATATAGTGATCTAAAGAGAAATCAAAGTATATTATAGGTATGGAAAACTGTAAGCATCTCCATTACTAAAAGTAGAAATGTGCAACGTTCCTAGAAGACTGCAAACATTTTTTTTGTTTTATTATTTTTATTCAACCTGTTTACTTAAGAAAATAAGCTTAATATTGATGAATTCTATTAGAGAAGCAAACTACAACAGTCCTCCAAGAAGAGACAAGCCTCCAAGAAATACACTCTGACCATCATCCATCTTTATGTTTTTGTAAATTAAAAAACTTTCCCTGTCTCTCCATATATTTGACAGCTCCTACCACTCAATAGTAAACTGAGGCATAGTCTGTAGATCCTAAAGGAAAGCCCACGGTCTCTGTTCTGTTTGAGGCATGCTGAGGGGATAAGATTCAGCCAAGCTACAGCACTGAAGAATTACTAATCAGCAGCAAAACATTTGCTGCCCTTCTGGCAAGGTCAGGGGATCAGGGTCCCCTGCTAAATGTCCAGAGCTCCTTTGCTCTCCTGGGGCAGAAGCCCTGAGGGGTAATAACACTCTGCCTCCCCCTCATGGCCTGACAGCAGCTCAGATGTGTGAACAGACCGAGGGGTCTTCACTGTCTCTAATCAGCCTGACAGCTCACAGTCTGTGGCTCCAGCTTCACAGCCACACCAAACACATCTAGAGTCAAAAGAGCTAGACATCTAGAATACTGAGGAGAGAAGTCTCAATTTCCACATTTGTCAAGTGACTACTGACACTGAGCCAGAACTTTCAACCAACCAGATTCACATTTCTCCAGTGTATCTCAGTGGTTCTCAGCTATAAAGACCTTTCTTTTCATTTCTAGCTTCAGATATTAAAGCTAGTCTGAGCCCCAAATCATTATGCATCTTATATGTTAACACTAATAAATAATGATGAACAATTAATACAGCTACTTAATTTTTTCTAATACTTCCTTTATCTACCTAATATCAGTATTTTATTAGAAGCCGGGACATTATGCAGACATTACACACTTTAGTGCTTTTTCCATATGTCTTATCAATACTTTTTAGCTGACTACATTTCTTTTTTCACACAGCAGCGAGGAAGCCCCGCGTATTTCCGGCATGTGAGTTTATAGATTATTTAATGAACTCTCACTCTATGTGTCTGTGTGTGCATGCATGACTAATTTGTGGCAGTATTGATCTGTGGTAGACTGGAGTAGCGCATCTGAGCATGTCTGACTAGCAGACAAAAAGATAAACAACATAGAAGAATTGATATTTTAAACAGATCCAGATTTCTGATTGATATTTTGGATCTGTCTGCAGATGATACTGTGATCAGAAAATACTCAGAAGAGCAAAGTATGTAAAACTGTAAAACCTGTGCATACTACAGTCATAATTCTCTTAACGTGGCTTTAGAGGAGATGTTTTTTGTTTTTAATTTTACAAAAGGCTTAACAAAGCCCATATCTCATTTAGACTCTGGTATAATATTTCAATGATTATGTAGAGCCTTGACTGCCAAAGCCTGTCCCAACTGCTATGATCTGCAGCTCTATACTGACACCTAGAGCTTAAGTACAAGCTTTTTTAGTTCATGCATGATTTGATTTTTTGTTTATAGATAAAAAAAATTGTCATATTTATAGATACCTTTATGTTACCTTTTGTGTTTTTTGTACATTTATGTATAGAACCATGTGTCAATAATTTAATAAAAAAAATCTATAAATCTAGAGTAGATTTGTGC
The DNA here is from genome assembly GCF_023375975.1 of Astyanax mexicanus. Classification (NCBI taxonomy): domain Eukaryota; kingdom Metazoa; phylum Chordata; class Actinopteri; order Characiformes; family Acestrorhamphidae; genus Astyanax; species Astyanax mexicanus. The sequence continues at coordinate 39,989,364 of NC_064413.1, read as the reverse complement.
AAAACACAAGCAGTAAAATGTACACACTAGTGGTGAATAAAACCATACAGTACATCTCAACCTCCTAATAAAGCTCCTTCACAGAAAGTTATTTCATGAATTTATGAATAAATACATCAGATTATAAATGTAAGTTAATTTGGCAGGTTTTTTATTTTATAGAAAATAAAATTGTTAAATACTCTAACAAAGAACCATTTCTTTTTGTTGTTGTTAAAACTGAAACATTGAATGAACTGAATGAAGTGCAAATACTGAATAAAACATGTTTATTTTTGCAGGTTTTTATTAATATTGCAATATTTTTTTGCCATAAATTGAACAACCTAAAAGAATTTGGTTTTGCTTTTGCAAAGAAAAACAAATGCTAAACTATTATTAAAAATTTAATATTGTACACTAAACATTTTAACTTAACAAATCACAGTACTGATCAATATTGTTTAGTATAAATTATTTTTTCTTTACACACATTTTTTTTTACTTATTTATGAACAATGAGATATGCTTTTTAATGCTACAAATTATCATTATTGTGGCCAATATTTGGGTCATCCCAACTATAAACTACTATAATCTAGCACTGTGTCCCATGACTCTTGCCATGTCTAATGGAAGCTTAAGAAAACGCTAAACAAAACAAAACAAAAAAAAAAACATGCAGCACATAAGTGTGTCATCTTACACTGAAATAATGCTGTGCACTGGCAAGTACTTGACGCTAGGATAAATATCACAATATTTATGATTTCATACGTTGCAGCATATATTCACGCCTAATTCATACACAGTAAAACTTGAGTAACATTAACCAGAGCTCTTGCTTTACGTCAAGGGTTTTAATGTTAGCCAGGGAGCTAACCACAGCTAATGCTAATTATGCTAATCATGCCACTCACACTCACTGTAGACTCACCTCAGACTTGTTATTAATGAGGAGACCTGCCACTGACTGGCGAGGTAACCATGGTATCTGATTAAGAACAAAATCCCACCCTTCAACAAAAAGAGCCAATCAGAGCCTTTCCCCCATGGAGAGAGCTGCACAAGCACAGTAGCAACACAAGGATAATCAATCAATTACTTCTCATGTAAACTGTTTTTAAACCAGTAATCTGACTTTCAGTTTCAGGCTCTACTCATTTAAATCTGGAAATAACTGTCTGGCCATGATGAAAAGATGATATTTAAATTATTTATTTATTTATTCATGAAACATTTAAAGTATATGGAAGCCTTTTGAAGCCTATGAAGCAGTTACATATTGTTTAATAAATAAATAATATTAGTAATATTAATATACCAATTTTATACTAATATTTATTTTCGTTAGGAAAGTTTTAATTATGTTGCTTATAAGAATAAGAGTCAAAAAATAATTCTACAACCCCAAATTCGAAAAGTACGTATTTAAATTAAAAGGAAAAAAGTTAATGGTACTTTTCTTTTACTCAATTTAGATCAAATGCCTGAATCTCTGTTCAGTAAACAAATGCTAACAAATGTTGTGTTTTTAACATAAATACAGTCACCATACGGGGCTTCTTCCACAGTCACAGTTTTTGGAACGTATGCCTCTTGTTGTGATTTGGCCTTTTTTGTTGAAAAATGCACTTATGAATGGACAGCTGATAACAATTATGATGGTTCTTTTTGTCTTTGTTCCAGAGCACACAGCATCCATTTCTTCCAAAACAGGAATCTGGAAAAAAAAAATTTTGACCAAAATACACGTTTCTAGTTTGGAATAGTCTATCCCAGATACTTCGAAGTTCAAATATTCAAATTAATATAAAATGTTGTGCATCATCGAGTCTTCTTTTAGGCAGCTCATAATGGTATAGTGATAATCTAGTTTTGCTGATATATAAAGTATGTTTAGCATAGCAGTGGAGGCTGCCATCTAGTGGACTACCATTAATTTCCCTACACTGTAGTAAAGATGAGAAGCAAAAAGTCCAACAACATAATCTTGGAAACTGAAAAAAGTATTTATTTCTGTAATACTGAATAAATAATAACAACAAATATACATGCTTGTAAATGAATAATTCACTGCTGTCTGCCATTTTTTCTGAGCAAACAAACAACAACTTTTGAAAAACAGAAACACACCACAGCTGCAACCGGATACACATGCATAAAATCTACTTTATATTATAGTATGATATGTGCAATTTGTGCACGTTTAAAATATTCAAAAACTAGGATTATTTGCTGATTTACAGAATTTTATTATGTGTCATATTTGTGTGATACCTAAACCTGCATGTTTCCTTTTACTGATATACATCAGCGGCTATCTTTAGGCACACTAAACTTGCGTCTCTTCAGAGGAGTGGGCTGAAGGTCTTGACTAGTTGGAAACTCAAACTAAGAAACATACAAACAACAAATAATATTTTAAAAAGTAGACAAAAGCAAGACTGTATACAATGTTCTACCTACATTAGTCCTAAAGCTTACCATGTTCTTGTTTGTGGAGGGCACCTCTGCACCTGATTTTTTGTCCTATAAACCGAGAGTAAAAACTCTAAACACAGTTTAATGCATTTATCTGGCAAAATGTTTTAAAAATAATATCAATATGTAGACTTTCATATTTATAGACATCATTTACTCATTTTATCTGTCTTGAGTATCAGGATAATATCTGCATAAGGCCAAGCCACATACAAAATACAAGTGTAAACACACCACAGATGCATTAAAACATATTAAAAATACAACTACCATCGCTCTAATCATTAAGATGCATTTGAGCCACATTATACCAGTGTAAATGCAACTGCAAGTAAATGTATCATATTTCGCCCATATACACCATTAGATTTCAATTTAACTAACTAGAGACGCATACATTGAACCGTTTCTTTCCTTTGGCATACTCAAAGTCCTAATTTCATTTGTCCAAAGAATCTTGTTCCAAATTTAATCTGACCTTTCTGTTCTTGATTGTCACCAGTGTTTCACATTACAAAATAAACATTTTACAGTTGAACTCAAGGAGGGATTTTTTTGATTGGCGACTTCATACATCTATCCATTAAGGATCCTATCTTACTTGTCTAGGTGATAAATTCTGCAATGTACTATTCTGCAGTCCTCTAGGTTTTTTTGGTTTTGCTTGTGGACAAAATAGTTGATTTGCTGAAGTTTTTTTGCTTGGCATAATGATGGTCATCTTTACATTTACTCCTTATAAAACAATAGGCAAAGTTAAATTATTACCATGGATTTGAATGCACGTCTGCTTCTGGTAGTCTTGGTAGCTACATCCAAAGCAGTTTTGCTTTTCACAACACTGTCCACCTGCATCAAAAACAGAATCACAACAATATTTGATTCCACAAAGAAATATTTTTAAGTGTTTCCTCAAACAAGATTCTTTTTCATTTTATTATTTCTATATATAGTGTATTGTACAATATTTTATTTAAAGAGAAGAAAAAAAAATAACTATAAAAACAGAAAAAACTTTTTTAACTTAAGGAAAATACTGACAATTCCTTAACTGTTTATTTTTTGGATTTTGTGTGTAAACGTTTATTTTGTAAATTTTGTGCATAAATAGTCAGTATACCCAGTGCTATTTACAGAATATCTTCTTATCATGCCTTTTGCCTATCCCATCTTCACCTCCCAGAATTTTAACTGCACCTATTTCTAAATAGGACAGTCACTAGTATTATCGTTAGTCACTAGTAATCGTGAAGGCTTGACATAACCACAATTCTAAGCATTGTTTGCTCCCTGTTTATGGTTGTACTGAATTTCTTCCACTACAACTTCAATGTTGTAAACATGAGTTTGGATCCTGTTCTGAAGTTTTGTTCACTACGTAATTCCAAAACAATTTAAGCACTGGCACCTATAACCAAGTACCTTTTATCTATCCTTATTTATACTGCTAGATGCATTTTATTTGCCTTAGAGTTGACACCTACACACTTCACTTAAAGAAGATTTCATTTTAACAAGAAAAATGAATGCTTACCTGGATGGCCTGTGAATCATCCAGCATCTCACTTTTACTCAAATCTGTGTACATATCAAAACATGAGACAAATCAGTAATCAGAGTTCAGCTATCTATCTATCTATATCTATATTTTAGACCTAAATATATAATAAAAAGCCCCTAAATATGTGTAGAATTGTTTTTGCCCTCATCATTTCTATTTAAATTCATGAATAGTAGATTTCTTGGATTTTTTGTCTTATTATTGAGTACTGATGATCTAAAAGACAAAATATTTTTAGGCCAGTACATCATTGCAACCTAAGAAGTATATAAAATATACATATAAATCACTGTAGAGGACATCTAAAACAAGCAAACTAACTGAGACAGCTTACCTGAGTTTTCAATACCAGTGTCACGAACAACCTTTCCCTTGAAAGCAATCTCCTGTTTACAGAAAATAAACAATGTCAATTACTGGTACAAGCTAACTTTTCAAAAAATAAAAACAGGATTCATAGTAACTATCAAAACTATAAACATCCTTTACCTGTTGAATGTTTTGCACAGACACAATTTCTTCTTCATTTATTTTTAAAGCCCATTTGTCTCTGGAATATACTGGCTCATCGTCATCTACCTGCACACACAAACATCCTTGTACTTGGCTTTAGGACTAACCTTATGGTAAAACAGGGCAACTAATCCATCAAGACATCTGATTTAAAAAGAAATTTAATTGTACACTTGTTTTCCCAATAAACATCACTTATAAAAAATACAATCCTACATTTATTTACTATTATAAAAGTTCTATAAGTTTTAATACCTGTTCAAGCCTCTCTTTCTCAGTGGTTACGTCCACTTTCAGAGTGTGGAAAGGTGTAACAACTTCTCCCATGGTGAGATTTACCGGCTCTTTCTCAAACACCAGTGTGCTGTTGTTGCCCTCCTTAAAGCCTACTGGCTGGTAGTCCTCTGGAGTCACTGCCACACAAACCAGAACGTGAGGAAGTGAAGAAATCTAATTTACCTGAATTGTGTGCCACTACTAACAGCTAACTTGTGAGATTTAATAAGGGTACAGAAGATGAAATGTAATTTTGTCATGTTCAACTGTATTTTATTTAATTTGTTGTGCAAAACACTAAGTACTGATTTACCTTCATCATAGTATGAGAGTTTCATGTTGAGACAGACACTGTCAGGGAGTGGGCCAAGGTTCTGCATTAGTGTGTAGAGTTTACGCACAAGCAGAATGCTCGCTTTCTTTATGTCATTGCAGTCCATCTTAGTCACACGCTTCTGGTTTTTACTGGCAATTTCAGACAGGACAATTTAATGACAAAAAAATTACTACACCTTGTTATTAGCTGTCATTATATTGTTTATATTAACAGCAGATATAGTTTTTTTTATGTAAACTACCAATAATTAAAACTTATCATCTTCAGAAGTGACCAACACTTTTAAACGATTTAAATGATCACCTCTCAAAATCCAGCCGAGGTCCCTTTTCAGTGTACTGGATCCTGAACTGGTAGCACTCGGTCACTTTCTAAAATCAGTAACAGGTATAAGAACACACTGATCTGCAAGTGATAATAATAATCACACAGGCACAGAAAGGACCACAGCAATGCAGAATCTAGCAGTTTACTTAATTTATGTTTTCACAAACCACCTGTTTTAATTATTATACGTTGCTTCACTCCACTTTTTGTGTTTTTTTATGAACTATCACTACTTTTCTTTCTTTGTACAAATTTTCCTTACTTAAATTCCCAAATCAAAAAAGTTCGAACAGTATAGAAATTCTAATAAAAAAAATAATTGCAGACAGTTTGAACCCAATTTATTTAATTTTCTGTCTAAACCGTGTAATTTCATTTGTTAATATACATCCATTCCTGCACTTCAGGCCTGTGACACATTCCAAAACCATTGGAACAGGGGAATAAGATGATATGGTAATTATTTGCTTTTATTTATTTATTTGTATATGGGAATGACGAAGGAGTAATTGTGAACCTAGTTGAGGTGGGATTTGAACTTCCAACCTTGGGGACTGCAAGCTAGTGTGCTACAACTGAGAATGTGTGCCACACAAACCAGCAAGTAAAGAAATCTAATTTACTTTAATTGTGTGCCACTACTTTTAAAAACAGACAAACAGTTAGAAGAGGTTTAATAAGGGTACAGATAAGGAAATTTTTTTACAGGTCTTAAATTTGGAAAAAAACAAACAAAGGAAATGCCAAACATGGCAGGTTCAAGCAAAAGAGAGAAGTAAAAGCAAAAATATCCTACTGTTGTCACTCACAGCTAGCTTTTTAAACTGAACTCAAAGCTGTTTTTCTAACACAAAACAGCTTTTTTTTTCTTTCTTTTTTTCTAACCTACTGTTACCAGTCAACCCTCTAAAAAGGTGCAACAGAGAAGTGTGGTTTGACTGGGGTTTTAATACAGTGTCCCACAGCTGAGCCTAGTCAGTGCTGATTAATGCTGGGGATTCTGGGACTCTGGGAGTTTTTCTTGGACCAGCTCCACCAGCTCTTCCACTGCAGGTTCCAGGCCCTCTGCTGGTGGCATATCTTACAACAGTAAGATAGGGGCATGTTCTATCTAGTTTGATATAATTAAATGCAGGTGTATTTTACCTACCTGTGGGAATTCTGGATCAGAGTAGATCTAGAAATACATTCAGAATCATAATTATTTAAAAACTGGAAATAAATTAATATTGTACAATGTAAAAATCAATAATTAGATACCTGGAAAATTCCTGACAGAAACTGTACTTACAGATAGCAAAATCAATCGAAGCTGATAAGAACAACAAAGAAACAACAACAAAAAAATGACACAAATGAGTTATAAATCACTTATGCTGTGGTATTATTTATGTCCTTCACACAGTAACATCTGACTTACATATCTCTTCTGTAGTGCATCAAAGCATCCTTGCAACCTGTATGTGAGAAAGAAAGTATTAGACAGACATATTTTCCCCCCATTGCTGTGTTTTGTATACTCTTGTAATAAAGCATTCACATGTAAATTTGTGTAATTTGACCCAATATCTGAATTGTTATTACTAGTATACATCTTAGACAGAAATGCATTTTTTGTATTGTCATCAAGGGAAAACAAAATTCCAGCTGAACTACTGACCACTGACACTGACCATTGTACAATCTGACTAGCACCAGGACACGTTCGTTGCTCTCGAAGAATCATCACTTTCTGTTCTGTCGGGGGGGGGGAATAAAGGCTGTGGGTTAAGGCAAATCTGTATAATGGAAATTTAGATTATAGATTTTTTATTTTTTAATGTTTAAAAATACTTAATACCTACCCTCAATGTACTTGCTGCCATAAGCTTTCTCCGGGAAAAGGCCTCTTAAATAAGTGATGCTGGAGACAGCAATTGCCAGCAATTTCTTAACAACCACCAGGGACTGTTGCTCTGTGGCTACTACACGTGGCAGCATCTGAGAAGAACCCTGAAAAACATAATTAAATAAACACTTTCTTAGGGAACACCTGTAAATCTACTTATTTGTGGAATTATCTAATCTGCCAATCATGTTGCAGCTGTGCAATGCATCAAAATCTTACTCAGATACAGTTTACTCAGAATGATGCAATCCAAATCCAAATATAAAATCCAAATCCAATGAAGTTCCTAAGTTCTAACATGTTTTAAGGAACAAAATGACAAAATATAAGTTATGCAATTGTTGTTGCGTTATTTGTGTCACATTAGAATTCTAACCTTAAAATATAAAGTCATATGACCATAATAAGAAGAAAAAACATGAATGAGCAGCTCACTGAATTTATCAGATTCAATTTTGAATTTGGCATCAATAGTCAGAAATGGGTCTGGGTTCTTATGGGTTAAAGTTAATTAATTAATGATAACATACACAAATATTAATAAAAAACTATCAAAATATGAATGCAAATCCTTTTAGTTAAAGTTAATCTATTACATTAGCAAACAGATGGGCTAAAACAAACATATCTAGTAAAATTAACTCACCTGATTATTCTGCAACTGCCTTTCACAGGCCATGATAATGTTGGTTGTCTGATAATTTAGCTGTTTGTCTGTTCTCTCTGGAGAAGAATGCTATCTGAGGAAAAACAGATCTGGCTAAATACAGCAATTCATAATTTTCAAAAAGATTTAGCTTTAGAGTCTTAGAGTAATGCCCCACAGCACAGATAAACCAAAACATACGTTTACCTACAGCTTTCGTAGATGTGTACAAGCTAACTAGTTAGCTAGCTAGCTAGCATCACCTAACTTTCATTAACATCAGCTAAAGTTAACTAAGGGGCTAGCTAAGTTCGCTAATATAGCCAGCTAACTTCCATTAACATCTGCTAACATTAGCTAAGAGGCTTGCTGGGTTAGCGAACATCAGCTACCTTGAATTAATATTAGAAACGTTAGCTAAGGGGCTAGCTAGATTAGCTAACGTACATTAACATCAGCTAACGTTAGCTAAGGGGCTAGTTAGGTTAGCTAACGTAGCTAACTAATGTTCATTTACATCAGCTAACTTTAAAGTTAACCAAAGGGGCTAGCTAGGCTAGCTAACGTAGCTAACGTATCCAAAGAGGCTAGCTAGGCTAGTTAACATCAGCTAACTTACATTACCTTCAGCTAACGTTAACGGTAGCTAGGTTAGCAATCACAAAGAAACAATTTTTTTTTCTGGTTTTACATCTAAGTCACAATATCTAAATGACAGTTCGCTTAAATAACCTTATTAGATTTAGGCAGCTATCAGATTTAGCTAACACTAGCTACCCATCCAGCTAGCTACCTACATAGCTAGCAGATTTTATCTAACTTTAACTAAATTTAGCCCTGAATTTCATGAAGATAAAAAAGATTAGATGACAAATTTAACTGTATTACTAACTAGATCAGTAACTAACTAGCTAATCAGTACAGAGAAAATCATACTTCAGAAATACATTCGTCTTATCAGTTAAGCCGGTTTGTTCACAGGTATCTTGGATATTCCAAATTTCCCGCTAAACTTACTGTGGAGAGTTGGTATGTTAGGTTTCAGTAAAGCTGCTGCTCTGATTTACACCTCATGCATACCGTGAACACAGTTCAGGAATGACTTGAAGATCTGCGAATCTAGTAGATCCAGTGCGGATTGCTTCTCACGCGCCCCCACCCCGCTGTTTCTCGGTCCAGATCATAGACTGTATATAATTATATACTTATATACAGTCTATGGATACATATGCCTTTTAAGTATAGAGAAAAACAACGAGTTGTTCTGTAGATTTACAGCGCATTATCTGATCCAGAAATTCATGAGTAGCATATCACTTTTTTGCTGAAAGTGTTTAGTGTTACAGTGTGATTGGTATGGAAAATTTGAGCTACAAGGAAAATAAAAGGAAAGCTTATTAGAACAGAAAAGATGAATAGCAAAAAATCCAAGATGTGTGACAAACCTGTTTATGGAAGGTCCCAAAGTCCCAATACAGAACGACAGAGCTATAATCTGATCACTGAGTGAAAAACTACACTGATTTATTTACCACCATAAATTCAAGAAAATTTGTCTTAAGTGCATTACACTATTCCCAGTGTACACAGTTTATATCTGTCCCCTTAATTTAATATTTTTGTTTAAATTAAAGGAAACATTTATTAAACTGAGTGAATGATTGATTAAACTGAGTAGGGATGCACCAATGTGGGTATGCAGATGTCGATACACATATCCTCTTGAGACCCAGCGTCCTCATTCGAGGACATTACATTTCAGCTTCTCTACACCATTATACTAAAATTTTTCAAAGGTCGACCCTTTAGCTTCATATGGACACATCGCCTGTACTATCTAGTGGTCACATGACAACATTATTTTTAAGTAATTGAAAACAAGATGGCAGGAATCCTAGTCAAAAGTTTCTACAGCCAGTTCAGACAGAAACTGAAGGGACAGGTAAAATTATCTCAGAGAAATTTATATTTGAAGTTATGTTATTTACTTTCTGTACAAAGCTAAAATTTAGTTTTTTGACTAATTGGGTCCGGCTGATCCCAAATGACAAGGATATATTATTATTATAATATTTTATTTTATTTTTTTGCAAAAACGACTTCCTATAAGAAGACAGAGTTAAGATTTTATACTTGTTAGGTCCTCCTAAATAGATGGAAGAAATTAAAAATGCACACCAAGCTAAAGTCCGGGTCTCAGGAGGATATTATAACTTACAAAGAGACTGCACAGCCTAGTATAACTAAAGAAATTTATGCAACATATATACCTTGCATTTGAGCTGTCAAGCAACTAAACTAAAATCAGTGAGTTAGTGCAGCCAGTGTCGGCCCATTGTAGTCGTGTGGCCAGCATTGCTTTGTCTTTTTACAGCATACAATAAATATGTCATCATGTATTGGTTTGAAACATCTAGAAATCGAGATATATATGCATAAATACCGATACTATTACGATATCATTGTGCGACCCTAAACGTTAGGGACTGTTTTTTTTTTTTAATCTAACGAACTATTTAATAAATTGACGGAATTATTTAATAAATCCAATTAAGTATTTGTCAGATTTAGGTTATGATTTATTAAAGGGAGTGAACTATTTTTTAAATTGCGGATTTGTTTTTTTATTAAGGGAATTATTAATGGAGGTAACTGTTAATTCGATGTATGAAATATTAATATAATTAAGGGAATAATTTATTAAATTAAATGTAAAAATCGTTTCCTAAATTATATAAACTCTTTATATTTCTAAATATGATCTACTTTGATTATTTAAGGAATTTGTGGGAATTTAACACTACACTACGTGCAATAATAAACGCTTCAGATGAGCACTTGAACGCTGCATCTGGCTAACGCTGGTTCCTCGGTTCCTCTGTGGCGTTAGCGCACTAGTACACACACGCGCACACACCCCGTGGGCGGGCGATTCAGACTGGGAAAACTACGGCTATCTCTCCCAAATCGCTCGCTTTTCTTTCTTTAAACGTCGAGCAGCAATGTCTTCAGATACGGAGACGTTATCGGAGCAGGGTGGTGAGACACAGGTGGGCAGATTTATGTAGCTAGTTGGATAATTTCAGCAGTAAAGCGTTGACAGGCTTTTCGAGCTGTTAGCTAGGTTAGCTTCCCGTTGCTATGTTGTGCTATGCTATGCTATGCTAGGCTAGCTAACCTCACCTAGCTACTGTGATTAAAACGTGTTGTAGCTGAGAGACAAAGTGTTGTCACAGCATTTATTCATGCCCACATAGATCTCTGACATTTGGAGGTTTATCTAGATAGCTAGTTTCTTTGGCGGTTATAATAATAGAACAAATCTGCTTTATTGCTCGTTTTGACAGCTCCAGGTCCATGAGCCGAGTTCAGGTGTCAACAGAGCCGCTGGATGTGTCAGTTCCTACCAGGTTATAAAGGGCAGCTACATATAATTTAGTTACTGCAGTGCAGGACTGGCTACTAATGTGTGTATGTTGTTACTGTCCCCTTCAGTAAATTATAAACCATGTTTTAGTACATCGTGATGGGCCTGCTTAAGTCTGATCGGAAGACGCGTGCTTGAAAGGAGAGGTCTTACCACTAAATCTAGTTATCTAGAAAACTAGGTTAGGTTAGCTTTAATCTGACTGTTTCCTATGGAAGCTCATTCCCACCACTTATCATTCCCACTACTTATTGAAAATCAAGCGTGTTTTTCCCCATTATTAAGTAAATTGCTATTTCATTATTTTGAGATAATGAGTCATTGCTTTAAGATACTAAGTCATTGTTTTGATATACTAAGTCATTGTTTTGATATACTAAGTCATTGTTTTCTCTCTTTATTTTGAGATACTGAGTGATTGTTTTGAGATATTGTCTCATTATGTTAAAATCATTAAACTAGAGTCATAAGTCATTTATCTATGATTGTCAATGTTTTGACATACTAAGTCATTATTTTGAGATGCTATCATTATTTTGATATACTGATTTATTGTGTCGATATCTCGTTATTTTGAAATGGTATGTCATTTTATTAAATATTATACTAAGTCATTGTTTTGAGATATTATCCCATTATTTTGAGCTATTGTCTAATTATTATGAGAAGCTATCATTAATTTGAGATACCTGGTCATTATTTTGAGCATTATCTCATTAATTTGAGATATTATCTCACTATTTTGAGATGTTATCTCATTATTTTGATATGCTATCATTATTTTGAGAGGATAAGTCAGATACTAGGTCATTATTTTTAAATATTTCATTGTGAGAAGTCTTTAGTTTGAGATGCTATATAATTAATTTAAGGTATTCATTATTTAGAGGGAAAAAAACTCTGTTATTTGAAAGCAAAAAAAACATCTTTAAATAACAACATAGTATCTCAAAATAATCACTATACAATTCACTTAATAATGAAAAAAGATACAATTCCATTTTTTTAAGTGCCGAAACTGACCCTAATTTACATAGGGGTTAGGTGAGGTAAAGAAAATGTATAGAGCCTCTAACCAAAACAGAGGCTACTCATGCAGCTGCTGTTCTAGTTAAGGCTGAATATAGCCCCTCATAAATTTCTTGTCGTGGTTTCAAGTGATGCAGCAGCCTCAGTGTTAGCTATCCCTCTACCCTTTCCGGGGGTGTAAACCCAGTGCGGGGTAACCCAGTCCAGAGGGATCATTCACAAAGCAGAACTTCTTAGTTAACCAGGTCAGGTCTGTCTGTTATAAAAAAAACAGTTCTTTTATTTAAGTTATTATAAATTTAGTTATTATTTTGTTCCAGAAATAATATTTGAAGCCACTGGTATAATAATGATAATAATAGTAATAATAGCAATAGCACATATGTTTAAATAACAGAAATAAATATTTAAAAAACTTGGTTTTTAAACCAAGTTGATATACTGGCTTATCCACGTTAATAAACCCTCATCAGTAAGTGAATACAGTGGGCAATACTGAGGTTATGATACACCAATGTTTTGTAAAATTACCCTGCAGGAAATCCTAAATATCCTAATTATATATCCAATCTAGATGTTAGACCTTTGCTTTAAAGATATAAAGATTTGATTTGTTTTCAGCGCAAGCATTAGTTAGCATAGTTCACAATGGCCACCCCAACTCCTCTGCTTATCCTAAATGTACTCAGTGGTGCTTCATCACTCCAGAGAACTCGGTCTCACTGCAGCGCAGCCCTGGCTGTTCTGCACAGATTATATAAGCTGTATATGCAGTGAACACCTCTGCTTTCAAAAGAAGCAGCTTCAAGTGGACTCTTGGTGGGGAAATTTGTTTCTTTTAAATATTTTGAAGGAACATTTCAAGTCATGCTTTTACTATAGAATCCGTTTCTATAAATAGTTGTGCAAATATAACATGCATATTGCTGGTAAAATTAAAAGACTTCAGTACATGTTCTGTGTACATGTTGTAATCTGTTTTTTTTACCTGTTGCCACAGGTACAAAACTTGATGGGGTGTAACCCATTCATTCTAGTAAATGCTTTCAAACCAGTTTTTCTGCTGCACTGGTTTCTGCTTTAGTTCTTGTTTTGATGCTAAGTAGGCCTGGACAATATTTCGATATCGGTATTTATCGCGATAAGAAATGTTTCAATAACGGTGATATCACTCCGCTCCTCTCCGCTCCGCACCTAAAACCTCCCGCGATAAAACGAAACCGACCCTAACCCGCTCGTTTTCATCGCAGGACATTTTAAATGAAGAATGAGCGGATAGTTGAGGGAGGCAGGTCTAATTCAGTGGTTCGACTTTCAAAGGTTTGATAAACTTCAGACTTCAGCTTGCTCCAAATTGTTCTGGAGAGTGGAGCCGACCAGCAACAGTAATACATCCGTTCCTCCACCTCAAGCAGATTCACTACACACAATATCTTCCTTATTCTGGCTAAAACACTTGTAGTTTATGTTGTATCTAAGTTATTTATAGTTTATATAGGTTTGTTTATTTGACAGGGATATCATGTTCCCTTTATACATATGAAGGCTTTTCTATTCCCTATTCTGGTTGAAGCACTTTTGTTTTGATCTGTTAAAGCTCACCTTCCGTCGTTTTTTCTTTCATTTTAAAATGTCTAGTTGGGGTCTCTAGTATGAATGAATGACATGTGAGCCGTTTTTGTAAAAAAAAAGTGCTCAGGTGTCTCTGTATAGCTCTTTTTTAATGGACTGTTTTAGGGGTGTGTCCAAAATGACCGGATTCCAGCTTTGCTCATAAATATTCATACATGCAAACAGCATGCAAATATCTCTCCTCTGATTGGCTAGGAGCACTGCGACGACGATCCGCCGCTCTGCCGCTCACTGCCTCCCACCTCCTAACTGATGAGCGGTGATGTTGCGTCGCTTCAGCTCCGCCTCTGGGAGTTTCTCGAGCCAAGGTGGGCTGGTCTGTGAGTTTCTGCCTACGTAGGCAGAAAGATAATTCAAAATTCACCCGTTTTTCGGAGGGGGGGAGGGGGGATTTCTTTGCTTAGCTCCTGCAGACAATGGGGGCTGCAAAACAGTTTAGTGTGCAGGTGTACACATTCAACTCGGAGAGACCTACTGTATTCCACAAAAAACAATAAAAATCGTATTTTCGCGGAAGGTGAGCTTTAAATATGTTTACAAAAGAATAAGAAGCTCTGCCTCTGTTGTAATGTAAAGTTATTTATATTGGTAATATGTATATAGCTTATAGGTTTATGTTTGACAGGGATGTCATGTTTTTATTTTGCTACATGCAAATAAAAGTGAGCATTGATTTATTCTGAAAATTTTTTATTTATAAAGTATTATACAGTTTTTTGTGAGAGGAGGCTTTAAAGACTTCAATTTAAGATTTCAGACAGTAGTGTACAGATTTCCATTGCAGGGATTCTTAGCAGTTTTTCTGAGGCCTTCAAAGTATTTTATATCGTTTTATAGAGTTTATATCGATATCGAAATTATATCGTATCGACCGAAATTAAGGAATATACCGTGATATAATTTTTTGCCATATCGTCCAGCACTAATGCTAAGCCTAATAAGCGATTTAATGTCTGTAAAAAGAAAAGAACAAAAAGCTCTTAAAACTGATTTATTATTAATTGTGGCAATAGAAATAGTAACAGAAGTAATGTTAATGCAGTTTATTAGTAGATATTTCCCCCTTTATTGCAATAAATGCACTAAGACAATTGAAAGAGTGTCCATATGTAGGGTCATGCAGACCCTATGCTGCTATTTTGTTATCTTTATTTACTTTATTTTTCATGTCTTCTTTTTTTCTTCTGTTTTACATTTTTATTTAGTTCATTTCATCCTTTTATTCATTTTTTCTTTCTTACTTATTTGTTATCTCTGCTGTTTACTTACTTTATGATCTTGTTATTTTTAGCTACTTAATTTTTAGTAGTCTATTATTTTGTTTAATTATTTTACGACTCTTCGTTATTCTAATTATTTTTCACTCTATTTGACTACTTTAAATTTTAGCCTGTCAACTTAATTTTATTCTGTTTTTTTTATTTCTTATTAATTAAATCAGAATTGTTTTTGTTTTTCTAATGCATTTTCAATTTATTGTTATTGTTTTGTTTTTTTAAGTTTCTTATTTTAGCTTTGCCTAATTAAATACTTTAATTTATTTTCAGTCCCTTTAAGTAAATGCTTTTGTTGCATTCAAAATATTTGCTACTAGCTTTTTATCCTGCCATAGTTGCTGTTGCATGTTGCAGTTTAGGATAAAGTCATAGCCTGAGAAAACCAAACCTGTCAAGTTCTTCAAGTTCTGCAGTGTTTTTCAGTTTGGATGAATGTCTGCTGATTGCTAAGGAACCAGTTTTATCATTCATTCATAATCAGAAAATGTTTCTATAGTAAAGCCAAATTTATTACAAACTAGTGTTTCCTGTATGACTATAGTGACTATAGATTTTCTCATGAAACAAACTTGCACTTTTCCATTCCATTTACCATGGAACTCAGATGTCAAAGCCAGAATGACTGCACACCCAACTAGTTTTGAAAATATTGGCCCAACCTCTATACACCAAACAAAAATTATTTGCGCATTAATCTTGTAGAGTGTTAATAATCCATATAAAATCAATTACATAATTTGGTAATGTTTTATTTTAAATTATTCAACCAGGAATCATTGTTTAGCAGTGTACAATTTTTTTTTTTTTAAATAAACTTGCACTTTGGAAATAAATAGTTTTTCTACCCCTGTGTGCATGTTGAAAATGTGTCTTTCATTTGAGAGATGCTGCTCTCTTTTTTTCCCGAAAACACAACGTGCTTTAACTTTTTGTTTACTGAAAACACAATGAGTGTGGGAGAAAAAAGGCAGATGCGACCCTGCGGCGTCAGCTTCAAATCAGTTTCAACTGAGCGTTTGTATTAGTCACAAATGAGTGACTAACCTGTGTCATGAGTGTAGTCATATTTTAAGGCTTGTTTGTACATGTGACCTTAGATGAGCTCAGTTTCTTGTCAGATCTTAGGTTGATCTTTGGAATCTAATAAAAATAGTAGACACACCTTTAGCAAATTAGAAGAGGAAATATCTAATCTAGTTCTATAAACACGTGTATTGTGGGTATTTATTGATCTTGTCTGTGGGAATTGTTTTATTGGGTTTAGTGTAGCCAAACAACAAAAAAGAAAGATCACCGCTCAGGGATGGGAAGGAAAGTAAATATGGCACTTAGTTTGTAATGTATTTCATTAGCTTGATGTGCACTTTAATCTGCTTGTTTCTTAAGGAAACTCAGGACCCTAACTCAAATCCTGTGAAGACAGAGGAGGCCAAACTCAAAGCCAAGTATCCTAACTTAGGACAGAAGCCAGGCGGGTCAGACTTTTTGATGAAAAGACTTCAGAAAGGAGTAAGTGGGGGTGTATGGGCTGTTTTGATGTTCTTTGTTGTTGAATGAGTTGTCAGTACTAATACGTGTAATAGCTATTATCATTTTCATTCAAATCATTATCATTCCTCCCTTTCAGCAAAAGTACTTTGATTCAGGTGATTACAACATGGCCAAGGCCAAGATGAAGAACAAGCAGTTGCCGGCAGCGACTGGTCCAGAAAAGAGTATCGTCACCGGAGACCACATTCCAACTCCGCAAGACTTGCCACAAAGAAAGTCTTCTTTAGTCACAAGCAAACTGGTCGGCTAATCACTACCTCAGGTCTCAAGTGACCCCGTCCCCAACCTCCTCTCCTCAGCTTCCAAGCTCCACCGGGGTTAGTTGCACACGATTTGCTTTATATTTGGGGTTGTAAGGCTTAGGTTAACCTCCTCTTCCATCTCAACAGCTCTAGCCTGATCCATCACCCTCTGCCCCCTCACTGTCCCAACCCCACACACATCTGGGTAGGGAGCAATCAGTTCAGTGAAGGGCCAGTCAAGGTGAGCGGCCTCTCTGGACTATAATGCACTTTATGATCTACTTACCCTCAACATGAATGAGATCAAACTCTTTGTTTAAAAAAAAACGTGGAAGCTACAAAAAGTATAGTTAGATGCCTAATCAGTATAATAATGTCATTTACACAGAGTTCACAGAGATGATTCTCTTTGTCCTTTGTTATTATCAGCTTAAGATTGTTTGTTTTGTAATTGCTTGTAGACGTCACATAGTTTCGGCACCAAATGCATGTTGGCCACGTTTGTAAATGTTCATTTCGATCTGATGAAATCATATTTGAGCTTTTTTTTAATTATTATTATTATTCAAGTTACTAACATCAATCTGCACATCAACAGGCTAATGTTAGTGCGAAAGCAGAGTAAAATGTATATTTATGTGCCATGATAATCAAAAGTGCTTAAATTAAGGAACTGACCCAGCACAAACCTGAACATGTTCCTGAAGCTTCAGGGCACCTAATTTCACATGGTTTCAGAACACCATGTGGCCTTGTACTGAATGGATAGATAAGTGGAATAGCTCAGGCTCCAGCTTGGGCACTGATACTGGTACTTTAATGACCATAAATGTTATTGTAAATGATTGATTAATTTCTTCTGTAGTTTGGTACAGGCCAACAATTAACAAGGTACAGTCATTCAGGCTATGATAGCAAAGTAGCCCCTCGTATTAGACGTGCTGCTGTGTTGAGTGAAGACACTAAGAGGGAAGCTGAGAAACACGTGTTGTTTTTTTTTAGTGATCAAATACTTTTGAGTAGTCTCACTGAATGACTGTATTGAGCTAAAAATTGTTAACATATAACTAATTTATCTTTTACATCGTTTACATGCCTGGGTTTCTGACCACTGGTCAGCTAAGATAGATGATTTGTAGCTGCGATAGTGTAGCTTTAGCTTTTTGGGACACCAAAGTTTGTGTTCAGGTCTTGATGATGAAACCTTAGCTCAGAATCGATTCCATACAAAAATACACCCAAAGCAGGGGGTATAATGTTATTCCCTTAATCCTTATGATATTACATTCCCTTGACTCTAGTTCAAATCCCTTCGTGAATTATTTCTGAAGTACAGACTACGGGTGGACATGGATGGGGCAAATCAAGTAACCTTCACGAACATGAGATGTGGCGGTACATGTATTCAGCATATATTCAGGGAAGAACACACTTTAATAGCATAATCCTATTCATCATCTGCAGAATGAGAGGGACTCTTTAGTCTCATACTTCTCACAACCACGGGAAAGACGATGAATGTTAGAATTATCGCTTGTAAGTTTGTTGATGCTGTTATTAATATGGTGGATGGAGGAAACTGGCAGGATGAAAGGTATGTTTTTTTTTTTTTTTGAGTGATTGTTCAAGTCTGAATGTTGAGTGTTTATTTGAGTAAATGTTATGTTGTACAGTGTTGTACCATATACTCTTTTAGCTGCTCCCAAATTGTAAATAGACAGTTATTTTAATATTTTTAATTTGGGCCCCACATGAAACGCACGTGCCCTTTATTAATCAAGCTGTCTGTCCATCTGTCCAACAGTTTAGAAAATGCACATGTTTAAATTTATGTGCTTCTTCTGGCTGGTGAATTTTAAAGCAGTGCAATAAACTCAATCATAGATATTAAAGGCAGCAGAGTTTTATTCTTTAAATTGCTGAATCATGCTTAATATGATTTCAGACATAAATTAAGAAGGTCAATTTTGTTTTTCCAACTGGATTTTCTTGTTTTGTTTTTAGTTTAGGCAAAGATAATAGATAGATAATATTAGCATAAACCAACCCCCATATAATTTTGTCATTTTTTTTCTGGCACCAGCATTTCTGTGGGGCCCTTTGTAAAGTGTCTCAGTTTATTACATTTATTTATCACATTTATTATTATCAGCGTCTCTTCTTTACTTTCTTACAAGTTCCTCAGTTAATTACAGTAAAAATTGTGTGTTTTCTTTTTTAAAGTTTTGTTTGACATGATGTCTTGTTTATAATTAATAGATAAATAGATTTTATGTAAACAAGCTTGATTACAGATGTAAGGCTTGCTCTTGTCTACAGAGCGTAAACAAAAATACTTCAGAAGGTGTATAGCATCATTTTACGTATTTTTATGTATGTTTTCATTCTGGTTTCATAGTGTCTGCAGAAATTTTACAAAGTAGGGTCTTTTGGAGGGATCTTCAGGATAAAAAAAATGCTTTAGAAACCAGAAGACTTGTCATCCGATTTGTCAGAACCTCCTAATGCTTTTGAACATCAAAAAAAAAAGAAAGAAATCCACCTCAATGCTTAATGTGAACTGCCTCTTACACTGCTTGGACATTTTGGAGTACCAGTACTGATGTTAACTTTGAGTGTCAGTGTATTCAGTGCTTTTACATGAACAGACATGCATGCACCATACGCCTGTGTATTTTTGATTTGGAAGACTAAACATGATTACAGTTATGGGTTTGCCCTTGATGAGCTTTACACAAGTAAAAAAAATGAGACACATGTGACTGAGGTGTGGATATGTGTCATAAGCCAATGACTGAGTGAACTTAAACAGGTTGTGAAAGAGCTGACAGTTTTTGCCTGAATCTGAAATAAAGTTTTGCATTGACATGATTTGGATATTAGTGTTATTTTAATTGTTAACATGTTTACTGTATCTAATTTAGTTTGGATATATTTGTTTTACAGAAAATCTGATATTATTGTCGTTTTAAGACCCCTGATATAACGTCTTAAAGCGCAATGAACTTTTTAATTATTGAGAATATTCATACATTGGAATTGGAATTTAATTACAAATTGAAATTAAATGTAATGTATATAGTACTTTTACAAAAAAAAAAACTGTCACAAATCGTTACAGAAATTTGGCAGCTGGAAAAAAAGTCCAGCAAGACATAAAACCCCAGTGAGGAACAGTGACAAAGAAAACCTACATGAGAACTGGGGAAAGAAACTTTTAGAGGAACCAAAACTTATAAGGGCAGATCAATCTTCCTCTGCTCATTCTATTATTTAATTATTATTACTATATTAATTTTATTATTATATAGTCTATAGTTTACAGACACATATGTCCGCTAACATAATACCGGTAATGGAAATTATGAAAAATACATGAAGTAATGGATTCTTTTGTAATAATAGTAAAAATCATAACAATAACCATATTGTATAATGTTCACTATATTTAATAAATAAAAATCAACTAAAATTTGACCTAGACTCATTCACATTATTAGGCTAAAAAATTATCATGCTTATATATTGTACGATAAGGTGATTATCGTGACGACTCTAGTTAGAGCTAAATGAGAAATGAAATTTCCAGAGGTGCAGTGTTTATAATTAAGTCTTTATCCAATTTAGCTTCAGCTTTTTGTTATGTAATGGTCTTTTACTGACCTCAGGTACTAAATTAAGTGCTACCTTAATAGTCACCAATCTTTTTACAAAGAGCAGGTGTGGCTGCAGGTTTTCACACCAACCAAACAGGAACATGAATATTTCTTAATGACTGAAACTAGTAACTGGGAATGAAACCCAGTCAGTTTCTCCGCCCCTTTGGGGGTATGATTGGTGACCCCTGTTAAAAGGTATTTGCTGTATGGGAGTGTAAAGATTGAATGCAATGTAAGACCATATGAATCATCAAACAAACGCACCAGTATTTCTCCATCCTGTTACACCTTAAAGCAAATTATTCATTAGGAGTTTTAGTTGACAACAAATTTCCTGTTTAATGGGAATGAGACACTGACTATATGGAAAAAGGTTTTGGGACACCTGCTCGTTTTTTGTTTCTATGGAAATCAAAGGCTCCATTTGTCTTTATCGTCCCGGGAAGGTTTTTTACCAGATGTTGAAGCATTGCTATGAGGATTGACGTCAGGATGTTGTATGATCACCAATCCACCACATTCCCAACTTACACAAGCATTATTGGTTTGGGAAACATTGATCCAGAAAACTTGGTTTTGCTGCCCCACAGCTTAATATTGAAGGACTTTATACCCCTCTAATTCATGTCGAGTCCTATTCTATTGGCAACACAGAGACTTATCTAGACTAGGCCATTTGTGTCAGCAATGGATTCCTACCCAAGAATGTATGTAAATAGATATGCCAAATATAATTGAACAGGAATGGGTAGTTTTTATGAGTTTTGCCATGTTGTATAAAAGCTAAAGCATGTTTTGAGGTGTAGTGTTATAAAGAATTTGATATTTTTGGTGTGTTGGATACTGGTTAGATTTCTATGTTTTTTCTTCATACAACTCAGATTTGTTTGAAGCTGAGGTGAAGGTGGTCAACTGCAGTGAGTTAAATCTAAAGTAGTACTCAAGTATTACTCAAGTTTTTGACATAGTTTCAAAAGAGAGGAATTTTGATGAATATGGGCAGAATGTGTAATGGTTTTAAGCAACTTAGTCTTATGTCCAAATAATTATATAATATACTAAAATCATGATTTCTGATCTGTAAAAGGAAAATGTAGTAAGGAAGAGAGTTTTTTTTTATTTAAGGAAATGTTTTCTGTTCTTCTTTCTGTTTCATAGAGAAAGTCCAAGGGTAAAACTCCTGTAAATTCTTCTTTGTAAAATTTCCCTTGCCTGTGTTTACAAAGTATCATATACTATTTGTTTATGTGATTGTAATCATTATTAACAAGGAAGTTGATAACCCTAATCAAAACACGTGGGTATTTCCCTGTTTTGATTTGGGAATACAGTTGTAGATTTTAGTAATTTCCCTGTTCTGACACTGTTTTATTACATGTCTGAGTGGTTTGTTGTAGATGGGTGTGTCTTTAAAAAATAATACTTAAGTATATTAGTGCACAGTATTATCCTGCTGCACAAACATTTAATTAAATGCTTCCAAACTAAAACTATATATTGACCATAATAACTGTCAACCATTTCTATATAAAAAAACTCAAATGTGCTTTATTTAAAAATACTACACACAGGTTTCCAATGCAATGTAAATAAAATAGCTATTCAATATTTTAGTTAATAGGATTTTCTAGCTATATATATATATTTATAGTGAAATATTAAAGTGCATTACAGACAGAAAACAGCACTCTTACATTTTTTTTTTTACATCACTGTAGATAAATCAGGTCTGAAATTGTTAATAAAACCATTGTGGGAATAATGCTAAAGCAGTGGTGGTTATTTTCCTTTAGAAAAACAATTGTTATCTGTATCTGTTCCATAGGGTTAAATGGAACTCCACAAGGCCCCAGTTTTTCTGTGTTGTGTTCAAAACACTTATTCAAACTAAATGCTTCTCATCTTTTCATTACTGTGACTCTGTTACTGTGGTATATCAATGGTCCGCTGCTGCGCTGGGCATTCTAGCACAAATTACATAAGCATTGTCATGACCCAGAATAAGCAGGATATTTTACACCAACTTGACATTATTTATATAAATGTATATAAATACAAATATATAAATACCATAATTTAAAACTAGAGAAGAGGGTAACACTTTACACTGCTGTAGCTCGGTAATGCTGGTAAATACAAGCACTTTCCAGCAGGTGGTGCGAATGTCACGGGCACTGTCCTATTTCCTTTGTATAATACGGAAGAGATTATTTCTCAGCAGACTCCCTGGTAAACAAAAACAGAACCAACAGCGTATGTTTTTAAACATTTTAGACAAAACATGTTACTCTAAAATTAGTGGTGTCAAATCGATTTAAAAAATTAAATTAATCACAATTAATCACACTTTTTCTTACTTAAGAATAAGCTCTTGATAATAGTTGTTTAAATGTGAATATAAGAATCATTTCTAGTATTGCTGCCAATCCCTTAAACGATAATTGTATTAATTACAACAATATTCTTTGACTAAATCATGAATAAAACCATTGCATTTTTTAAATGCTGGTACTTGTTACTGGTGTTTAACATGTATTTTTGGGAAGGGGACAAAATAATTTATTGTGGTATAAACCTGGCAGACTACTTTTTTTTTACTTATTATAATATCTCAGGGTAGTTTTGATGCTTTTTAAACTAGAATATTGCAATGTGCTGAGTTACTGAGTTTAATTGAAGAAAGAGACTGTTATTGGAAAAAATAAACCATAGTGTAGCTGTAGAGTTTTTTTTTTATTTTTTTTATTTTATTGAATTGAAAACCTCTGAAATATAATCAAGAGGAAGATGGATGATCACAAGCTATCAAACCAAGCTGAACTGCTTGAATGTTTGCACCAGGAGTGGCATAAAGTTATTTAAAAGCAGTGTGTAAGACTAGTGGAGGAGAACATGCTAAGCTGCATAAAAATTAGATTAAAAAACAGGGTTATTCCACCAAATATTGATTTCTGTACTCCTGAATCTTTATGAATATGAACTTGTTTTCTTTGCATTATTTAAGGTCTGAAAGCTCTGCATCTTTTCTCATTTTCTGCAAATAAATGCTCTAAATTACAATATTTTTTTATTTGAAATTTTGGGAGAAATGTTGTACGTAGTTTATAGAATAAAACAATGTTCATTTTACTCTCAAATATCCAAATCAGAGAAACTGAAGTGGTCTCTTCAATTGTTTTTCAGATGTGTACATTCCCGGGTTTGTGGCTATTCTGCACAGCGTACCACTCTACATAAAGGGATGTTCTTATTATTAGTATGCATATTTTTCTAAGCCACAACGTGCAGAACGAGACTCGGTTTGTGTTGAGAACAGGAACAAGGCCGCAGACTGTGTTGTGTGTGCTGTGTGTGAGCTACGTGTTTGTGGGTGTGTGGGTGGAGTCGTGGAGAACGGCACTCCCCCCACAGTCGGATATAAAAACTCCCTTCACCCACTTCCGCCGCGATATTTACAACAACTCGTCATACGGGGTCGGATTTTTTCTGGTAGGAAAAGATCAGCCAGTAAAGCAATAAACTAATAAAAATGTAACATTAAGATGATCTCTAAGGCATAGTCAGTAGTGTAGGTTCAGGTTCAATCTGCTGCGAGCTCTCAGAGTCTAATGAAAGAAGAAGAAACGCGGTGAAAATGATGAGCCCACAGGATATGTGTTCGTATAACAAGAAGACGGCCGACATTGTTCCCCGGGTCGCTGTTCGCGGAGGAGGGGGAGGAGCGGGGCTCTCGCTCGGTCTCGCGGCCGACATTAGACCTACCAGGCCCGGCGTCGACGACGGCTCAGTGCCCAGCTCCCCCTTGTCGGACTGCGGGGAGATGGCCGTTGGGAACTGCAAGCAGTACGAAACGCTGGACGGAGACACGCGAGAGATTATCAGTGACTTTCTGAGGAACTTTTGCGGACTCTCTCGGTCCTGTGGAGGACACGGTGCGGTTGTACAGACAATGAAGCGGGTGGTGGACGATCTGGTGGTCAAACATGGGATTGCGTACAAAGGTTGGTTAGCTTATCTAAGCTAACTTGCAGAGGTTGGTGACCCAGGTCCAGAAAGTAAAAATCCATCCCAGGGTTTTGTACCAACTGACTTGGCGGCTCTGCTGCTGGTACAAAACCATGGGATGGATTTTTACTTTTCGACCTAAGTTACCCACCTCTTAAGCTAAGCTAAGCAAGGCCTTATGCTATTTAACTGGAAACACCAGGAAGCGCTTTAGCTTGTGTACTGTCGCTTTTTAATGTTTTTTCTCCTTTATTTACTTTTAAATCGGAACCTCCTTTGTTTTATTGCTGTACCCTGCTGTTTGTCAATTTACAAGCTTTATTTAAGTAATGAGCTAGCAGTGGAAAGATAGTTAAGCTACTTTAGCTCATCTTGCTAGTGTTACATTTATTTCTTCTATTTTTTTGTTGTCTCCATTCACTTTTAGTGTTAGGTTTGAGATTATTTAGGGAACATTTAATGTGGCTGGTAATACTTTACATAAATAATCAATTAACAGTACGTGCAATAGCATTAGACCTTTCTTAAATTGTTACGAATTGTCTCAACTAATTATTAATTTATACTAGTTAAAGTATTAGTAAACAGTACTATTTTTTATTTTTATTTTTATTTTAATGTTAAAGATAAGAATGTTAGATAAGATACTCCTTTACTAGTCCCACAGTGGGGAATCTACTACACAGTATTACAGCAGCAAAGGCATAGCAAGGCACTAAATACATAAAATAAAAAGTACTGTATATGTATATGTGTGTGTGTGTGTGTATATATATATATATATATATATATATATATATATATATATATATATATATATATAATCACTCAAACACACAAATAAAAATAATGAAAAGTAAAGAACTTAAGACTGTATTTACAAATAGTTGCATAAGAGTAATAGGAAAATATTTTACAGTGTTCTGTTTTCTTTAAGTGTGCGTTTATGAAACAAATAATCATGTTTTTTGTGAATTCATAAAGTGTTGCCTAGTGTCAGTTAATAATTGAGACATAAGTACTGTTAACTAATGTACAATTACGGTAATGTTCCATAAGTTTAACTTGCTGTCTTCTACGGCTTGAGTAGCCCATTATAAGTATCTAAACTGTATCTAGCAAACACAGCTGTTCAAATAGGGTTGCCAAAAGTGAAACTATCTTGGAACAGTAACCCTTCTTAATTTACATGTTTATACCCAGAATATATTTTTGCTTTGTTTTGTAATCCCTAATATTCAAAAATGTCATTCAAATGTGTGTGTGTTTGTGTGATTTCATGTGGGTAAACCTGTATTGCTTGTGTTGCTCTCACTCAGGTATGTTGAACAAACTGGGTATGGAAGACAGAGGAGATGACATGTATGTAATTAGGGCAGTAGCTAAGGAGCTATTCAGTGATGGCATCACCAACTGGGGCAGGGTCGCCAGCCTGGTGGCCTTTGGAGCAGTGGTGTCCAAGCATCAGCATGACATGGGCCGAGGCCACTGTGTGAGTCTAGTGGGTGAAGAACTATCCTCATATCTTCTGTCAGACGAAAGGGACTGGCTCCTAAAAAACAAAGCATGGGTAAGTCACTGATGGGCCTGTGTTAGTAAAAATCAATGAAAAATTAAATTATGGATTGAATAGCACAGGGGGAAGATTGCACAATTTGAGTCTTAGCTTGTACAACAGGGCTAGCTATTTAAATATATAGTCACTGACCTAATGTGACCTTCCTGTTCTGTTAGAGATAAGTGATTAGATCAGTAGCCCCGCATTTCCTTTTTTTTTTTTTATGACGTCTGAAATAGGCATGTCTTAACTCCTTTTTTTTTTCTTCTCTTTTTTTTTCTTTTCCTTATTCAGGATGGCTTTGTGGAGTTTTTTCGTGTTCCTGATCCTGAGTCAACGATGAGAAATGCATTAATGGCCTTTGTTACTGTGGCAGGTCTTGGAGCCTCAATAGCATTTTTGGCAAGATAAGTTCAATGGACGTTGTGAATGATCTTGGACTTTTCTTTAAAAAAAGAGAAATTAATATTAAAATAAAGGACCACAGAATCCACTACGCACAAGGACTACATTTAAAGACAGTTGTGAAAAGACATTATTTTTGCTTACTTTGTCTGAACATACAGAATCTATTTTTGTATTAAAATATTTTAAACACTCCCTAGGGAAAAAAGTTTGCTGTATGCTGTTTATTGATTGTAAGATAGAATTACCGGTAGCTGCATTTGTACTGTTGGCCACAAACTGCTGGATCCTGCGCGAGCTGATTGTTAACTGGACTTTCAAATGAAGCTCAAAATATCACATTTGTCTTAACAGTTTGCTTAATACAATACAACGGTATACAACATGTACAATGTGAGACAATGACTAAGCACATAATTTCTATGATTCATCCCTGTAGGGGGGTCTGAGAAAAGCTAAAGGAGTTTACACTCAAATTTAATTGCTGCTTGGTAACTTGGTGCTTACCTGTGAACGTTTAGTATAGCTTATGCTGAATGGGTTTGAATAGTCACCTGGTACTTTTTTTTTTTTTTTTTTTTTTTTTTTTTTTAAATCTTGAATATTTTTTTTTGGAAATAACTAAATTGTTTTTTTTGGTGAGAATTTTCACTATTCACCCCGCCTTCATATTTCAACATATGTGTCTATAAGGAATACATTAACAGCAGTTCAGTTATCATGTGAATTTATGCAGTAAGTGTGGATTAATGCACCTTACCATTAAAACATATCATTATTGCATCAAATGCAATGCTTGGTTGCTCTGATGCTTCAATCAGATTGTGTGAATCACTTCTACTGAGCAATAAAAATGTTTCAGATGGTAAAACCAGCAACAGATCTACATAGCGATTAACAGGAAAATCACCAAAGCCAGTAATAGGTTGGACTGAGAGAGCAGTCTGGCAGAAACTAATTGATGTTTAGCGTTTGATTCAAGATGATGGTGTTACTCTATCTTATGTTGATTTTGCACTCAAGGGACGCAAAGCTATTATTACTTCTTGGTAAGCATGCGCACTGGGGCTTTAGGACCCCTCCTACCCTCCAGCTTTCTCCAGTCACCACAAGCTGTAGCCTTGGTGACGGTAACAACTTGCTTTTCAACAGACAGCTACTCATTCAGCCATGGAGTTTCTTTTAGTGTAGCTTTCTATTATATATGTATAAAACTACTTTTTTTAATATATAGACATTATAAAGACAGTGCTGCATAATTTAGCACTGTCCTAAGAAAACAAAATATTTTTCCTTTGGTGTACCCTTCATTTTTTCATCACTTTACATAAAAAATGTTAAATATTTTAAAGGTGATGGTAGAGGTATGAAGGAAACAAATTCTATGACTTAAGACTGAAACCAATTCTGAGTGATACTGGGTATGACTGTAGGAAGTAGATTGAGAGAATTGTTGAAATGCTCGAACTACACTTTCCTACAGTCATAAGACTTTGGAATCCTGTGTCATCAACTCATGAGAGATCACACACATGAAAGAAACAGTTCCTCATTTTAAAATTGATCATAGATTTGATCTTGTTTTTTTTTTATTCAGCCAGTCAAAGACATTTTGTCTACATGGTTATAATTTAAGATAAATATGATCACTACTGTTAATGAGAAAACTGAATGTAACATTGACTTTTCGGTGTAGGATTAGCATATCTGGATTCAGACTTGGAAAATTTGTGGTTTTAACTGAGGTTTTGTCAGATGATTGGGAACTGAAAAGGTTTTTAAAGCCTCAGCTGGAATGTATTCCATTGTATGTAACTTATCTCAGTGACTATCTGAGTCACAACCCTCACATGTTCAGTGCTGACCGATAAGTATAAAGCCTGCTATTCATTCTGATTTTTTTTTTGCATATGCAAGTCACTGTCAGATAGGTGAAAGATCAGCGGTTTAAGTGGTAAATGGTAATGTTCCTGAGTGGGCAAGACTGGGAACATTTAAGGAAGTAACAAAGATCTATTATCAGTTAAACACGTGCCCTGAGATTTAAATACCACTCTTAGATTGTCTAGACATGGCATCAGATTTACTTTAGAGTACGTAAAGCAGACAGGTTTACCATGGTAAGTGTTCTGTATGTGTTCACATATTAGTAATAAATGACAATTGGTAATTTCCAAAACTTTTTTAGTAATAAATATTTGCTTGCTAACTGTTATTTCAGAAGAGCTATACCAGCTGTAAAATAGGTCCACAAAAATTAGACTTATCATTAACTTCATTCATAATAGAAGACTTTTAAGAGGTGGAGTACAGGTCCATACAGTCCTGGCTGAGATCTCCTGCAGGTAGAGCAGTAGTCCCAGCCTGAGACCTCAGCGTGTTGAGTGTTCTTGTTTGTTCAGATGTGCTCTGTCTCTGGTTACAGGGCCATCCGCTGGGTATAATGAGGATTACCTGAGAATGGCACACACAAGGCTTTACCTGCTGCCTGCACCAGCACCTGCTGTGGTTACCTGATCCAGATAACATATGTTTATTATCCAGTGTGGAACATGGGTGACAACGAATCCACTCCACTGCTCTAAATCACACTGCATAACAACTAATAGGTATACCTGAACCTGACGAGCACTAGATGACAATTTTAGATTTTTTATATTTCTTAAAAAAAAATTATAATATTTTTTTGTTAAAGCTAATATATCAGGAATCCCAGAGCTGCCAAAAATATTATATATTAATTTTGCAATTGTGTAAACATGATGTTCACAAGTAATTAACTGCTTTCTATTTCTATTCTCTCTGCTAACTGCTGAGGTTCTGAGATGCGGTGCTTCCTGTCTGGTTGCTGTATTTACATTTTGCACAGACTTTATGTATCCAAGTCATTGCACACACTGTGCACTAATCATTGTGTAATATTAAGCCACATGCCTGAAATTCTGATATTGCTCAACTGCTCAGTGACTTGGAAGCAAGTGAGAAAGAAGACAATTTAATTGGGTCTGATGGCTTTTGTTTTTTAAATTATAAAAAAAGAAAAAAACATTTTTCTTAAGCCATTTTTAACATGAATGTGTGGATATTTCTTTTAAAGTATACCCATTGTAGACAAAAAATGTTTTATCTTTTAAGTCATACAAAAACATTGAAAGTAAAGTTTCACAACATATTGTTCACCCCCCCTATAAATTCCTTACGTGGAAATCAAATAACAAAAACAGAAAAAAATATTCAGAATTCCATTTTTTCAAATGTTTGAAGAACCAACAATATACATAAATCCATCTGGTCTTGTTTTCAGTGCAGCCCCAGCCTTTAACCCACCCAGCTATACTGCAGCTGTCAGTAGAATGCTTTTCAAATAAAGCAATAATGCAGGACAGCCAAACAGAGTAAAGTACATTTATCTCATATCTGCCTTAAAGGCACAGTTACAAAAACAGCCTGTGTAATCACAAAGGCATAAAGAGAGACTGGAAAAAGTTAGTGTAAAAATGCTGTTTTGTTTTTGCAACATAACCAAAACTAGAATGTGAAGTAATAACATAAAATGTAGTCTAAAACAGGATGTTGAACTGTCTTTTAATAGTAAGTTTCTGTGGTGTTGGAAACAGGAAATACAAATTTTCCAACATTTTTCAATGGCACAACCCAGACAAAGGCTGGGGAACCTTATAATCCTCTAGCTCACCCCTGGCATTAGAATCATGCAGATTCATAATGATCTTCCCCAGAGAGTTCTATTCTATTGGCAATACCTTGAGTTTTATTAACTAATTATGAATGACTAAGGTTGATGAGGTGGAGACATTCTCTTTTACTCTATATGTTGACTAAAAAAATGTCAGTTCTGTATGATTTTCTAAAAACGGAAATTGTTGGTATTCTCTTTCTGGTATCCTTTTTGTCTAAAACAAAACATGATTTGAATTAAGTAAAAGCTTAGGCAACAGGAAATGAGTTAAATTAAAAACCGAATCACAGTCTGTCACTTTGGCTTTCTGTTTTACAATCAGAGCAATGTGCTAGCTTGAAATGACTGTAGATGTTGGGAGCTATGTTATGGAGATATCCACGTCAGCAGTCAGTAAAAGGGTTATCATTCTTGGCAGTAGATTAGAAAAGGCAAAGAACAGATACTGTACCGTAACATTATCAGTACCATATTTGGAATAAAGATAAGCACATTCTGATGGTTAAAAGACGCCCGTGCTGCACCCTGACCCATTGGAAAGAGGTGAACGAGAGAGGTTAATTAAATATTACTATAATAAAAGTTTAATTGGTTTAATTATTCAGAAAAAATAAAATATCAGAAATAAATATTACTTTACCACTGAGTGTGAATGTGACATACTTAAATGTAAAGTAATCTGTTGATACTCTATAATTAAACTCCTCTTTTTTGATGCATTGTTTTTTATATTTCTTTCATTCATCGGTTATCCTATTTTCTTGGTCAGGGTTGTGATGGATCTAGAGCCTACCTGGAATCATTGGGTGGAAGGCAGGAATATCCTCTGGACAGGGAGCAGTTCATCACAGGGTACCATGCACAACCATTCACGTGTACCAAATACTTACATCTTGGGTCAAATTAGCTCATCTGCTGTTCTTGCTGAACATGTTGTTTTAAGATATATTTCAGAAAAACTACTTGGTAGGCTCAAACCCTGATAGCTCACAAAGCCTTGCCATGAGCATAATGGGCAGTGTTCAGCCTTACTCACAAGAGAACACCTCACAGCTTATACTGATAAGGAAGGGCATCACATAATGCTGAGCGCATGAACTGTAAGGCACACCTTTTTGGCGATGATAATGATAACCATGTAATATCAGCAACACAAACACTAAAGCAAAAGACAGCAATGACAGACACAAAGGAAAATCATTAGACCCTTTAACCCACACTAGCTTAGTAGAGCTCATTGCAGGTCCAGGCATGTCTGGAGAGAGAGCGTGTTTGAGTGTGATGTTTAGTCTGTTAACTGCATTAACATGAACAAGGGTCATTTGGTCATGATGCCCCCCGCACAGACCAGCGTCAGTTGTCAAAACACCTTAACGACCTGACCAGTAACTTGGGGGGGTTGGTGGGTAGCATACAGACATTGTATAAATGCCATGCAAACACTGTGTAGCAATAATTGTTTCCAGATTTACTATAAATTAACACATTATTACAAATATAGAAGAATTTGAACCTTTAAATTGACATATTGACATTACATTGACACTTTTTGTCATGTGGGTGGTGGGTTTACAAAGCATGGCCTGGTTAAATTGAACTAATCTTAAAGTGGATAATAACATTTCTAAAAGTTATATGTTTTGAAGAGGTTTTCAAATAATTTAGACATTTAATGTATTAATTTCACAATTAAGACATTAAAGTGTGTCATAAAAAAATCCTGTCTACCCTGTCATCTTGGGATAACCATTCCTTAAAAAAAAATTACCGTTGACACCAGTGACAACAATCATACTGTTTTATTTTCAGGAGACTTTCAGCTAATATTTATTATGTTGTCTCCACATTTAGATGAAAAAAACTGTCCACCCTATCATAGATTCAAGATTCAGGTAAAACATATCAAGTCAAGTCAAGTCAAGTAGTTTTATTGTCAATACTGCATATGTACAGGACATACGGAGAATTGAAATTACGTTACTCTCCTTCCCAATTTTACAGCAAGTACAGATAATAGATATAATAAAGGAGAATGGGAGACACTATGTGTACAATACAGCAGGGACACAAATAGACATACATGAGACAAAAACAAGGTGCAGTGGTGTGGGGGAGGAATAGATATATAAATATAAGTAAATAAGTAAAAATAGATATATAATTATAATATAAAAGAGTGGGAGACACTATATGTTCAATACAGCAAGACACAATAAACATACGTAAGACAATAGTGCAATATTGATGGTGATTGAGATGGAATGACAGTAAAAATAGTAAATAACAGTAGTGCAAATACGGTATATGGTATATAGCTTAAGGCTGGTAAAGTGAATGGGTGCGTAAGTCCTTAAAGTTCACAGTTTAATTAAGTGGAATTAAAGTGCGTATTGACAGTGCAAGTATATCAGTAGTGCAGGTGTTGTGTAGTGCAAGTCCGTTTGGAAGGGACCAGTACTTTGTGCATTGAAGTGCAGAGTTTCAGTACTTTATTAGTGGGGGGGTCAGGATGCTGAGTGAGTGTGTGCTTGGGACAGGATTGGGATGGGGGGTAGAGCAGGAAGAGAGTTCAGCATCCTCACAGCCTGATGGATGGGGCTGTCTCGCAGTCTGCTGGTCCTCGCCCCGAGACTCCGCAGTCTCCTCCCTGATGGCAGCAGGATGAAGAAGCTGTGTAGTGGGTGAGAGGGATCTCCTGCCAGACGGAGGGCTTTCCGTGTGAGGCGGGAGCTGTACAAGTCCTGAAGGGAGGGGAGAGAGGTGCCAACAATCTTCTCAGCTGCTCTCACGATGCGCTGGAGGGTCCTGCGGCAGGATGCTGTGCAGGCCCCGTACCACACGGTGAAACAGCTGGTCAGAATGCTCTCGATGGCCCCTCTGTAGAAGGTGGTCATGATGGGGGTGGGGGCTCCAGCTCTTCTCAGCTTGCGGAGAAAGTAGAGACGCTGATTTGCCTTCCTGGCCAGTGACGCTGAGTTGGTGCTCCAGGAGAGGTCCTCTGTGACGTGCACACCCAGGAACTTGGTGCTGCTCACCCTCTCCACAGCAGTTCCGTTGATGAACAGAGGGGTGTGCAATGTGTGAGTTCTCCTGAAGTCCACAACAATCTCCTTGGTCTTCTCTGTGTTCAGAGAGAGATTGTTGTGTTTGCACCAGGAGGCCAGGCGGCTCACCTCGTTCCTGTAGTGTGACTCATCGTTGTTGCTGATGAGACCCACCACCGTCGTGTCATCCGCAAACTTGACGAAGAGGTTGGAGGTGTGTGCTGGTGTGCAATCGTGGGTCAGCAGAGTGAACAGAAGGGGGCTCAGCACACATCCTTGGGGAGCCCCTGTGTTCAGTGTGGTGATGCTGGATGTGCTGCTGCCAACCCGCACTGCCTGTGGTCTTCCAGTCAGGAAGTCTAACAGCCAGTTGCACAGTGAAGTGCTCAGCCCCAGACTGTCCAGTTTGTGTATGAGCTGTTGGGGGACGATTGTGTTGAATGCTGAGCTGAAGTCAACAAACAGCATTCTGACGTAGGTGTTCTTCTT
This sequence comes from Astyanax mexicanus, assembly GCF_023375975.1. Taxonomy (NCBI): domain Eukaryota; kingdom Metazoa; phylum Chordata; class Actinopteri; order Characiformes; family Acestrorhamphidae; genus Astyanax; species Astyanax mexicanus. Next base: position 39,955,338 of record NC_064413.1, on the reverse strand, counting down.
GTCTAGGTGTGTGAGGGCTGAGTGGAGAACAGTGGAGATGGCATCATCGGTCGAGCGATTTGACCGATAAGCAAACTGGTAGGGGTCCAGGGAGGGGGGGAGCAAAGACTTGATGTGATGCATGACTAGTCGTTCGAAGCACTTCATGAGGATGGGGGTGAGTGCAACTGGACGATAGTCATTGAAACAGGATGGCGATGCCTTCTTTGGGACAGGGATGATGGTGGTGGCTTTGAAGCATGTGGGAACCACCGCCTGACTCAGAGAGGTGTTATAAATGTCAGTATAAACCTCTGCGAGTTCCCAGGCACAGTCTCTCAGCACACGGCCAGGAATGGCCGTGAATTATATACAAATAATTAAAACTAAACCAAATGTATATTTGAACCATTTAAAATATTTGCAACTTTAGGTCAGCCATGTTTTTATCAAGTGCCAGTTTTCACTAAAATTGTCCACCCTGTCATTGTCCATCCTGTTATGCAGTTTGCCATGACAAGGTGGACAAATGCATGGAAGTAAAACTGTAAAGTGAGGAATTTTGGACATATTCTGTGTAGTCTGAAGACTTATAAATATGATAAATCAGCAAAAAGTTAAAAGAAATACATCGTTGTTTTATCTGCAACTTTGACTACATTTTATGTTTGCCATTTGGGAGGGCAGTACTGCAATATACAAGTTCAAAGTCAAAAGTCACAGAACACTTTTTATTTCAGAAACGAAAGGGAAACGTGCAATAGGGAAATTACGTATCTGAATGCACCATTAAGTAATGGCTGATCTGCCATATTTAGTTTCAGAAATAAAAGAAACTCCTACGTCTTTTGACTCATCTTGTAGAATTTGTGGTTTTACTCTATGAAGGGTCTTGTTATTTTTGCCGTTAAAGACGACACTCTGTCATCTTAGCGTCTTAGTATATAATGTAGTTGGAGGTTGAGGTCACATAGTGGTTGGTATATACAAAACAACACCAGTGAGCTCACCCAGCCCCAGGTGGCACTATGGCTGTTATCGCCGACAACAAATTTGCAGCAGCGTGTTTATAAGGAAAGAACAAGTGCATTTTTTTTCTTTTCATTCTTCTGAAATTATGATAAATGCATCTGTGATGTTTATCCTGACATCAGATGGATTTAGGTGGATACCTGAAGTTCCACAGATCTAGGCTAACAAACACTGTCCCACCATAATTACATGCTTCTATAGTCTAAATAATGGTTAAAGGCCGTCTAATTGTGAGATCAGTCTTGATGATACACTGCATGCACTGGGGCTGGTGACCTCATTCAATGCTTAAGCTTCCATTCAAGGTCTGGGTCAAGGTCTGCATTTGAGCTAACGGTGACCACATTACGGTTATATTTACAGAACCACAGACTGAGGTGAGATTTCAGTGCTGTTGTTCTGAAGCATATTTGAAGTTATTAATGATATGCTGGTGATTGACAGGACAACATCAAAGCTTTATATAATTATACAGTCCTCAGATCTTTTGTCTTCTATCAATAGGTACTGTTTATAAGATTTTTGTTAATGAATGGAGAGAGAGAGAGGAAGAGAGACAAAAAAAGAAAGAGGGAGACACAGGGAGCGTGTCTGTGATGGGGTTAATTTGTTGATGTTTACCTAAGATCTTATTTGTCTGTCCCCTACAGGTAGTAACTTCATGGGTCCAAACAAAGCAATAGGTATTATGATATGCAAATTTGAAATCTAACTCTTAAATTTAAAGATGTTACAAATTTGAACTAGGCCAAATGACCTTGAATCAGTATTTCGATTAATTAAACATTATACCTTGATCATAATTAATGAATGATATTACCCCGACTGTCTGCCAGTAGTTACCCTACCTACTTAATAAAACCCCCAACCCCCCATCACTAGTAAATTCCCCTTGTAAAGTTATTTACCGCCTCATTATGAACCATTGCTAATATAGCACCTGCTCTGAGGAAAGTGCAGCAACCCAGCTCTGATAGCCAACAGAATCATGTGCTGACCAACTTTACATTAGGAATGAAAAAGAAGGCCAATTGTGCTCTCTTAGACTCTGGCTGCTGATGGCATGTCCCAGGATTTGACCAGGCAATCCTTGGATCTTGGTGGCAGCACCTCACTATTTGGGTTCTCCTCTGTGTTAGTTCTATGTTTTAAAGTGGATGGGGTACATCACATGAAGTAGACAAACAATGGAAAAAGGAATGGAATTAGAAAAATGTATTAACACAATAAAAAAATAAATAGCTAATATAGGCAAGATTACGTAGGTTAGAGGCCCAGCCCTACTCCAAATATTTGCTATAGTACAACAAATAAAATCAAAAGTGGTTCTTCTATAGCATCAGATCTTGCCCTTTTGTTTAAGAAAGCAGCTTAAAAACAAAGTGAGTTAAAAAGCTGTTAAAAAGAGAATGTAAGTGAGTTGTAATTTGTCTATTGCTTTGCTATTATTGAAAAGGGTAACTGGTATTTCTTGAAATGAGCAAACTGACCTAAACTGTATTCATTAAAAATATGTGTTTGCCAGTGCTTTGCTACATGCAGTACAATATCTACAATATTACAATACCTTTCATATGATTCATCAACAATAAAGCATACAATATGCATCACCAGAGATTATTCTCTTACAGAAAAAAGTCTGCTAATCTTTACGATGCTTAGTCAACTGCTCTTGCATGCAAAATGTTTGAGTATAGTTGTTCACTGACCTTTAAGCAGATCATGCTAATCCTGCTAACCAATAAAATTGCAGAGATCTATAAACAGCAGACTCTGCCAAACATGTTGCTGTGACTTAGCTAATGGAGTTCTTTAAAAAAACAAAAACACATATCAATTCTTTTTTCTTTTTTCTTTTTTTATTAAACAACAAAAATGTGATTTATTTACAAGTATACTTGCACTTTATAAAATATCTTACAATAGTAGAGAAGTCCAAAAGGGAGAAATTATTAATTTATGATTATCTGATAAAAGTGCTAATAGTGAGAAGAAAATCTTATTTTTAGTCTTATTTTTAATCTGATCAAATTTTTTAGTAATTTAATCAATAAATATTACATTTAAGTAGGGTTAATAGTACAGCTGTGATGACTTAAAACCCTGTAAACTAAAATGTAATTTCAACATGGGCGAATTGGAAATGTATACAAATGCACTTAAAGTCTGAAATATGTATTATAATCATATCTGATTGGTTTAATTAGAAATTTTGAATTGTAGAACAGATAAATGGCATAGGGCATATAAATGTACAAACTAGCTATACAGGTCATGTTTATGCCACTAGCCTGGTGAAGGTTAACAGCTTTCTGTTTCATTATACCTCAAACATGGGTGAAATCTGAAACCATATTTAACTTTCAAAAATTCCCCATAGTACAAAAGATAACAAATAACAACATAAAGTTACTGTTAATGATGAGAAACAATAAAGGTACATTTTTTTAGGCCCAAACAGGAAGCGATGAAGTCATTCAACCTTACCTCTTTAAGAGAAGACAGAATAAAATAAAAACAAGTAAAACGTTCCTCAAAACAGTCTGATATTATTATTATTATTCTAGGATCATGTAAAAAACAGTCAGATACTTCAGAACTATTGTTTATCTATCAAGTCTTGAAAAAAACTGCTCATTTAAAAAAACTCCACAGTAGATTTGGTGTTTGGAGGGTTGTGGTTGCAGTTTGGCTGAAGAAATGTAGGACAACTGTTTTTAATGTTCTGCACTGCTTTTTTAAACAACAATGGTTTATAGTCACAGATTTTGCAGGAAGGAATGCTTGATTGTCAGACAGACAGATTAAAACCCTGTGAAAACATGCACATACACACCCACACAAATTTTCTTTCGATTTCACTGTGTGGGTGGGGAAACCTACAGTTACTGTGTGGACGGTGTCTCGGGAACATTTCCTCTGGATGCATTACATTACATTACATTTGGTTCCTCAAAACAGTCTGATATTATTATTATTATTCTAGGATCATGTAAAAAACAGTCAGATACTTCAGAACTATTGTTTATCTATCAAGTCTTGAAAAAAACTGCTCCATTAAAAAAACTCCACAGTAGATTTGGTGTTTGGAGGGTTGTGGTTGCAGTTTGGCTGAAGAAATGTAGGACAACTGTTTTAATGTTCTGCACTGCTTTTATAAACAACAATGGTTTATAGTCACAGATTTTGCAGGAAGGAATGCTTGATTGTCAGACAGATTAAAACCCTGTGAAAACATGCACATACACACCCACACAAATTTTCTTTCGATTTCACTGTGTGGGTGGGGAAACCTACAGTTACTGTGTGGACGGTGTCTTATAATGGTGAAGTACAAAAGTAATAGAAGTTGATTTTGTAACTTTGTATATATATATATATATATATATATATATATATATATATATACAGTTGTCCTACATTTCTTCAGCCAAACTGCAACCACAACCCTCCAAATTCCAAATTCTGCCTTTCTGCCTTTCAGACAGCTTCCTCTTGCATCCACAGTTAATCCTGTTGGATGTGGTTCGTCCTTCTTGGTGGTGTGCTGACATTACCCTGGATACCGTGGCTTTTGATTCATGACAAAGACTTGCTGTCTTGGTCACAGATAATCCAGCAAGATGTGTGCACCAACATTGCAATATTTTGTGCAAAACTGTGCTTATTGAACCTTTACACTTTGCTCTTACTGGTGCAATGTGCAATTAATAAAGATTGGCCACCAGGCTGGTCCAGTTTAGCCAGAAACCTCCCACACTAAAATGACAGGTGTTTTAGTTTCATTGTCCAACCCCTGTATATCGGCACTGAATGATGTTGGAATTCTGTACTCGCTGATTCACTGTCTTCTGCCTTTTGTCCCAAGTGTTAAACGGATGACACCATCTTTACCACATTCCACCCAGCCCTGACTAACCTGGACAATAAAAACCCTTACGTCAGATCTGTATTTAACACCATCGTCCATCAACATCTGGTTGAAGAAACTGAGCCTGGTTGATCGAAACACCTCCCTGTTACTGGATCCCGGAGTTTCTGACTGAGAGACCTTAGTCATTTAGAAACAGTACTGGTGTCCCCCAGGGCTGCATGCTCAGCCCACTGCTGTTCACTCTGACTCATGACTGTACTACAAAGGTACTACAAAGTACAGTGTAAGACACATTATTCAGTTTGAAGGTGACACAAACATGGTTGTAACCAGTTCTATAGTGATGAAAGCTTAGAAGCACCATTACTTCACAAAGGCTGAACTGAACTATTCTCTCAATTTAATGCACCCCTCTCTACTTTCTTGCAGATTTGTTCCAGAAATGTTTACTTGCTAAATGAACAGAAGTACTATATATTTCTACCTTATGAACTGTTGTTTTTTATATTCTATAAGCTGACTTAGAAATACCTATATGCCATAATGTGGCACATATCTTTGCACCTTTGTCCTCACCATCTACTGTATATACTATTCGTTATGTACTTATTCAGAAATCTGTGGTGGTTCTGCACTATCCTTAGTATGCTACTGTCTATCATTATAATCAGACTGCTTATTTGCACTTTTGCACATATCTTGGCACAAATGGTTGCACAATGGCAGTACTGTCTTGTCGTCTTGCGTAGTGTTTTGTTGCTCCATTTTGCACCATGCGCCTGGTAGAATTGACAAATAATTGCCTCTTGACCTCAAACACTGCTGTCTCCTCTTTCAACAGCAAAACTAACGTAATTAAAATGGTGCAGTAAAATAGGCCAAATCCACAGAGCCACTAACATTTACACAGGCTCTTACACAAACACAGCTCTAACTGTATGCCTTTCTCAAAGAGACCAGTCATGGGAAAGTTTTTAAAATTGAAACAATGGTTAAAAACTTTGGCTTCTGGAGCTGGACATCCACCAAAAGTAACCACAGTACTTATCACAGGCAAAAAGGAAAACGCAAACAAAGAAAGTGCTGGTGTTCTCTGAACAGTTAACCCAACATCCCGTCATCCAGACCTTAACGTCATTAAAACTGTCTGGAGTGATATAAATGGAAGCAGCTTATATCTAGCTATTGAGGCGTGTGGGTTTTGTGCCGTTACATACATAATTCTGCCTTGTTCTTGACACTGAAACACAAAGTCCTTATACTTGGTAGTACTTTTGACTGGAAATTAAAAAAAGGAACTCTCTCTAAATGTAAAATCCAACTTTTAAATCCAAGTGAATGCATCAAGCTAGGACATGAACTGTACTGTGCTCATAACTTCAGTTATATTTTGTTATTCATTTTGACCTTGACTTTAATGTGGTGTAGTTTTCCTCAGGACAGATATTTAGCATTTTATTCCTGCCTCTCTATCTTGTTCAAAGTTACGTCCTAAGGTAATCTCTTCAAGGCTCTGCTCTCGGACAAAACTTCCCAGCACTTCCCAGCAACATGTGAACATGATTCCCGCAGGTTGAGCAAATTTGTTTTGTTGTATGACGAGGGTCGGCAAACAACAAAGCAATGAGAGTCGTAGCTCCTAATGTGTCAAAACATGCTGTTATTTTGCCTTGTGTGCACTCATGGTTGGCGAGAAACTCTTTCAGATAACAATGTTTGTCCGCTATCCGCAAACAGACGCTGCTGCTTTGATCTCACTGCAATCCAAACATGGGAATTCAAGGTGAAAGACCTGCTGCAGCTGTAGCTATTAGGGATTGATGATGTCAGTCTGATACATGACAGAGCTTGTGCTGTTTGTGAAATGCTGTGTTTGGCCCTTAGGCTGTGATGTTATCAGTGCCAGAAAACTCTTCACATATTTCTAAAGAAAACAGGCTGTAAGGTTTCTGCATTCGTTGTGGATTAGAAGTTAATACCAAAACTGAAAATGCAAACCAAGTAAACAAGTATTTTTAAATTGAAGCATAACACATATTCCTTTAATATAGTGAAGTAAGAAGGCACTCTCAGGATTCGCTTTCATACAGTGTGCAAAATACCCTATGGCAATTGGGAAGTATTGGAACTGTTTTCCAATACTTACTGGCTGGCTGGGCAGCTGCTAAGTCACACTCATTCACTCAGGTGATGATTGATTATTATTAAAGTATTTTAGAGATAATTTAGACGCTGCTTTGTAGATTAGACCTGCTTAGCTTAAAGCTCATAAAGCTTTACCACATAGACATCTACACTACCTGACATCTGCTGACAATTTTAATGAGATTTTGAGCCCCTGAAACAGAGATAAAATAGAAAAACTTTAGAAAATATCAATATAGATCACATTATTATAAGTTGGAAGTTGGAAGGGATGCCTAGCAGGTTTGATAGTGGTCGTGATAAAGTTTAAGACATGACTTAAACAGGATCAATCAGTTTGCCATAGAGGCTTGTGTGACAACACATTATGAAATTCATGTTTGAGAATCTCTTTTATGTTCTATTTAATAAAATAGTTAAAATTCCATAAAAATGTGCCGTAAAATGGAATGGATGAGAAAAAAAAGTGCTCATTTTTTTTCTTTTTAGTTTGTTTTGCTCTACAAAGCATAAGTCAATGTGTGGGGCTAAGTAATTCACCAATATTAATCCCCAGATCTCACCATTTACCAGTCTGTGTGCCGTACCCACCATGTCCACCAACCAAATCTGTCTGTTTAACACTAGCTAACCCCAAAAAGGAGCGTGCCTTCTCCCATGAACTTCAGCCGCTGATCTTCGGAAATGATGCGTAATAGTATTCATGATGAATTCAATGGAAGAGTGGCAGCAGCAATAACAGTTCAGTGTAAGTATAGTGAAACTTATGACTAAACATTAGTGGAATCTGTGAATGAAGATTAGATTATTTTTCCTACTCTTTCTCCCACTATTGTTTGGGTTTAGAAGAGGAAACATTTACTATAATCATCAGTCACTGTAGAGATATGCCTGACTCTTTTACCAAGAAATCTATTTTGGTAAGCCATGTTCTGAACACCAAGCCATTTAACACAAATGTAATGAATGACGATTACCACCATAGTGAAATAGTTACATGGAACATCACAATTACAAAGATATGCAGGCAGATAAAAGAGACAGGAATAGCTAAAAATCATGGTTTTGTCATGGTTAGTTGAAATGTTACTGAAGTGTTTCCTTTTAAACATCTATATGGTCCATTGTCTGAAATCCTAATGAATGAAACTAGACCGGAAAAAGGCAGAAGAAGACAAAATGACGCAGAACATATTGTAAAGACAAATAAAGTATTTCAGAGAACACGCCAGCAAGTATTAGAGCCACACCCACCACACTAATCTAGGCTGTTTTATTAAAGTTATTACTAAGACAAAGAAGGACACACCAACTTATACCAACTATGGTTTAATACACTGTGAAGTATATCCACAGCAATGTTTACCATGTGTTCTCTATCAACCTCTCTGCATTCAAATGAATAGTTCCAATGAAAAGGCGTGTATTTGCCTTGTGTTTGTCTATGCTCTCAATATAATAAGCAGAACTGCAGGTGTGTATATCAGAGTGTGTGAGTGTGTGTGCACCTGCTTGGCAGTTTAACTGCTTTGCTATCTGTATTTTTCCATAGTGTTCACAGCTCCACTGTTTACAGAGTCATCCTCATGATGTAGTGTATACAGTAAACTGCACGTTGTGTGACATGTTAATGCTGAATTATTGTGTCACTGAACCACATTGCAACTATTTTTAACCGGAGAGAATGGCAGTAGTATACGTCTGCTAGGAAGTGTGGTTTCATTTTATAATTAAAAGCGTATATGTACACACTTCTAGATGTCCTTAAATAAAACATAGAGAATTATCATTAAATAAAGTTTTCAATTCAAACTTAACAGTAACTTTATTAACACCACCTCCATGTTTCTACATGCTTTGTCTATTTCATTAGCTTGATTTACCACATACGAGGACTGTGTAGTCCTATAAATCACAAACAGTAGTTCTTCCGTTTCTCTATTATCCTGTTTTACTCCTGTTCTTCAATGGTCAAGACCCCAGAGGATAAACCACCACAGACCAGCTATTATTATATGGGTGGCGGGTCATTCCCAGCACTGCAGTGATACTAGCAAGGTGGAGATGTGTTGGTAGTGTGGATTGTGATGGTATGAGTGGATCAGACACAGCAGTGCTGCTGGAGCTTTTAAACCCCTCAGTGTCACTGCTGGACTGAGAATAATCCGCTAACTAGGAATATCCAGCCAGCAGCGTCCTGTAAGCAGTGTCCTGATGAAGAATGACTACTTTTTACTACAATTATTTTTTATATATAAAAACATCATTATACATTCCATAATAACCAAGGGTTAGATTAATTCCTATACCTATTCATTCAAATCTGTGGCGCCAGTCGGGTGTAGGGGAAGGAGGAATGTTAGAGGTTATCTGCAAGCAGGGTTTATCACATTAACTACTTTAATGATTTCCATGAACTTTATATCTAAAATGATTTACATTTCCATCAGATTACAGCAGCAAAGCTCAGTGTTTGCCTTTCAAACACACACACACACACACAGTGTTTCACACGAGTTAACTTTGCTTATATTTGGCTGTTTATACGGCTGAGTAAGATTTGCTATACTGGTATGCTAGCTGGTTTACCAGCTCTTGACCTGCACAATGTATTGTAGCATCAGTGTGGGAAGGGTCAAAGTAACAAGGCTAAACCATAGCTCCATAGTCCCAGCAACTTTATTGAAATATTTCTTTTAAAAATGGCAGCCCACTGATAGAGACCCTTATTCACCCCTAACACTAACACCAGCAGGGTGAAAAATGCTCCACCATTGCAACCACCACAAATAAAATAAAAATAAATACAAATAATCACAAAAAACCTAAACGACCCAAGGAACAGAAAGAATGCAACTGAGCATGCTGAGAACTCTAGTTCTATGTTACACAATTTGCTGCAAGTTTGCACTTTGTTGTCTATATTGTACTGTTTGTTCCATGTTGCACCATGGTTCCAGAGGAACGTAATTTCATTGCACTGTGTACTTGGACTCGGATGAAACGGCAACAAAAGACTATTGACTTGACTTGAACTCCCTGATAGATCCTAAAATGAAAACTCAAAGATTAATTTTACCTTTAAACCTAGAGAACCTATGCATAACAACTCTAACTTAGGCACTATTAGTCCTCAAATAGGTTTTGGCAGACTTCTGACAGAGGTGTATGTTCCTCAAGCTGAACTGTGTTTCCACAGCCAATAAAAAGAGTTTGTATTGGTAGAGCTAGTATTGGTGTTTGTGGTAAAGAGTTGCTGATGAAAAATCAATTGTACTGAACCCTTATCTACTGAGCAAAAACCAAACGTTTTTGTCAGACAATATAGCATGTCTATTCATGCAAGACCATGTAATAAATAGCACAACAGTTACAATAATAAGTAAACAGCTCCTGTAAAAACATTTGTAGCCTACTATATGATGAAATATCAAGTCATAAACACTATACATATTGTTTTTAGACTGGATGTCAGGTAAAAGTATAAAATGTTTATGTATTATTTACTGCAACTAGTGTGTGCAATGAACAGATACATACTCACTAGTGAATACACTTCAAAGACACATACATGTTTTGTGAGAACATATGCCTGGAGCGATGGGGAGGTGCCCAGGGAGCAGTGGCCACTTAAGAGCCTTGCTCAACAGTGAGACAAATCCAGGTATCGAGCCTACAACCTGGTATTGTTTGTTTTAAGGGTGTAGCTAAACATTTCCTGCTAGACAAGTTGCATTCAATACAATACACTGCAACACAATAGCTTACATTCTAAAAAAAACCTTTAAAAATGGCAAAAATGTCTGGCAGCTAAAACGTCCAGACATTGACTGTAAAGATAAAGTAAGGGATAGGCTGATCTAAACTGGTAAGCATACAGTTTTCTAGTAACATCTATTTAACTTTGGCTATCAGAAAATCCTCATGTTTGCCTACATGTTAATCTGTTCACAGAAAGCAAATTTTGATATTCAAACCAGTCCATAAAGCATTAGCTGTGCTTATATTGTTCTTATAGAATTCTTTGAAAATATTTGCATCAAACTTCACTGACTTCAGGATAAGCTCTGCTTTGTTTAAACATTGTGGGGCTCTTTCCCCTAGTCTAGATCTAAACAGAATATGCTGTGTATTACAAGACTAAGCTTAATCCCTGCCTGGGAAAGTAATCCTGTATGATCAGGATTTGGTCCAGTCTTTTTACAATTTTTACATTGTCTAATGATGATGTTCATGGAAGGCCAGTGATTGTTTGACTAATCTATGTAGCATTTTACAGCTGGATAGACAATAGCTGGTTGCAGCCAGCCATTCATGAGTCAGAGTTATTTAGGCAGGGACACAATGTACAGAAGAAAAGTATGTTAGCCCTAAATCTCAGCGTGCCTTGGCATGAAGCCCTTACGTGAGATGCCATCCTTTTGACTTCACCGACCAGATAATCTGCCCTAAAAAGATAAAAGAAAAGAATGTGTTAAACAAAAAAAAAAACAGTTTTTGAACTTTCTTTGCAAACCATAGTATCCTAAATACTTTTAAATGTGGAGATGTTGTGAATTTGTGTTTAAATAACATACATTAGGTATGCCATGTATGCTGTACAACTTGTGTCACAGAGGGAAGCATGAAGCAATTCTGTTCTCTAACTTGAGACAGACTATGAAGAAATCTTTTGAAAAAACCCTGTATCTCATCATCTTCATGTTGCAGAACCTTCCTAAATGAGACAGAATGACGCACTGCATATCAGTACTGTCATGTCAATTATTATTACAATTTTATACACTTGAAAAAGGCAGCAGTCATTATATTTTATATGTAAACATTTTTTGACTAATGGACCAAAAGTAATTCTTCACAATTATGTTTATGTAAACTCATGACGCAGTCATTCACAGCAGTGTTTTGGCAGCAACAAAACACACTGCCACTATGACTGTGCATCAGTAGGAATGTTCCACTCCTTCACCAGTAGACTTTATGGTACGTCAAACCACAGGCTGACGTCAGTGTCCCATCCCTTCATTTCAGCAGTCCAGGAGATTAAAGATGATAAATAATAAACACCTGTCTCCTTTGTTTTGATTAATGCTGTTTTTGGGCAGGAAGGAAGGAAGCAGGAAATACGGGTAATTGTAAATGACAAAGTAGATCATTCAGAGGTGGCATATTCTGCATCATTTATGTATTATAAATGTGAGTGATGAAAATTGAAGAGTTCACTTTTATACATTAATAATAGTTAATCTTTGCATTCCTTATTATAATTGTTTCATTACTATATCACTTGACTGAGTTTTATCAGAAATTACTTTTTTATTTGTATTATAGAGCGACTTACAAGGTTAGTCCTTCTACAACCCAGTGTTAGAGGTATTGTCCAAGGACTCCTCTTGGTGTAGCACAGAATAGTCACCCAGACCGGGAATTGAACCCCAGTCTCCCAGATGGTGCACCAGTAGTAAAATTATGTGTTATTTGTATACATTTTATTTTTATTATATTTATTTCATGCCAATTTAACACTGTTAATTGTCCTTCTTTTTCTTTATTATTATTATTATTATTATTATTATTATTATTATTATTATTATTATTATTATTATATTATCATTACAAGTAAATGTCTCAGAAGACAAACCAACAATGTGCAAAATATTAACCAAGCAGTTTTATTTATAATAATAAATTGACTTAAATAAAAAGTGCTTGTTTTTGCCATTTTTAGTTGGATATTTTCGGTTGCCTAATATTTGGTGCATACCTATATTTTGTTATTAATGCCACACATTTTAATATAAAAAAAGAAGTGACGTGAAAAAAAATCAACTAAAAAAAGGTTATCCCAACCACCAGCCTCTCTCATCCCTTCAGCTTAGTCATTTTTCTCAGTCCTAGCTCCACTTATCAGAAGGGGTCTGGCCTTCCTGCCTCCTGCTCTGTCCCTCTTACAGTCTCCTCCCACAGTCTCCTCCCACATCATCATATCCTGATAGTGTGGTCAACTCTAGCTAAATAAAAAACTGTGCCTAATGTCCTATTACGGGTGTGAATGTGACATTGAAGATGAGTGCTGAATGTTACACAACCATATATACCACATATGTCACAGGCCCACCTTTTGATCTGATGCATGATGGGATGAAACAGTACAAGTCATGCTCTTTCTATTTCCTCCTCACTCACTTCAGAGCATGTGGTCTGGATTCCAGTCCTGTTATTAGAGGGGAGAGGGGAGATGCGGGTGGGGGTGTAATAGGCCTCCCTGTACTTCACCATCAGCAACAGCAGCAACAACACATACCCGACCAGTGAGATCATCGCCCACTCCATCTCACAGCTATGTAACTGGGGGCCTGTTGAGACACTCAAGGCCCAGGGTTCAGACAGACCACCCTGGATGAAACCAAAACAAAGGCCTTCATTCATAAAACTCTGCCTCAGAGTAAACTTTTCTAATGTTTAAAACAACAGTTTTTTTCTGTTTTATTTCTGTCCTTGATTCCAGTAAATTTTTTGATGTGAGGAAGGCTTTGTTTCCGTGGTTCTAGCAGATGTTCTGCAGAGAAAGAGCAAGAAAAAGAGACAGAGAGAGGGAGGGAGAGCGTGGGGAGGAATGTGGGGAGGAGACTTCAAAGTGATAAGTAACCAAATACGTCCCTTTGAGGACAAAGCTCTCTGTTTTTGTGGGAACAGACAATCTCAGGCTTTCTACCAGGAAAACCGAAACTGCCTTTTCTCCACAAAGGACAAGATAAATAGAACATTTTAACCCTACAATGGCAGAGCTTCTAAAAGTTTAATTCAAGATAATTTAAGTACATTGTTCTAGAAAAATAGAATGTACAGCTGGAGTTCCTTATAGACTCGTTTCAGTCTGATCTTTTGGTCTTTGGAGCATTTTAATTGGTTCGTTGCTGGCACATACCTACAGCACTCCCTGCATATCTTTACATAAATGAAAACGAGTCGAGACTTCTTCTTCATTCTTGTGTGCACGAGTCTGACACACCTTAGTTATACAAGCTGCTGCGTGGGAAGATAGATCAAACTCCACACTACAACAAATGTTAAAGAGTAAACTTCAATAAGCCTGATTCATTCACTGTGATTTCAGATCATTTCAAAGCAGTGTTAATAATATACTCATAACAACAAAGCAGCAGCAATGTCTTATCCAGAGGTTTCACAGTGAGTCAGTGAATATAGTCCTATGGTTTCCTGCTCTTAATATACCTTTAAAATGTTCTAGGAACATTAAGCAATAGGCACAGATTCATGTTTGGGGAAACTTTAGCAGTTGAAACATTTGCAGTTCTGTGCTCTTCATTATTGTGTGCATGTGAAGTCTGCAAGGCTTTAGTGTGGGGTGTCTCATTCTAGTCCTCTACACTCCCTTCCTGCAGCATTTGGTTACTGCAGATTTAAAAGTGCCCTAAATTTCCTTGAGGTACAGCCAAGAACTGATTGAGTTGAACTGATATGAGTTGATGGCCTTGTTTACACCTTTCTGACAAACAGCAGAGAACATTTCCAGCTGTTATTCAGCTGAGTTCATTCATTTAACTGCTCATTGAGCTGCATAATGTTTGTCATGTGAACTGAGCTGTGGAATACATCAACCAAATCAATGAAGGAAATGCGTTAAAACAGGAAAAATGGGTAAGCATAAAGATCTGAGCAACTGTGACATGGGACACGTTGTGTTGGCTAGACCAGTATTTCTTGACACTATTTATGGTGACTCACTCCCCTGCACTTTTTGGTTTTTTAGTGCTTCCAGATCCAAATAATCACTGAACAGCCCATTATTAAGTTAGAGTGTGTGTATGTTAAAGCAGAAAAAACATTAAAATTTGCAATACAGTGAGCCTCATTGACCAGGGTTAAGAAAACGAGAAAATGAAAAAAGAGTTAAACCACTGGGTCAAATCTTACAAAAATATCAATGGTATGCAGTGGTCAGTTTACCCATCAAAAGTGGTCTGAGAGAGGACATGCAATAATCTGATGATAGGGTCATGCACACCTATAGCTCACTGAGACCCCACCTCATAACATACAGGCATGCTGACTTAAAGGATCTGCTGCCAAGATAACAGAACTTTTTTAGAGGCCATTGTAATGGTCAGATCTGTTAAGCTGGCACAAGGGCGACTTATTCAGCATTAAACAGGTGGTGCTAATGCTATGACTGATCGCTGCACATGCAAATGAGCTTTAAAAAGGCAAACAAATAAACAAACATGTATGACCGATAACAATCTTTCTGGGTATGACATACGCAGAAACTGCACGCCACACCGCTCTGCCCTTTCAAACCCAGCACCCTCTAGGTGTTTTTCGCTCTGCATCTGCACACTGCAAATGTAACCAAACCTGGATGAGCACCGCATGGCTCATAGCTCTATTTGAGAAAGGCCTAATATAACAAAAAGCTAATAAAATAGTCAGGACTCATACCGGCGGCCATTGTGCGCCGTACAGGATGTGTAAACTTTGTTTAGGATAGTGTGTTCTTTCGTGAGTTTAGGGAAATGGAATACTTTTTTTTTTCCTTGAATGTGAATGTGTGAATGAAAAGTGGGAGACAAGCAATGTTTGTTCAAATCAACACTGCGTCCTTGTTCACCAAGGACAAGGCCTCTCTTTCAGCAGACCACATTCTTTTTAACAAAGGCAGGAATTATACTGCATGATCCACCACAGCCAATGAAAAAAATACCTCTTGATCTCATGGGGAATTCTGATGGGCCAACAGATATATCATTTTCTAAATGCCATTGTTTCTGTTGGGTTTGAGGAAAGTCCATCCTTATTTTATAGCAACACTTATTTTATGTCCTCTCCAGATACAACATCTTCTTACCTTAGATTTAGATTTTGAACCAAAGATCCCCGTAAATTTTACCCAGAAAGGGAATTCCCTTTCTGCTTTACTGTAAGTTGGGTAATTAAAGTATTTAGTTTCAATATGTGAGAGGGGAATCTATATAAATTCATTCAGTGTTTTTTATGGTTTGTTTTTCTGTTTTCAGTGTCCCATGAAGTCCCACACTCTTAGACTATCTCTTAGACTAGCTTTTAGACTAAGAAATCCTGCTTGTTAGCATTCTCTGTAAAATCATTCCAGCAATTACAAGCATGTAAAGGCAGGCAAAGTTCAAAGATTTCCGAAAACATTCCTGCTTGTGGTATAAGACAGCTATGTGGTAAAAAAAAAAAAAAAACTGCACACAAACTTACTCATCTTTTACTTCTAAAATAAAATATATTAATAGAGAGTTTGTTTCCACTTTGCAGCAGAAACAGCCTCTACTTTACTTTTCTGGGAAAGATTTACACTAAATGTTGAATCATTGCTGTGAGGATGTGATTATGTTTGGTGTTTGTGATTGTTTCTTGTTTCTCATTCAATGTTTTCCTATATTTCTTAACTTAACTTATTATTATGAATTATTTTTTCCCTCCTATTTTTATGTGCTGCATTTTTACTTGTTACAATTATAAAAATGTTAGAAATCATTTCAAACTCACATTATCACTTAAGCCAGAGCGGTAGATGCTCTGCACTGTCACTGGGTTCGATGAAGCTACTCATCATTGAGTATCAAACAATCAAGCTGATCTTATAAGAAGACCACAATGCTCCTGTTCTACATTTCAACTTTGAGAACTTTCCACTGCTTTCTGTAATAACTTCACAACACAGTACTGTTCTTTTACTTACAGTACTTTAGTTCAACATTTTACAATAAACTACTTGCTCAAATACTGCTTGCTTAAGTATAAAAAATGTTGAATACTTTAGTACTTCGACTTAAGTGATGTGCTTAACCCTTTCAGACAATGTATGCATTGCAATGGACATCATCTGTCTTCTTCTTTGTTTACTTAAAAAACACTTTAACTTCTACTCAAGTTGTTTTTGATTAAAATACTTGTACTTTTACTCACATCTGGGTCTCTAGTACTTTCATAAAATACAACATCAATGCTAAATATGCTAAAGGAAGAAGGAAACATTCTCTTTGCTGAATATTTTCTTCATTGCATTCCTGCTTCACATTCACACCAATTTACTTTAGGTATGCAACTAATGATTATTATGGCAGTTGATTAATCTAATGATTCTTTTTTTTTTATTAGTCGATTAGTCAACAATTATTTCTGCCATGTCCTTTAAAAACGATAGAAACAGCTGAACATAAGATTTAAAAAGCATTTCAATGTTGTTGAAACATGGAAATTACTGATATTTAGTGAGTAAATATGTAATCTGTGTAATATGTAATGAGTTTGGGCACTTTTGGAGACGATTAAGTTGAGTGTAATCTGCGTGAGTGAGCCTGTTACCCATCTCACATTGCACTTCTGTCCCCAGCACTTTAATGTGTAATGTGGTACTGATACAAATTAACGATTAGTTGACAATAACATTTGTAGTCGACAAATTAAAATAATCTAAATTGTTGATTATGTCGACTAATCGTTGCAGCCCAAGTTTATTTTACTGTAACAGGAGATGGCAGTTTAAATGGGCAAATCTCCATGGGCCTCATGATCCAGACCCACCTTGGTCCTGGGGAAGCCATGCTCTTCATATTTTTCTGATTTCTCTGAATTCTACACAAAGCTACACATGACCCAGCACATGATGAGCATGTTAATAAGTCACTGAGCTGAATGGAGATAAATGTCAGATAAAGGAAAGCTTATTATGAACAGAAAGACTTCAAAGCACCAAATCACAGTACGGGGTTACTGCAGTTCAGTCCCTCTCAGGACTTCTGTCTCCACCTGGCGCTCGTGCAGTGAATCATCGTAGTGCTCCATTAGCTGGGTCTGAATAAGGTAAAACACATCGATTGTGCTTTTTTAATGCGTATTAGCAAGTCTCTGAATTAGAAAGACGCGAATATTTTTACATGTAGTGAAAAAACACACACACACTCAGTGTCATAGTGTCTGTTTTAGTGCATTAAATAGAGGTGGGTAACCCAGGTCCTGAAAGTTAAAATCCACCCCAGGGTTTTGTACCAACTGCATGGGCAGCCCTGCTGCAGCTCATATATACAAAGAGCCTCCCAGGCAGTCGGTACAAAACCATGGGATGTATTTTTCTTCTACTTTCTGGACCTGGGTTACCCACCTCTACTATTAAAGCTCCTCAGGGTGGTCTGTGGACCCTGCTGCTAGCTACACAGTCTACCCATAAGTAGAGATACAGCCAGTTGATGTAACTCGGAGCCCCGCCGCTGTTCTGTGCTGGTTTATTTCTGAGGGAAGGAAAAATGAGCCTGGCGTTCAGTCGAGCTCCCCGGAAAAACGCGGGGAGCCGCATGTCCAAACTGCTGGATGCAGAGGAAGAAGACGAGTTCTACAAGACCACCTATGGAGGCTTCAATGATGTGAGGAGCATCTCCATTCCAGACTAGCCGGCTAGCTAATATGTACATACATGTGCACAGTGTATTCAGCACACTACATTACTATAGATATAACCTGAATTAGACTAGCAATGGAATTAATAAGAGTCCTTTACTAAATATGAAATGAGAAGTCATTTTTCTGATACTAAGGATTTTTTAGACACTAAGTTATTATTTTCAGATACTAAGTCATAACTGTGAGATACTCAGTCGTTATGAGATTCTAAGTCTTTATTTTTTTAGATACTAAGTCATTATTTTCAGATTCTAAGTAATTATTATGCTATACTAAGTCATTATTTTCAGATTCTAAGTCAATATTTTTCTATACTAAGTCATTATTTTCAGATACTAAGTCAATATTTTTCTATACTAAGTCATTATTTTCAGATACTAAGTCATTATTATTCTATACAGTCATTATTTTCAGATACTAAGTCATTATTATTCTATACAGTCATTATTTTCAGATACTAAGTCATTATTATGCTGTACTAAGTCATTATTTTCAGATACTAAGTCATTATTATTCTATACTAAGTCGTTATTTTCAGATACTAAGTCATTATTATTCTATACTAAGTCATTATTTTCAGATACTAAGTCATTATTTTTCTATACTAAGTCATTATTTTCAGATACTAAGTCATTATTATTCTATACTAAGTCATTTTCAGAAACTAAGTCATTATTATTCTATACTAAGTCATTATTTTCAGATTCTAAGTCATTATTTTTCTATACTAAGTCATTATTTTCAGATACTAAGTCATTATTATTCTATACAGTCATTATTTTCAGATACTAAGTCATTATTATTCTATACAGTCATTATTTTCAGATACTAAGTCATTATTATGCTATACTAAGTCATTATTTTCAGATACTAAGTCATTATTATTCTATACTAAGTCATTATTTTCAGATACTAAGTAAATACTAAATAATACCCCCACACTTAGTATCTCATAAGTACTTATAAGAACTTATTTCTGGAGTGTTGTGTACCCATTTGGCTGATTGTTGATCTTAGACATGAAGGTTTCAAACTATTATTATTACAGTGTCAGGTCAATAATTGTCATATTGTCTTCATTTGATGTGGTTGCTGTAGGAATCCGGAGATGATGAGTACAAAGGAGATCTTTCGGACACAGAGGATGAGGTGGACAGTGACTTTGACATCGATGAAGGAGAAGAACCTGACAGTGAGCAGGAGGAGGATGGACCTCGCAGGAAGACCAGAGTTGTTACCAAGGCCTACAAGGTGTTGAGCATCAGACAGCTTGATTAAACTTTTTTTCTATGTTAATTCTAATAGTAAAACTATTTTTAACCATCTACAAACAACTTATGTTACTAAGCATAAAAGTAAAATGTGGTTTCTTACACAAACCACATTTACACAACCAAGTCGGGGAAACGACTTTCATTTCTGAGAAATGTGCCACCCGACAAGCATGTGAAAGCAGCATTAATCCTGGTCCTGGAGGCACTCTCCCCTTTACAGTGGTTTCCTGGTTTAACTTGAAAGAACTTTTAATTAAGTCATTAGTTGAATTAGGTATAATAGTAAAGCAAGTGTCCAGAGCAGGGTGCCTCCAGGACAAGGATTGAAAAAAACTTTGTAAGGACATTTAGTACTATATATTACTTTTATTCAGTTTGTTTTCTGTGCTCTCTATGCTGATTATTGTTTGGTCAGGAGCCCATTAAAGCTGTGAAACCAAAGCCCAAGCCGAAGAAGCTCAGTGAGCTGCCCAGGAGGGCAGACAAGACCAAGACTGACAAACACAAAACCTTCGAGCTCCAAGAAGACATCAGCAAGAGTGAGCATGAGTATTATTTATTAGAATTGTATTCACATATTCACTGTGTCTCTTAACACACGCGTATTGCCTGAACTATGCTTCAAAATTCATTTTGAAGGCAAGGCTTATATATTAACCCATGCAACCTCAAATAATTATTTGAGAGCTTCAGGGGTCATTGAGTTTTCGAAAAGGCTTGTCAAAAAGGTTTGTCTAATTATTTTACAGTTTTCACAAGGTTTTAATAGTCCATGGTGCAATGAGAGTGTAAGAACTTGTTGCATGTATAGTAAGGCCCAAACATCTAAGTTTGATAGTCAAAATTCTATTTGATTAAAAAGTATGATTTTTCATGCTGAATTTCTGATATTTCATAATATTTTGTATGCCCCCTTTTGTTTTAATAACAGTGCGACGTCAAACTGCATGAACTTTACATACAGTTTGAATGAAAGCCTCTGATTAGAAGATCAAATGCACCTCAGAGTAATCTAAGCACAAACCTCAATGGAATGGATAAGAAATCCAAAATCTGATTTGAATCTGCTTTGAATCTACATTTGCTTCAATTTGAACATATAGCTACAAATTGTGTAAAATCGTGCCGTAACTTTAAGCCACAGTGTAGGTCATTAAAGAGACATATAAAAATACCCCCAAAAACTTGTCTACCATAGACTTATAAACTTGTCATCCATTCTTTTGATGTTGTGATGTGATGATTAGCTTACCTGACATCATCTATTGTGGTTCAGAGCATAAACATCTCTTCTGAGTTGATCATTCCTTGTTGATATCATTGTTTTCATCAGGGTAGAGAAGGCAAATAAAGGTTTGTTACAAAAAGGCCATGGGCAAAACACACATAACCACGCTTAAATGATTGTTAAAAACAGTAATGAGTCAGCTGTGTAACATGATGGTGTTGATTCTGTCTCAGACAGGAAATCTGTGCGGCAGTCCACAACCGAGCACACACGGTTGACCTACCTGAGACTACAGGAGAGACAGGTGGCTCCACGCCGCAGGAAAGGCACACGTCACGAACGTCCTCTGACTCAGGCCGAGCTCCTAGCTGAGGCCAAGGTCACAGCGGAGATTAACCTGCGCTCACTAGGTGAGACCGACTCATATATGTTATCTACAGTAAGGTTTACAGTTTACACTGTAATGTTACACTAGGTATATGATAATGTGACCAGTGTTTAATGTAGTGTTGTGTTCCCACTGAGTCATCTTTGTACTGTGTAAATATGTGTGATATTGGTGTTTTTTGTGTGTGTTTTGTTAAATGTAATGGAGCTACTACAGTGTGTCATATTCTGTCATTATTTTGTACACTTATTTTCATTTTTCTGCACATTCCTACACATTATATTATGAAATACATGTAATTACACAGTCATTTACATTACATTTACTTTCTACATGAACAGGTTAGAATCTGCATTTCATATTATGGCTTTAGAAAATATGTAGAAATGTATATAATGTAGAAAATATAAATCGTAAAATATCTCTGTATCTACTTACAGACACAAAAAAGGTATGAATTACAAATATAGGCTCAACAGTTTTTACAAAATATCTACAAATTATATGTCAGTGAGAAATAACTTACTTAAAGGACAAATATGTATGCATTAAATTTTTTTTGTGATAATGATGAATGATTAGAATGTCGTCAGATATTAAGGAAATATGTTATGTTTTAGCACTGGCATTGTCAGGTCTTAGCCCTGTCTCATGTTTCTGTGTGTGTCCCACGTGACCTGTGCCCCTGTGTTCTGTCTCAGTACCTTTCCACCACGTCTCATTTGTAGCTCCGCCCCTTCCCCAGGTGTTTCTAATTATAGTGTGTTTCCTGTTTCTTTAAATAGCCCTCCTCTGCCACTTTGTCTCCGTCGGTCTTTGCACCTTCCCCTGTCGTTCGTCTTTCTCTGTGTTTCATTGCCTCTGTGTTTATCTCTAGTTTTATGTTTCTAGTTTCTTGTTTATTTCCGTCTCCCTAAGCTCTTTGTATATATCCCTGCTTTGTGTTTATTTTCTAGATTAACTAATTGTATTTATTCCGTTAGTTTATCATAAGTACTTCTTGTTTGTTTAGGTTTATGTTCTCTAGTTTCACTCGTTTGTTTTGGTTTTTGATTATTCGTTTATCTTGGTTACGTGTTTACTTGTTTCATTGTTTATTTGTTATTTATTTATTAAATCATTCATTTTTCCCTTACCTGCATTTGCGTCCGTCTCCTCGTCTCCCTGCCTGGGTCATCCCCATTTCCTGACAGGCATGTCTTGACAGCAGCTGTGCTAGCAGTTCGCTGCTAATGCTTATGCTGCTGCACCCAGCCTTAGTGAAATTCTGGAAATCTAAGCTTCTTGTTAATAAACAAAAACACTTTACTCTTCAAAATGAACAGTTTTTAGGAGATACATTTGTGTAGATTAACATCCACTGCTTGTTTGATTTTAAAAGATTATTATTTTTTTAAGAATTACAGTTTTGTTTACTTAACCTAGCGTAGCTTTACAGGTCTTGTCACCCAGCGGCAACACCTGCTAAAT